>NC_048227.1:67298294-67463934 GCF_002007445.2 Ailuropoda melanoleuca | reverse complement strand
TTTTTTACCTAGCAAATTGACCAAATTTTTAAAAAACTTTTTTCTTTATATGTTACATTTTCTTTTTTATTGAGGTATAATTAACATACAATGTTATATTAGTTTTAGGTGTACAATATAATGATTCAACAATTCTATACGTTTCTCAGTACTCATTCTGATCAGTGTAGTCATCACTTGTCACCAGTGTTTTTACAGTCTTATTGACTGTATTCCCTATGCTGTACTTTTCATCTCCATGATTTATTTTGTAAGTAGTTGTTCGTATCTCTTAATTCCCTTTATCTATTTCACTTATCCCCCCCACCCCAAGTTTTAAAATTTGATAAATGCCCAGAGTTAGCAGCTAAAATATTCTCATATATGTATTGAGGCAAACCCTTTAGAAGGTAATTGGGAGATGTTCATTAAATTTTAAATACATACTTTATCACCTGGAAATTCCGCTTGTAGGATCTTATTCTGGAGACCTGCTCATGAATGTGCACCATTGTTTATAATAGCAAAACTTGAGACCAAAAAAGTGATTAAGTTGTCATACACCCACACACTGGGATACTGTGCCACTATAATGAGGCAGAACAACTAAATCACTTTTTTATGAAACACAGGATATAGTAACCTGTACAGTATGCTTCTACTTATAGTTTTAAAAGTTTTGTGTAGTGACCATGTGCTAGGAAGTTTTGGGAGGGATTCCAGCAAATTATTGATGATGTTCATTCAGAAACAATAGTAGTATCTGGAGGAAGAGGCAGATTCATTTTCATTGCATAATGTTTTGTATTTTTTCACATTTTTTGCTATACACACGTTTTCATAATTTTTAAATAATTTCAGAAAAGACATTGCAAAAGAAAAGTTTCTCACATTGAATAAATTGATCTTTATAAAAAGCGAAAAGAAAATTAAAATGATCGTTTCTGACTTTTTCCTTATAATTGTGGACCATGGTTGTTATAGCCTAATCAGAAAAGCAGAACTGCTTTTCTTTCTCATGCCCTCTCCTGCCTCAGTCTTTCTCATCTTCTTAAATGGCACCAGTACCCACCCAGCTGCTAAAGCCAAAAAAATGAGAAGTTCATCCTTGATTCCTGTCTTCCCTCATCCCCAAATCCAATTCCTCTGACAACTCTTACCTCCAGACAGAGCCCAAATCCCTCCACACCTGTCCATCTATTAGCACCTCCTCCGCCACCATCTTTTTCTTTCCAGAATACCTGTTTGCTTGCTTACTTCTGCTCTTGCTCTCATACAGTCTGTTCTTCCCACAGTGTCCAGAGTGAACTCTAAAAATGTGAATCAGATATCATCACCTCCTACGTTAAAGCCCTAGAGGGACTTTCCATTGCACTTAGAATAAATCCAAATGCTTGCTCTGGCCTTACAGACGCTTTTATCATCTTGCTAGTGTCCCTGTCACTTGAGTCCCCTCACTGGTTGTCCCTCAGCCACACAGCCAGCCTCTTGTTTGCCTACTTGGCAGAGTCCTGCCTGCCTACTCCCAAGTAGGAGCCACTCCCAAGTCTTTACTGATAGGTTCACTTTTATCTTACTGGTCTCAGCTTAAAAATCTCCCCTTGGTCTTTTCATTGACCCCATCCAAAGAAGCTCTGTGTCAGACTCTGTCACATTATACTGGTTTATTTTCTTCTCAGCACTTCACATTACAGGATAATCGTGCCATTTTTCACACTGGCATTCTACTATTAGCTGAAGTAGGTAATCTTAAATTCCAAGAATGTACATTTTCCCCATGGGATACAAGAGAACATTGTCATTTCGAATAGAGAGGTGGGCATAGCTCATAAACATTGTTATTGTTCTTATATTGGCATTCAAGGAACAAGAAGGTACTCATCAAAGCTGTAAGATTTATTTTGTACCAAGAGTGGCCTCAATCCATAAAACCCTAGAATCCTCCTTCTAGTTCATTGCTTTATTTCACAGAGCAGATCTTTCTGGAGAGTCTGGTCTTACTTAGTCTTAGACTAATTTTCCTCCGTGAAGCCTCTGCCCTTCCATTCCTGATTACTCTATCTCTCAAAGATCCTTTTAATGACATCACCAAACCCCATCCTCAGTGAGTTAAGAACTAGTGTTTGGGGCCTAATTACTGCACAAAATTTTCTGGCCAACACTGTACCTAGTGCAGTGTAAAGCCCAGAGTCTATTAGCCAGAAGGTAAAGAAAGGTTTTCTTTTTTTCTCTCTCTCTCTTTTTCTTATACATAAAATGGATGATTATCACTTCCAATTTCAAAGTATTCTTTGGTGTTTTCATTTTTGCATTTTACCTAGCTAACACACATTAAATAAAGGTTTTTAAAAGCTACAATTATATCTGCCAACACTCATATATTTTGTATATTTCTTCTGGATAATAGGTAGTTTTACTGTTGAAATTCCTCCAACCATTTACTTAGTATTTTGAAGCATTTTTAAATTTTAATATCAGCATTAGGAGGCTACCACAAAGTTCAGATTATGTAAACCATCCATTTTGATTATTCTCGCTTTGTAAAAGTTTAGTTACATTTTTCAGTATCTTTTTCCTATAATATAAAGTCTTAATTGCTGAAGACATATGAACATGTAAGTTAAAGTTAAGCATAAATTAAAAATGTGAATACATACAAAATATTTTAACTATGAGTGATAAACCTTGCTCAGAGTAATAACTGAATTTTATAGAAAGCATATGGATTACAGTAATGTTAGAAATGGATTTGTTGCTGAGATACATACAAATGCAACTATCATCAAATCACGGTACCTGTGTGACTAGATATGGGGGTGGGGGAGACAGTAAAGAAACAGAATTGTATCTCTGCCTTTAGGTCTTATTCTCCAGTTAGGGAGATAAGCTAAAGCATGTAAAGTTAAACAGAGAAGATGTCACAAGGCAGCAGATAGCTAATTACACACAGATGATCCTTTAGCACTGATGTATTTATATAAGGATGTCACTGAGGGCCAAACAGAACAGACGCTGATCTCAACAGCGGTGGTTCGTGTTCTGTTGAGAAGGATACCTCTTTTCTGTTAGGTCTTCCTCACCCAGGTACTCTTCCTCTTTATTCTCACTGGCCTCTTTGTTATCTTGTCATGATTATTTTCTTATCTTATGTTCTTAAGACTTCAGTTGCCAAACTGTTTCGTAACACCCTATTCCAGAGCCTCTAAACCATAAGTTGTAGGCAGAAGGCAGGAAAATGAGAATGAAGTAGTTTGATAGCTTTATTTTCCAGCATCTGTTCAGAGTCATCCCTGAATCTGTTTCTTACCACAAGCTAGGCACACATTTTTGTTTGTGCGATGCCTCTTATGTAAAAATTCAAAACCAAGAAAAGCTACCATTTTAAATTGTAAGGTGGTTTAACTAACCACAGAGTTTCTTTTGATTGGTTAGAGTTGCATTACATGTTAAAAGAAATATCTGAATTTACATAATGCAGCTTAAAAGAACACGGTAATTATTGGCCCTGATCACCTGGACATCATCTATTTTTCTTGAACTTTCTCACTATTAATTCATCATCGGGAATTTGAATAGTATTTGTGGCTTTAGCTACACTTTCCTACTACAGGTTCCTTAATTTAGCATTTATTTTACTTATCTTGACCTGAAAACAATTTGTTGCCCATTCTGAAGTATAGTGATAACTAATTTATTGAGTAAGCATCAAAGAACGAATCTTTCTCAGTTACTCCCAAGTAGTTTAATATCTGGAAAAGACCTACAGTGAGGATCTGTTGAACTTGGTAATGAAATATCAATGTACTTCATATACCAGTCAGATGAAGCTCACTTCCTTTCATAAAAATTTAATTAGACCCACTTGATTTCTTTGCTGAAGACCTCTGAAGAATGCCCAAAGGAAAAACAGAAATGGTTCTCCAAAAATTGTTTTGCTTCTATTCAGTTGTGTGAACAAAAACTTAATTGAGTTGCAATTTGATATCTCAACCCTCCAAAATTTCAGAGCAAGCCACCTCGACCAATAAGATGCTTCAAGGATAAGTAGATTTAAGCAATCTCTAGGTAAAGCCAGACCCTCCACACATGTTCACTGAGAAATCCCATTAATTATTTCAACTCCAAAGTCAGGTGGTTCTTTAGTAAACTGAAGATTTTTAGTTCAATGTTCTTTTTCTAAGCCTATATTCCAGATGAAATCATTATCACTCCCAGACCTCTTGCTTGTGTATATACTATGCCTTTAGAGAAAAGTTATCTGAAATTTGATAATAAGGCAAAAAGGAGAATATTATGCTGTCATGTCATGTTAGGGTAAAAGATTATCTAGGGAATTGTATTTAATTCAAATTGGTATATACTGTTGATTGAAGTCCTAGAGAATGAGGTAACATGTTAAATTGTAGAATTTTGATGAAATGTAGATTTTGTAGAGATGCAAATAATTTGGTGGAAAAGATAATCCAAGAGGAACAATTTGTGACTCTGTTGGACATGACTTAGTGTTGTCACTAGGCTAGAGGGGTATTCCTCGCATTGCCCAAAAACAACCAATTTCTCAAATGCTCTTTGATTGTTTTATTATCTATTTCCTTTATTAATTGAGTTCAATAAAATATTTGACATCTTAAAAAAAAAAAAAAGCAAATAAACCTTAGAGTGTTTCCTGTAGTGTTTGATGTTCACATTGCATAGTATCTAACACATAGAATGTGCTCAATAAATTATGGTTGACTGAGTGGCTCAATCTTACTTGACTTTGGCAAGATGTACCCCCAAAGTACTTATGTTTTAACCTGTTAAACAAAATCATTTAATATTATCCTCTTATACCTCAGAGTTTCTGCCAAAAACTAACATTAGTTTTGGCATAATTGATAGTGAACTGTAATTCCCCCATAGTTTCAGCTGGGTCTTAAGAACAATGGTGCCAGACTTCTAGCTTTCATGGACCACATAAAATTGCCCTAATTATTGAGAGGCTGGCTTTAGATTGCCAGTGTTTTCATTTCATCAAAAGAGCATAGCAAAATAAAACAAAACCCTACCTATTATCATCATCATTTTATTTAACAAGGAAAAGCTTAACATCGCAAAACCAGGAAGGACATAAACTGGAATAAAAGACAGTCATTTAAACTGAATAAAATCTAGCCTTCATAATTACTTACCACCCTGTCCTTCTTTTCCTCATTTCACCATATCTTAACTCTTAGAAATCACAACTTCAGAATACTTCAAGTTTGTGATAGAAAACTAGTTATCAGCCTAGAAAGGAAGTTTTTCTCAAACTGGCTATAAAGGGGCTTGTGTGTTGTAATGCTAAATATAGGATTATATTATTTAGATATAAATTAGGTGTAGGAGTCAATGACATAGACGTTTCATTATTTTTCTAATTTTATTAAATGAAGTGTGTTTTAAACACCTTTGTTTCTTGGTACTGACTTTGGGTGTTTAAAGTGGAGTCCTTGTCCCTGAGGATCTGAGAATCTGGAAAGGAGCAATCCTGGCCATTCTGGTTACAGAAAGAGACTGAAGAACAGAATTTGAAGAATTAAAAGCCTGAAATCCATACTGATTTCATTTATCTTCATCCATAGATGACCCATGGATCCATACAATGAAAAGCAAAGAGATAAATAAACATAGCCAAATTTTACTGTAATCATGGGTCTTAAGTAACATCTTAAAATGATGATATGTATTAAAGTAATGAAACAATTGTGTCTAAAATATCTGACAAATTAATATTAGTGAGTTGCCATTTCTGCAGGTGGAATATAGTATGTCCCTATTCCATCCTGACGTTTATTAGAAAACTGTCTGGATATAAATGCTTGTTTGTAGCTCCTCCTTCCCCAGTTTTAAAGGACTTGATGCAATGATTTACAGCAGATGAATTTGAGATATCCCAAGAGTTCTAGAGGCTACCAAATGTGGCAAGATATAATAGGCCCACACTGTTAAATAACTCTGTAAACTAGACATTTATGCCTCCAATACACATTCCCAAATCCATCCTCATTATCAGTTTAGACAAATTAACATCTTCCAGCTAAAATCTATGTAGACACTTTTGCATGAAAATTAGCTTTAGAAAAGAACTAGACCTACCACCAAATTGTTTACAGTGACAAAAAATAAAATAAAAAATAAATTGGTTTCAATGTCTATCAATAAGTATACATTTAAATAAATTAGAATACAGTTGGCCCTTGAACAACATGGGTTTGAATTTTGGGGGGCTATGTATATATGGATCTTTTCCAGTAAATACAGGACAGTACTGTAAATGTATTTTCCCCTCCTAATGATTTTCTTAACATTTTGTTTTCTCTAGCTTACTTTATCATAAGAATACGATATATAATACATATAACACAAAAAGTGTGTGTTAATAAACTGTTTATGTTATCAGTAAGGCTTCCAGTCAATAGTAGGCTATTAGTAGTAAGTTTTGCAGGAGTCAAAAGTTATACGTGGATTTTCAACTGCATAGAAAGTCAACACCCATGACCCCTGTGTTGTTCGAGGGTCACCTGTATATCCATTCAATCAGGTACTATTCAGTCAACAAAAACAATGTACATTGATCAGTATGGGAAATGTCCATGAAAAATGTGATGTATGTTTAAAAGAACATGTAGAATATAATTCTTTCTTTTTAAGTACAATAAAGTAAATGTGCATGCCCACACATTTTAAATGCATTATAATGCTTTCTAATCAGTACTACTAGCCTTTTTGGAGTGTTCCCCAAACCTAATGATAGGATATCCCAGTTTGCCCAATAACTGGGCAGAAGATGCATCCAACTCTTTTGCAGTCTGTTGATTGTGGTTAGCAAGGAGATCTTACCCAAAGGACAGCTGGAAAACAGAAGTTCAACATTTTTGTAACTGTGGGGCAGATTATTTATGAAATTAGAGAGGGCTTCTCACCATTTATATTTTCGCAAACCCCAACTTCTCTAATCCTAGATTGTGAAGTACAAGGACAGCAGTATTGTCAGAATAAACTAATAAGTATTTAGTTTCAATTCTGTCTAAAACAACTATCCATAAGATGAAGCAAGGTAGCTAATTTTAAACCATTATTTTGGCCTTTGGTTAAAAAAACTAAGTGTGGAACTTCTTTAGAGATTTAAACCACATGCTGCTGTTCAGGAGCAGTAAGCCATGGCTTGTGAATTAATTCAATCATATGGCTGCCCTCTATTAGCCACCATTTCCCTGTGGATAGCTCTTGGGGAAGTAGTCCTCCCCAGTGGAATTTTCTATGGTTGAGCTATAATGGAATCTTGACTAGTCCTAGAATGCCAGTCCCTGGAATTATTAGTCCAACTCTAAGTGAAGTCTTAGACTACAAACTTGAAAGATCAGCACTGTTCAGGAAGGAGGCATTTGTAATAAGTGACACTGAAATTGCTTAATCTCAAAATCAGTTAGCTTTGGGAATATAGTTAAATCAAACAATCCTTCATGAACTTTCTAATTATTCCTTCCTAATTTGTGTTAAAATCCGAAAGGAGTAATACTGAATTATCTGCTCTTTTGAATTAAATATCCCTGTGTGCCTCTCTATTAGCATATGTAAGTAAGGCTTTACCATAATATAAAGAATGTGGGGAATTTTTTTCTTCCAAAACTTGTTAACTCCATAGCCACAGGGAGTAACCTGTTTTCTGGACTTTGAACTTGGAGGGCATTTGTTTACTGATCAGCTAATCAGAAATTATTCAGACAAGAATCCTCAAGAAAATTGTTTATTGGCCTATTTCCCGTTTGGCATAAAATAGCAAGCAGCAAGGAAGAATAAATTGAAAGTCATAGCTAATCAAGACTGTATAACTATTTAATGCTTTGTTTATATATTCATCTGGCAATTTTTAAAAACTATTTCACTTCTATAAATTCTTTATTTGTTGCATTTGATTATACTAAGTAGCCAAATGTATTTTTTAATGATCCAAATTGTATCTGGATAGTGACTATAACTTATCACTTTGTGTACCTCAATTTAAGATTATTTTGAAGGGATATACCATCAGCCCAGAACAACCCTCCACCTACTTGATTCATTACAAGCTCTAGGAAGAGTTAGCAGCTCTCCCATAGGATTCAAATGTGAATAGAATAGCAATATTAGTAAGGTATTTCCTTTCTCTGGTGTTATTAACCATTCCTGGGAAAAGAAAAAAGTATAATACCCATTGCTTATCAGAGCTAGGAGGTCAGTAAATAATTATACCTTCTTAGTTTGGAGTGAAATAGGATGTGGAAATATATTACCACTGCTAATAAACTACATTCAAGTTATAATCTCTAAAGCAACAAAATAGTATTTCACATTTTCAAAAGAATCATAGTGACTCAGTTTTTAAAGACATGTTTCTAGTTGCACTTGCCAAAATCAGTTAGTTTTTGTTTTGATGTTTTATCTTCAAAGAATTACTACCTTTGTAGACTACTGAAAATTTAAATTAAAAATTGAAAAATATGTATTAAATAGTACTCCAATTTAAAATGGAAGAACTGGGGATTGAAGGAAACAGAAATAAATGAAATTAGACTGATACGGAAGTTTGAAGTTCTGCTCCAGGATTCTTTGAGCCACACACTTGGCAGTTTCCCAAATCATGTTAATTGCCTTTTTGTGTATACATTTCCATATGCTGACTCATCGCTTTGGCTTAAAACGCAATCATTGTAACAAGATTGGGAATGTTTAAATATTCTTCCCCTTTATGCCTGCCTGATGGAACTAATAGTTTCTGAACACAAACTGTTATTTTATTTTTAAAATATTTTTCTAAGTATTATTAGTGTTTGTAAAATAGATACAGATGAAGAACACCATGACTGCCTTTAAAATATTGTGATAAGGGAACTGCATTTGAAGACATTTTAAATCCCCCTACTCTCTCAGATGAGGTTGATCTTGACCCAGAGGTCTAGAAAGCTTTAGCATTTGGTATCATGGGATGCCCAGGGCATCCCGACCCCCAGACCAAAGGAGCAGAACTCACTCTGCACTCACTTCCCTTTGTCCTAAACCTATCATTTTGATGTCAAATGCCCAATGTCTGTGTATATATCAGTTAGAGCCATACACGTATATAGATTCCTCAATAGACTTTTAGAAGTTAGAGGCAAAAAGACCTTAGAAATCATTCCATGAGTGTCCAAAACTGGTTCTGATTCAGTGCACATGTGGTGTGCAAACAGGCAGCCATTTCCCCTATTACACGCTATTTTAGCTGTGACAGCCTATGGTGCGTGCCCCACACTCTCCCTGAGACCAATCTCCAGTCATTGCAGCTTTGCCTAAGAAAAGGCAAATGACCTTATTAAATATCTAGACCTAACAATGCCCTCTCTGACTTCTTGAAACCCTGCTCTCATTTAAGAGCTAGCACAACTATAGGTCTTACAGTTTTACTGAAATACATTTATTCTGTAGGTTGAAAGAATGGTAACCAAAGCCATTCTCTCATATAAACATACATGTATTCTAAACCCAGCTTTCTTTCGGTTAGCATGACATACCCTTTGCTAGTGCTTTTACTATGCTCGCTCCCTATATAAATAAACAGTGATAGAAAAGTGTGCTGTTTTCCTTCTGATATGAATGTGTGCCAAGGAGAAAGAGGGAATATATATATAACCCTTTTTCAATCTTAATTTTTTTTAACCTATTGAACTTTTTTTCAGTGTATCTCTGGATTTCTCTTAATTAACCACATTAATAGCAGGGAACAAATGCATAAATACAAAAGTAATTTGAATTTTATTTTAGTACATGTATACTACTTGAGTTTCTCATTTGAGTGTGCCACCATACCCTCATACCCTGAACTGCAAAAAAAAAAAAAAAACAGTCTTTGAAGATCCAGAAACTGGGCTGGATTCCTAGCACACTATCCACTTCCTTCTCCACAACAAAGTCCTCATTCTCTCTTACTCTGATATTGTGGCTTTGATTTTAATAGTTTCTCTAGAACATAGAAATTTTTATTTTTGCTTAATTTGGTTTATTGACTTTGGTCGGTGATGGAATGGTTGGAATAAAAAAAATATGACAACAAATTAATGACCAATTACTATGTGCACTTGCCATATGTTAATAAAATTTGAAAGTAATTGTTCATCCTATTTGGATGATTGGCTATTCCTTTCATCTAAGCCAACCATAAAAATAAAAACTGATTTACATTCCCAGAACTGAATAAATATAAGGCATTTTTAAAAATAAATGAATATGTGATTTTCAGATCTCTTTTATTTCTGTTTACTTTTTTATTATGTTTACTATAAATCTATGTTTGAAGATAAAATCTAGGTTTTCCTCTAAAAAAGACACAGAATAAGAGGGAGGCCAGCCTAGAATTTTAGATAACAGTTGTCCTCATTGTTTTCCTTTTCTTAAACATTCCTGAGCAGAATTTAAGATAGCTGAAAGGGTTTACCCAGAGTTATAAATGATCTAAAGCAAAAAGCAAACAGGGAAGGCGATCTAGGGGACACTAGGAACAGTATTCATATGGAGCCAATTTGGAAAGGGAAGAAAGTGAGAAATCCAGAAGCCTCCAAGACCTGGCCCCAGCTGAACCTCATAGCCTTCTCTCCCGCCACCTTCCCTTCCCTCCCCTCAGCAGTATCAGGGGCTTCTGCTAGTTCTGGCTAGCCCTTCTGTGTGCTCTCAGTGTCCACATGCTCCCTCTCACCATTCTTCCCTCACTAATTCATATTCATTCTTTAACATCAACTCAGAGTCTCCTCCTTAAAGAAGTCTTCTGTTCCCCCCACTATGTAGGATTGCATGCCCTGGCCCTAGGTGCTCAGAGAATTTTTCACACACTTATCTTGGCACTTACCATATTTAATTGGAATAATCTATGCTTAGGTCATTCTGTCACATTATACTGTAAGGTCTTAAAGAAAAAGGTGATTTATTCATTATAATCATCTTTGTAACCCAATGCCATGCAGAGTCCCTGGCAAATGGTAGGCATGCAATAAATGTGCATCTGAACTAAAACCAAAATGTGGGTTTTCAGCTTTCTGCAAGGGAATTTACTGGTCAAAACCTTGACTTTATTCTTTATTTCAATTATCACATTAAGTCTTGACGTTTTAAGTGGCTCTCCAAAAATAAACCGTACCCGAGAGTATGACCATGTCCCAAAAGCCACTTTGTGTGTGTGTGTGTGTGTGTGTGTGTGTGTGTGTGTGTGTGTGCATGTATGTGTAGGACTAACTCTTTTTCAAAACCATTTCTCCAAGATGAGGCATGAGGCAATAATTTTTGAAACTCATGCCTTTTGACTTCTTTCAGATTTGAATTACATAATTGTGTTGAAATTCTTGAACATAAATTAAATGGGTCAAGGAATAAGTGAGTGCCCTGGAAAATATACTTAGAAAATAGGGGAAATAGTGTGAGGGAAAATGAAAGAAAGTCTAGTAAGTTGAGGGATGGTTTGGGGAGAGGTGGAGTGAGTATATAATCAATGAATCTTTGAAATTTATATCAAAGAAAACTTTTAAATATAATATGAACGTCTATAATAATCCACAGGCTCTCAGGCTGAAACTCATTAAAATGTTGGAGGGCTTTATGTAGGATTTGGGACACTTTGGGGGGGTTGTTTTATATTCTATTTGGAATGGGTGTGTATCTCTATATGGTGCCTGTACCTTCCAAAATATGTGTCCGTTCGTCAACAGCAAGCACATAGCAACTTTTCTCTGACTTAGGCCAACGCTGAATTTTAATTCGTAGATAAGAGTCAAATCCTGAAACCAGTAGTCAAAGACCACAATGCTGGATACTTTTTAATATCCAGAGTAGACTATTAGCTGAGATGCTATTATTCAAAAGCTATCTCTTTCATTTCTAGTTAGAGCTGCAAAAATTGGAATTAGTCTGACCCATAACTGTTCACTCTCTTCTCTTCTTTAGTGGGATTGGAAGGAACTGGCCCTGGGCCTCAGGAGGCAGCAGTATTTTGGCAGAATTTGGAACTCTGCATTTAGAGTTTCTACACCTGAGCCACTTATCAGGAAACCCCATCTTTGCTGAAAAGGTGAGATTCTCCAATACACCTTGCCTTGCAAAGCTGTACTTGTGAAAAACAGTGTCCTCTCCTGGAAGATTTAGTAATAGTAGATGTGGAAAAGAACAACCAAGTTTGTTAGAGTTCTTTATGAAGTTTTATTACGTGCAGCATTTCATTTTACCAAGCTGTAAACCCACCGTCTTTCCATGGCACCATCTAACTCCATTGAGACAGCATGGCGTACACGTCGGATTCTCTATACCTCAACCAAGTCACTTTACCTCTCTGAATTTTTTTCCTTATCTGAAAATAGATAGTGTTGTATGGACTATATGAAGCAAATATGGGAAAGACTTTTTAATTTCAAAGTATAATACAATCTCAAGTATAATAGAAATTGAATCTATTTCTAATTTTCAAGAAACAAACCCATAGATATTTGGGCACATTTATATTCACCCCACCACTCTGCCTTTAGCTTTCACCCCATTTGCAGCTCCCCTTTATAGCAAAATTCCTTGAGAGATTTATCTCTGTAACCCCCCCCTTCTTGTGTCCCCTGCTCTCAAGCACTTTCCAATCAGGCTTGTCTCCCCGCCACACCTGTCTTGATGACTGTGAGCTCTATGTGGCCAGGTCCAGTGATCTTTCTCAGCTCTCATTTTCCTCACCCTCTCAGCAGCTGACACACTCGTTCACTTCCTTCTCCGAGATGCTGCACGGGACTGCAAGCATATGGTAGTACCCTGGTTTGCCTCCTTCCTCAGGAGAGTGCTCCTTCTCAGCCTTCTTTGTTGGATTTTCCTCAATGCCCCAACCTCTAAATATCAGAAAGCTCAGGACTCAAACCTGGGCCTCTTCTTTATATGTTCACTGTCTTCATTATTTCATCAGTCTCATGGCTCCACATACTGTCTATGTGCTGTTGACTCCAAATCTATCATTCCAGTCCCAACCTGTCCCACACTCTATATCTGACATTTCCACTAAGAGGTCTAAAAGACACCTGCTACTCAAAATACCTCAGACTAAACCCCCAGAGCTGTTTCTACTGCAGTCTTCACTGTCTTGTTAAATGCCACCTCAGTTTACCCAGTGGCTCAGACCATGGATCTTGAGGGCATCTGGTTCCTCTCTTTTTGGGAAGCCTTAGGTTGAATCCATCAGGAGATGCTTTGGCTCTATCCTGTTTCTCTGCTGCTGCCCTTTCCTGGGACCCAACGTCTCTCACCTGGACTCTGCAGTACCCACCTGAATACTGCTTCCTCTCTTGTCCCCTCAATCACACAGAACTTCAATGGCTTCCCATCACACTTGGAATAAAATAAGCCCTCATTTTGGCCCATGAGGCTCGCATGATGTGGGCCCTGGCTCCCTCTCTCCTCTCTCTTTGACATTCTCTCCTTTGCTTCCTCACCTCCAGCCTCAGTGGTCTTGCCAAACCCACTCTTTCCTCAGTGCATTTGTGCTTGCACCTCCCTCTGCCCCACTTGCTCTTCCTCCAGCTTTCTGTGTGGTTATTCCTTTGCTTCCTTAAGTCTTGGCTCAAACCCTCTCCCATCAGGGTCCCCAGACCTCCCTGACTAAGTGTGCAGCCTCACAACCTCACAGCACTCTGTCCCGTTGTTCTCTATAACTTTTTCATAGCCTCTGTCACCACCTGACATATTTATGTGCTTATTATCTATCTCCTCCCACTAGACTGCAAATTCCAAGAGGGTAATGATTTTGTTTATCCACTGATAGATCCCTAGTTCCTTCGATGGCGTCTGGCACATCAGTGTGACTTTATTCACTTACTGCGATTATTTTGTAAGCTGGGGGCGACTCTCTTTGTTCTAATTCTTTTAAATCAATCTTCTTTCCAACATGGAAAAATGTAATGGAGAAAGAGAGAAGAATGGTACCAAAATTGTTTTGTAGATTTTCATAGTAACGTCTCATTTTCTGTTGTAGGTAATGAATATTCGAACAGTACTGAACAACCTGGAAAAACCACAAGGCCTTTATCCTAACTATCTGAATCCCAGTAGTGGACAGTGGGGTCAATGTAAGTCAAAAGATTAGCATTGTTTTAGCTCTTTATGATACCCGGCACTGTTCTAATAACACAGAGGAGTATAAAAAAGCACAAGTCTTTTTGGGGAATGTTTCAAAAAGGGGAAAGTGGGCATGGTTCCTTTATTAAATAGGCTTCTCTTAAGAGAGACTATAAATGTTACCAGGGATCTAGATTGTTTGTTTTTCATGCATAACTGTGAATATGATGACATGTAAGCACATTTAAATTATTAATCAGGAAGGCGAGATCTGGTCAGGTGTGCGGGGATGTTAGCCCGTAACAAGCTGGTCATGTGGATGGAAGGGAAAATTGTTCCTTGTGCTATTGACTATCAGGGTTTTCTGCACAGAGTAGCTAGATCATTCTACTTTATAGCATTTTCTCTTTTTCTTCCTGGCTCCAAGATGAGAGAGGAACCTGAATCTTAAAGGTTAGGAAATTGAAAGAGCAAACAGGGTGTTTTCTCTACTTAATTTTAAGCCAGCAGATAAAGGTTTCTTCCCAGTAGAATTATCTTCAGATTAGGAGAAATTATTATGCAAGAAGCCCTCACTTCAGAGCCCTTAAGGGACTTTGACCAGTGGTATAAAGATTCAGAGTAGTTGAAAGAAATGTGCTCAAGTTGATTTGGAGAAACAGTGGTAGATTAACGCAACTGAGAGCAAGTACGGAATACTAAGTGAGGTGCCTCCCTGTGCCGGGGTTGTCAGCATGCCTTACAATTTTATTCTAATTTGAGTATTTTCTTTATATTTAAAATTATATTCTTAGATGAATAAGTCTCACTGTAGAAGTACTTTTCTTAATAATTTAGTAGAATAAAAATTGTGCTAAAATCTGTTTGTAATGGCTATGGAAGGCCTAGTGGTTGAGAACATAAGACCATAAGGTTGCCACGTAGCCAAGTGTGATCTGCAGATCACTGATGTCCCTGAGACCATTCAGGGGGTCCAGAAGGTCAAAGCTGTTTTTATAACACTAAGGCTTTCTGCCTTTTCACTGTGTTGACATTTGCACTTGTGTTGCAGAAGCAGCGGTGGGTAAAACTCGAGGCCACAGTGGGAACCATGCCAGAGGAGTCAGATAGTACTAATAATTGTATTCTTCACTGACAGTAAGAAATAAAAAGATGCCAGTTTCACTTAGGAATATTTTTCATGAAAAAAAATTGAGTTTAGTAAATCTCAGCCATTGAGTAAACTTCTTTGTTGCGTAATAAAAGATAGTGCCTGCCTCCCAGAAAAGCACTTGTGTGACTGAGTTGCAAGCCGAACCAGCCATTTATTGCTTCATGGATTACCATTTTCGCTTGAAAGAACAGCTGAAGACAAACTTCGGTTATTCGGACTTGGGTAATTGGTAGACATGTTCTGAAAAACAGGCCTGTCACTTCAAAGAAAACAGAGAGTATCTGTGCCAATGATAGAATTTGAATTTCTAAATTAAAATTAGAATTTTAAGAAATGTGTATATATGCCACCATGACCTTAACGCCTTTAACCAATACGTAAAGACTTTTCTGGGGCACCTGAGCGGCTCAGTTGGTTAAGCGCCCGACTCTTGATTTCGGCTCAAGTCATGAACTCGGGCGTGAGATCGAGCCCCATGTTGGGCTCCATGCTGAGCACGGAGCCTGCTTAAAATTCTTTCTCTCCCCCACTCCTTCTGCCATGCCCCACCTTATCTAAAAAAAAACTTTTCTGGTGATATTAGTGGTGATAGTAACAAATGTGGTTTTTTTATATCATGTAATGAACTGTGTCAACATTTGGAAGATCTGCATAATAAGTGAACCAGTATTTTCCAAATGACCAATACATGCTATTACAAAATCATGTGAGAAGAAAGGTCCATTCAAAGTGCAAGATAGACCAATGGATTTTAATGTAATAGTTCAAAAATTCATTGAGGTAATTTCTAATTCCACATTACAACCAACCTTTAATGTTAAGCTTTAAAAAACTACTTGTCAAATTTTGTTTTAGTATCAAAGAAAAACATCCACAGTTATCTGAAAAGGCTCTTAAAATACTTCTTTTCCAACTGTGTAACTGTGTGAGGCTGAATTTTCTTCATGTATTTCCACCAAAATGACATATAGCAATAGATTGAATATACAGCAGATAAAAAAATCCAGCTGTCTTCTAGTACAGCAGAAATTGAAAATATTTGCAAAAATGTAAATCAGTGTCAGTCTTTTAACTAATTTTTATGTTGTAAAATATAACATGTTTTTATGAAACATTATAATGGTTGTATTATTTTTTTTTTTTACGATTTTATTTATTTATTTGACAGAGATAGAGACAGCCAGTGAGAGAGGGAACACAAGCAGGGGGAGTGGGAGAGGAAGAAGCAGGCTCATAGCAGAGGAGCCTGATGTGGGGCTCGATCCTAGAACGCTGGGATCACGCCCTGAGCTGAAGGCAGACGCTTAACCGCTGTGCCACCCAGGCGCCCCAATGGTTGTATTATTTTAAATAAATAAAATAGTTTAATTTCATTTAAATGTATTAAATTTCATTTCCAATATGGTAAATACTTATAGATATTACAAAAATAAGTTATTTGAGGCATTTATTCATTTTTAAGAGTGTTTGTGCTGAGACTAAAAGTTTGAAAACCATTAAGAGTATTTGAGATAAAACAGAACTTGAGTAGCTTTCTGAGTACAAGGACCAGATAAGATTCTTTAAAAGGCATTTTTAGCATTTCTCATGAATGATTTTAAAAATTGAAAAAAAAAATTTTCTATGACTGACTGTTTTCTTCTTGTGGTTTAGGATTTAGAAGTCGCTGTAAAGAGAGACAGAAAGTATCAGCTGTGCTAGAACGTCCCAGTTTCGCCTTCTGGGTTACCAGTATAGCGTGTATTTGGCCATGTTTCCCGGTACGAAGGGCCCGTTATATTTGGATTGCTCATGCGGCAATTTCCTGATGGCAGACAAATAGGGTTGATGACTCTCATGTCTGCTCCCCTCCCCCACCCCATCCTGTGTTCCAGCCACAATGGAGACACACTTATTTTTTCATTCTTTAATCAAGTCCTGCTTGGTCGTATCCAGGTCTTGGTTTATGTTGTTTCCTTAGCCCTTTTACCTCTCTTCTGACTCTACCAAGTTCTATTACCTCTCTTCTGACTACTCCAGCTCAACTGCCCTTTCTTCTGGGGGACCTTCTTCTCCAAGACCAAGTTGGAATTTGTTAACACCCACTCATCCTCTATTCACCCTCTTCCTCCCCTGCACCAATACTTTGGATTTGTCTATCATTATCTTTTTCAAAATGATTCATATACATCCCCATCTTCCTAGGGATCCAAAACTTTTGAGGCCAGTGACTTTGTCTTGGTGATATTTGTTAACCCAGCACACTGTATCTTACACTAGTAGGTGTTACTTACTTACTAGTTGGTGAATTTTGTGAGTATTCATGCACTTTGTTTCCAATCTGTCTTTCTGCCTCTGCTTTTAATAATGGTTCTGTTTATTCTCTGCTCCTCAGTTGTGGTTAAGAAGCACATCAGGTCCTGGTCACTGATAATATAAAGCGATCTTGCAACTGTTGAGGCCAGATGTGGGACTCCATGTCTATAGACAGAACAATTATCATTCTTCTCTTTTTTTAAAGATGTATTTATTTACTTACTTACTTACTTACTTACTTACTTACTTACTTATTTGAGAGAGAGACAGAGAAGGAGGGAACAGAGGCAGGGTGAGGGGCAGAGGGAGAAGCAGACTCCCCACTGAGCAGAGAGCCCGATGTGAGGCTCGATCCCGGGACCCTGAGATCATGACCTGAGCTGAAGGCAGATGCTTAACCGACTGAGCCACCCAGGCACCCACTCATCTTTGAATAGTATAACAACACTTATATACATATAGTATCACTAGCATCATTGGGGGAATGCTTTGAGAAGTTCAGGTTCAGATGAAATACACAAAATAATAAAAAATAAAGATACTGAGTATTTAATCCTTTTTGTTTTGATTCTTTTGCTACTTGTTTTATCTCTTAAGTATTAGGAATCCTTTTATGGGACCTATTCCTCTTGGGAAGGAAAGAGTAAATTGCCTTCTATAGAGAAGAGCATAATATTTGAGAGATTGTAGTACACATTACCTTTAGAACATTTGGGAATAAAAATACCATGTATGTTCTTTGTAGAAGTAGGATGACCCTTCCTGCTGATAAAACCAGGCATGTTCTCTCCCACACCCACTAAATATTTACACAGGGTTCTGTTGCCAACACAAATAGTTCTCCAGACATGGGGAAACATAGTGCATGATATGCTAAGTTATCAAAAAGACGTGTTCTTATTTCTCCTCTATGTTCCTTTATTTTCATTCTTTACAAATATGAAACATTTATAGTCAAGAAATAAAAATATAGAAAATTAACTGGCATTTACCAAAACTAATTAAAGCAAATGTATGATTATGTAACCCTTTTTCCTTTTTTAAAAATCACCAAATGCCCAAACTTGCTTCTTCCATCCATTACAGAATCATAACCCAAGGGGGAAGAAAATGAAGCTGCTTCTGGCCGTCAGCTTTCAATTCTTATTGCTTTAACTCTGAAGGGCATGTCTGGATCACGGCCATCATTTCCTATTACTTCATTTAGTCCTTGTTGTTTTGACAGTAACCGGACAGTGATTTGCTTTACCATGCATCACTTGCATTTGTCTCCTGCAATCATGTTTATAACAACAGGGCTTGTTATTGATGAGATAGTACTTAGTGTATTTAGTTTGTAAATGTCAGAGGTTTCTATGGTAATTTATTTAGGAAATTGCAAAGGTCACTTCAAACACTGCTGTTTTAAGAATCAGCCTTACAATTGTAACATGCTCATTTTACATTAAAATTAAAACTGGACTTTCTGCCGTAGTAAAGATCACATATTTCACTACTTAAAAATATAGCCCTTCTAGCTTGAATGGGAATAGTCCTTATTAAGATTTACTTACAAGAATTTTTCTTTGTTCATCAGTTGTTTATTAAGCACCTGCTATATGCAAGCTACTTTCAAGGGCTCATGTGGACCAGGAAACATGTGGGTCTAGCCCCCGTCCTCCTGGATTGTGATCTTGTAGAGAAGACAGAGAAAAAAAGCTATTTTAGGAAGTTGCAAAGTGTAGTAGACATGTGCTATGAAAAAGTATATAATGAGGGGGTCAGGGAGAGCATCTTTGAGGAAGCAACATTTAATTCTAGATAGGAAGTATGAGTAAGAATTACTAAATGAAGGGGAAAGAAGGCTGGGAATGCACATCAGGTAGAGAGAACAGGTCCTTTAGAGTGCATGTGATGGAAAGGAGCCTGCTGATTTTGAGGGGCCAGAGAATGCTCAATGACAAAAGGATAGAGAGCAAGTAGAACAGGACCAATGGTGACACGTGACCCGGGGAAGATGGGAGACCACACAGGGCCCCCCAGTCTCTGAAGACCCAGGATTTGAGTCTTGGTCATTGAAGGCTTCCAGTTAGGATGATCCAGTTCAGATGTTAAAAGGGTTACTTTGGTATTCATGGGGGAATAGATTAGAGTGGCATTGCCATTAGAACTTTGTGTGATGACGGAAACGTTCGGTATCTTCCCTGTCCGGTGCCGTAACCCAGGGCCACGTGTAGCTATTGAGCACTAGTATGACTGAGGAACTGAGTTGTTTTTATTTTATTTTAGTTAATTTGAATGTAAATAGCTACATGCTGTCAGAGTGCAGAAGGCCAGATAATTGGCCACTGCAGACTCAGAAGTAGGAGATATTGGTAGCTTCAGCCAGGATCATATTGGTGAGGACAGAGGAATGGATAGATTCAAGAGATAGAGAGGAGGTGAAATTAGTAGAGCTCAGTAGCTCATTAGATATGGGGGCAAAGGAGAGAATTAGAATGACTCTCTGATGTCTAACTTGCACAGTTGGGAGGATGATGGTGCCACTTAGTGAGACAGGAACCAATGGCAGAAGGTAAGGTTGTGAAGGAAAAGAGAATGAATTCAGTTTTAACCTGTTCAATTTTAGGTCCCCATGTAAAACTCCAAGTGGAGTTGTTAGGGAGATGTCAAGAGAAAATTGTCTCAATAGTTGTATAAAAATGGATTTACTTTTATGTGACAAAGTCAACAAAGGGCTTGTTTTTAAAAAATAGATACATAAAATTTGTTTTGAGTTATGAAACTTAAAATGCAGATTTCCAAAATCAGGCTGTATTATTATTGCTCAAATTCCCAATGAATTCTAAGCATGATACTTCAAACAGATTATGTCTCTGTTTTTGTAGGTAGATATGCTTGAAAAAGTAAGAAATAATTCAAACAGTAGGCAAAAGAATACATTTAGTGTTACATGGTAGAGAGCAAACAGTTCCAAGTACGAGATTGTGTGGGGACTGTGGGGTCAGGTGGCCCTTACCAGTGCTGTGATCTCCTTTAGCCTCACTCAGTCTTAATTTTTTTCACTTTTAATGAGGCTACCTACCCTGTAGATTACATGATTGTTGGCACTGTATGTAGCGGATCTGGTGTAATAAATGGCAGTGGGGACAATTGCAGGAATGGGGAAGATGTCTCCTGCCCTGTCTTTTTATCAGCCTTCCCCAAAGGATGTTGACCCTACAGATTGATAGCACCTGAAAACCCGTCAAATAATAATAATAATCACAAGAACTGAGGAGTTTCTTGTTTTATTGCAAACCAATTCTTTTTAAGGTTTGTTAGACTCATAGTATTTGACATAGTTTATGTTACTGAGCACTTTAAATCAAAATTTATTTGAATATATACAGTGAAGCATTTTAATTTGGTGGTTTTAACTAGAGAACCCGATTTTTGGCATTAGGGTTGATTATATATTTTTTATCTCCGTGTTTACAAAACTATCCTGGTAATTATTTAGAGTATATCACATTACTTAACAGCACATCTGCTCGTTTCAGAACATCTTCCTGAAAACAAGAGATTTGTCGGAATTTAAATGTAACATTGAGTTGCAGTTGACGTAGGGTTTTGCATCCTAGTTACTAATGTGATTTTGCTGCATTATCTGAATTAAAGCCCAAATCACTCTAAAACTCATTTTCCTCTCTTTGCAGATCATGTGTCAGTTGGAGGACTTGGAGACAGCTTTTATGAATATTTGCTAAAGGCGTGGTTAATGTCTGACAAGACCGATCTAGAAGCTAAGAAGATGTATTTTGATGCTATTCAGGTAAACCAATATTTAATCATCTTTACCACTAAACTAACTTAAAATTTGCATATTAATCAGCTGTTAATGGGAAGTGGAATACTACACAGTTGGGTTACAAAATATTTCCAGTTAGGCTGAGTTCAGTCTCTGCTAATATAATTATAACAATAGTAATCCCACTTGATGTGTTGGGTGCTAACAGGGCAGTTGAAAGTGTTTTATGTGGTTCACATAAAGATTCACATATCCGAAAAAGAGGTATTTTTCTTCAAGGAGTAGGAGTTCCATGCTTAGAGTCACAATTAAAGTCATGCGGGGGGGATCCTAAATTTATATTCTGGACATTGACAAAGTTAAAATTGCCCAAGATTACGGACATTCCTAATGGCTACCTCCATTTGAAGTAGACAGTGCTCTCAAATAAAAGTCTAAACTAATTAATAGTTTCCTGTGATCCTTTGTAACGGAGGAGGGATGAGAGCGAACACTTATCTGTTGAATTACTGTGAGCTAAGTAGTGTGTTAGGCAGATACTTTAAATGAAGTGTTTTGTTTTTTTCCTCACAATAGCTTAGATATTATTTACCTGGTTTTACAGATAAGAAAATGGAACCTCAGAGTGTTTGAGTGTGGAACCAAAATTCAAACTAAAATTTGTGTCAACACTTGTCTCTTTTTAACCTCACTATTATGGATTTATTTGTCAATAAGAATTTCCATACTACATTTAAGTGTTCTTTCCATGCAGTAAGTTAGTGAAAATAAGTTAGAAATTGTTTATCAAAATATATAGGAGGTGGCCAGTGTAAGAGTAAACTAAGCCTCAAGCAAAGAAGACTCAATCAAAAATGAAAATAAAATGTGAAAGTAGATAAAGCAAAAGAAGAATATTATTTTATATAAAATACTTCAACTTTTCAGAAACAAATTTTTTAGCAGAGCCACGTACCTTTGTGATTTGTAAGTATTTTATATGTTGACTTATAGTTTCTTAATATTATCAAGGCATCTCAAATAATGTTATAAAATTATACGTAAATCAGAAAAATGTCTTTTTTATTGACTATTTAGAATTTTTTTATAATTGAGAGTATTAATTCGTTGGGGGGGGGGGGCTTGTAACTCCCCAGTAATGTAGCTACTATTCTAAAATTAGTCTCCCCGAGAGGAGGTCTGAGTAATTTAGACATAGTTCAATTTATTCATTTATTTTTTTAATAGTAATTTTTTATTATGTTAGTCACCATACAGTATATCCTTAGTTTTTGATGTACTATTCCATGATTCATTATTTGCGTACAACACCCAGTGCACCATGCAATATGTGCCCTCCTTAATACTGGCCTATCCCAATCCCCCACCCCCCTCCCCTCTGAAGCCCTCAGTTTGTTTCCCAGAGTCCACAATCTCTCGTGGTTCATTCCCCCTTCTGATTACCCCCCCTTCATTCTTCCCTTCCTTCTCCTACTGATCTTCCTGCTATTTCTTATGTTCCATAAATGAGTGAAACCATATGATAATTGTCTTTCTCTGCTTGACTTATTTCACTTAGCATAATCTCCTCCAGTCTCGTCCATGTTGCTGCAAACGTTGTAATCGTTCTTTCTGATGGCTGAGTAATATTCCATTGTATATACAGACCACATCTTCTTANTCCAGTCATCTGTTGAAGGGCATCTCAGCTCGTTCCAGAGTTTAACTATTGTGGACAGTGCTGCTATGAACTTTGGGGTGCATATGGCCCTTCTCTTCACTACGTCTGTATCTTTGGGGTAAANTCCTAGTTCTTATGTTCCATAGATGAGAGAAATCATATGATAATTGTCTTTCTCTGCTTGACTTATTTCACTTAGCATTATCTCCTCCAGTGCCGTCCATGTTGCAGCAAATGTTGAGAATTCGTTCTTTCTGATAGCTGAGTAATATTCCATTGTATATACAGACCACATCTTCTTAATCCAGTCATCTGTTGAAGGGCATCTCAGCTCGTTCCAGAGTTTGGCTATTGTGGACAATGCAGCTATGAACATTGGGGTGCATATGGCCCTTCTCTTTACTACGTCTGTATCTTTGGGGTAAACACCCAGTAGTGCAATGGCTGGGTCATAGGGTAGTTCAATTTTTAACTTTTTAAGGGACCTCCACACTGTTTTCCAGAGTGGCTGTACCAACTTGCATTCCCACCAACAATGTAGGAGGGATCCCCTTTCTCCACATCCTCTCCAACAATTGTTGTTTCTTGCCTTGTCTATCTTTGCCATTCTAACTGGCGTAAGGTGGTATCTCAGTGTGGTTTTGATTTGAATTTCCCTGATGGCTAATGATTTTGAACATTTTTTCATGTGTCTGTTAGCCATTTGTATGTCTTCATTGGAAAAGTGTCTGTTCATATCTTCTGCCCATTTTTTTGATTTGATTGTTTCCCGAGCTGTATTGAGTTTGAGAAGTTCTTTGTAGATCTTGGATACCAGTCCTTTATCTGTGGTGTCCTTTGCAAATATATTCTCCCATTCCGTGGGCTGTCTCTTAGTTTTTTTGACTGTTTCCTTGGCTGTGCAGAAGCTCTTTATCCTGATAAAGTCCCATAAGTTCATTTTATCTTTTATTTCTCTTGCCTTTGGAGNGTTCATTTTTTCTTTTGTTTCTCTTGCCTTTGGAGATGTGTCATGAAAAAAGTTGCTGTGGCCGATATCAAAAGGTTGCAGCCTATGGTTCTCCTCTAGAATTTTGATGGATTCCTGTCTCACATTGAGGTCTTTCATCCATTTGGAGTTTATTTTTGTGTATGGTGTGAGAGAGTGGTCAAGTTTCATTCTTTTGCATGTAGCTGTCCAATTTTCCCAGCACCATTTATTGAAGAGACTGTCTTTTTTCCACCGGATGTTTTTTCCTGCTTTATCAAAGATTAGTTGCCCAAAGAGC
Source organism: Ailuropoda melanoleuca (assembly GCF_002007445.2). Taxonomy (NCBI): domain Eukaryota; kingdom Metazoa; phylum Chordata; class Mammalia; order Carnivora; family Ursidae; genus Ailuropoda; species Ailuropoda melanoleuca. The sequence goes on along the minus strand of NC_048227.1, from coordinate 67,439,707 downwards.
CGAGGGTCCATTTCTGGGTTCTCTATTCTGTTCCATTGGTCTATGTGTCTGTTTTTGTGCCAGTACCATGCTGTCTTTGTGATCAGCTTTGTAGTATAGCTTGAAATCCGGCAACGTGATGCCCCCAGCTTTGTTTTTCCTTTTCAACAATTCCTTGGCGATTCGGGGCCCTTTCTGGTTCCACACAAATTTAAGGGCTGTTGTTCCAGTTCTTTGAAAAATGTCATTGGTATTTTGATTAGGATGGCATTGAAAGTGTAGATTGCTCTGGTTAGCATAGACATTTTAACTATGTTTATTTTTCCAATCCATGAGCATGGAATATTTTTCCATCTTTTTGTGTGTTCTTCAATGTCTTTCAAGAGTAATTTGTAGTTTCTAGAATATAGATCCTTTACGTCTCTGGTTAAGTTCAATTTATTCATTTAAATATAAATGCAACTTGCTTTGCTCTGGTTGGCCAGATTGAATATTACTGTGGTTCCCTCCCAAGGTCAATAAGAAGCATCACTAAGTACAGCAGATAGGACTCTTTACTACTTCATAAATAGGCACCAGAACGCCTTAGTTAGTACATTGGCTTTCATTTAGCACAGCCTTAATTAAGGCACATGATGAACATAAAAAGCAAACTAGGATATGGTCCACACGGCCTCTGCCAGGTTTCTTTTTCTTCATTCTTATGAGGTTTCAAGTTTTAAGGTAGGGAATTCTCCGAACAATATGATTCCTGTTATGTCATTTTTTTCATTGCTATCCTCACAGATATTTTAATTATCCTAATCTTAAAGCAGCCCCCTAAAATCCTGATGTTCTAAGAAAGACAACTTTAAAATGTTCTTTGAAATATTTTCCCCCAGTTTCTAGAACTGTACCCACACAGCTTTTAATATATTTAGACAAATCATTGACAGGAAAATCCATTAAGAACAAATGAAATAGAGTGTTTCCTGTTTCTCTTAATAGTAAAAACATTTTCAATCCATTTTGTTTTCAACTTAGAAAGCAAAGCTAGAACAATTAAATTTCTGGTTTGAGAAGTAACCAGGGCTTATATAGCAAAGTTTCTTTCTGCTAAGCTGTACTTAAAAAAAAAAAAAAATCTTATTAGGGAGAGGATCCCATACATTATTGTCCTGGACAGTTGAGTTACTGAAATACAGTTCTTAAGTTTTAGCTTCAAGTAGATTTTGGAAAGTATTTAATCCCAGCATGGTCTGTTTTCTTGGCTTGTTTTAATAACAAATACTTTGAGCTTTTAACTGGCTGTTATGTTCTTCTCTGGAGACCACACTAAGGATCCACTGTGGTGAGTGCTCTTTCTACCAAGGGTCCACTGGCGTGAATGGCACCTGCGTACAGGATGTATTAGACATTTAGTTTTCTAAAGGTTTCATCAAACTAATTTTGTTTTTCAAATATGGAAGGCTGAAATCACAAAATACCTGATATCTTTTTTCCTAATCAATTCTCTGCACATTTAACACCTTTTTTTAGAAAGACTAAAGACTATTTTTTCCTCCTTTGTATTTATTTACATTTTCCCACTGTCACACAAGCATTGCTTTGAAGGTCTTGGAACTTCATTGTAGTTTATTTTGAGAGGTGGTAGCTTGGTCAGAATCATGCCAAAAATAACATAGTACTTTATTCAGGATCCATAACAGGATAATAATGTTTCTCTAGTCCATGCTCAAAAGCTGTAACTTTTGCCATATAGAAAGAATAATTTCTTGGGTAATGAACAAGTATCTGCTCGAAGAACTTTATTGCAGTTTGTGCTATGAGAAGTGTAAGGGGTTAAGATGTTCAGTTAAATAAGAATGAAATATTAATATAACTAGACCACCAATAAAATTAGCTAACCACATTTAATGAGCACCATAGTGTGTTCATTTATTTCTTACCCTGTTGGTTTCAGTTGTTTATTTCCAGTAAAGGTAGGAAATGTGTTATCTGTGTGTTCATTTTCATTCATTCTTCGCTATCACAAGTTTTGTCTGTGTCTACTATTCCCAAATGTACGTTCTAAAAAACTCTTTTTTTTTATAATGGTATAACAGGTTTGGACATAGTCATAGCTCTCTTTCTTCTGCGAAGTAATTGGGAGGAAAAAAAAAAATTCTTCTTACAGGAAGTAGACGTTAGTAATTCCAAACAGTTATACTTCATTTTTGCTTTTTAAAATATAAGGCTTATTTTATGTTTTCTATCTATTGTAAAAGAATATCAACAGTCCTAGGGCAAAAATAAAAGATATTTTACAGATCATTTTTGTAAACATCATCTCTCCCCAGTTTACAAAACTTTATTCTTTTCTTTAAAGGTTTTATTTCAACTCCAGTTAGTTAACATGCAGTGTTACGTTAGGTTCAGGTGTGCGATCGAGTGAGCCAACACGTCCACGCGTCACCTGGTGCACATCACAGCAAGGCCACTGCCTAATCCCCATCACCTGTCTCACCCACCCTCCCTCCCCTCTGGTAACCATCAGTTTGTTCTCTGTTATTAAGAGCTTCTTTCTTTGTCTCTCCCTCATTTTTCCCCCGTACTTATTTGTTTTGTTTTTTAAATTCCACATATGAGTGAAATTATATGGTATTTGTCTTTCTCCAGCTGACTTATTTCACTTAGTGTTACACTCCCCAGCTTCATCCATATCATTGCGATGGCAAGATTTCATTCTTTATATGGCTGAATAATATTCCATTATTGCCACATCTTCTTTATCTAGTCCTCCATCAGTGAGCACTTGGGCCACTTCCACGTCTTGGCTATTGCGAATAGTGCTGCTAGAAAGGTAGGGATGCATGTATCCCTTTGAATTAGTGGTTTTGTATTTTTTTTTATGCTCAGTTAGCCAACGTATAGCACATCATTAGTTTCAGATGTAGTGTTCAGTGATTCAATAGTTGCATTTAACACCCGGGGCTCATCACATCACATGCCCTCCTTAATACCCATCACCCGGCTACCCCATCCCCCACCCCCTCCCCCCGTAACTTTCAGTTTGTAGTCTTGGAAATCGAGGAGTCACAGAGTCAACAGGGGTGCCTGACCCAGTAGAGTGCCCGAGCAGTGGAGCTGGGAAGCAGGTTGTGGTCTTGTATTTTTCAGGTAAATCCCCAGTAGTGGAATTGCTGGATCACAGGGTAGTTCTATTTTTAACTTTTTGAGGAACCTCCATACTGTTCTCCACAGTGGCTGCACCAGTTTGCATTCCCACTGACAGTGCATGAGGGTTCCTTTTTCTCTGCAGTCTCACCAACAGCTGTTGTTTCTTGTGTTGATTTCAGCCATTCTGACAGGTGTAAGGTGATATCTCATTATAGTTTTGCTTGTGCATTTCCTTGGTGAGTGATGATGAGTATCTTTTTGTGTGTCTTTTTTTTTCATTATATACTAATGTGCTTTTTAATAGAATTATTAGGGAGGCATTTAATTCAAGTGTTACCACAGTGGTGATGTGAGTGGTGATAATAAATGAACCTTATCAAGTGCTAGTCACAGTACTGATGGCTTCATAAACTAAATGTTGAAGACACTACTATTCCCTTTGTATGGATAAGGATACTGAGATTTAGGGATACAGCAAGCAAATTACCCACCAAGTTCACAGATAGTGGTAGAGTTGGAATTTGAGGCCAAGCAATGTGGTTCAAGAACGACACACCTTTCCCCCTCAGTTTACCGCCCTCTGAGCCTAAGAGAGCCAAAGGCAGGGTAACACTCCCCGCCTGGACTTTATACACAAATACACTCTATTCTTCATCCGCAGGGGGGCTTGTGCTTTGTGCCGTTTCTCCATTGTGAAAATAGAAATGCATTAGCCATTACCTTGACACCAGTGGCCTGTCTTTGAGAAGGGGACAGCTTTTGAGGTGTGAGGACCGTAAATGTTTGGTCATGGAACCAGGCAAATCCAACTGGGCCGGCCCAACAGCGATAATCCTAACCAGATTAAGAAGGCAGAAACTAGGGGAGGAATACAGAAAAAGCAATAACAAAATTTCAGGTTGAATCAGATTGATGGCACCAAACTCAAGCTGCGAGTGATGTTTTACCCTTTTTCTCTCTTAGTGTTGAGAGTGTTTTTAGTATAAATTTGGAAGGAATTTAAAAATGTTGAAAATAAGTCTGATTTGCAGGCAATTGAGACCCACTTGATCCGCAAGTCTAGTACGGGACTGACCTACATCGCGGAGTGGAAAGGGGGCCTCCTGGAACACAAGATGGGCCACCTGACCTGCTTTGCTGGAGGCATGTTTGCACTTGGGGCCGACGACGCTCCCACAGGCCTGACCCAGCACTACCTTCAGCTCGGGGCTGAAATTGCCCGAACTTGTTATGAATCTTACAATCGCACCTGTGAGTACCTGTGATTCTTTAGTTTCACTCTATTCCCATAAGGAATATTTTGTTCCATAAGGAACATTGTCCCTGCTGCCATCAAAAGAATATCCAGCCTCATGAAACTGTAAGCTCATGATGAATATTTTAAAGGAATTTATATTTTTTACTTTAAGAAGCACTGGTTTTCTACGTGAAAGTATCTACCCTTCGTTTACCAAAGAACAACAGCTGAAGTCATACCGGTTAAGCCAGTCTAATTTATTGACCCTGCTTTAGGGAAATAGCATTGGGTAAGAAGCTCTGTCCCAGGTGCAAAAGAAACTTAGTATTTTATAAATCGTTAATAACCTTTTCAGTATCTCCATGAAATAGAGTCTGGCTCCCTTCTTATGAAACAGGAGTTTGAAGCACAAAGATTAAATAACCTTTCATGACATAATGACATAGAATTCTCAACTGCTGGTTTTCCAGCTAACTAATAAGGGGTGTTGTAGTGCCTTGTACCTAGCTGGGGGGCACTCAGTAAGTGGTGGTTTAATGAAAGAAAATAACAGATCATTGCGATGTTCTAAAAAGGACTCTCAGATGACTGTATTTTCAAAGTATATTGAATATTGTTTATTGTAGGATGTTTATAACCATTCCTTAAAATGATTGTTTTGGCATCTCTCTTGAATGTTGTAAAGTACTTTCTAGTTTCATTTAAGTTAGGGTAATAACNTCTCAGATGACTGTATTTTCAAAGTATATTGAATATTGTTTATTGTAGGATGTTTATAACCATTCCTTAAAAATGATTGTTTTGGCATCTCTCATGAATGTTGTAAAGTACTTTCTAGTTTCATTTAAGTTAGGGTAATAACCCTTGTCACCCTTGCATGCCCTTTAGATATGAAACTGGGACCAGAAGCTTTCAGGTTCGATGGTGGTGTTGAAGCCATCGCCACAAGGCAAAATGAAAAGTACTACATCCTACGGCCAGAGGTCGTTGAGACTTACATGTACATGTGGCGACTGACTCATGATCCGAAGTACAGGAAATGGGCCTGGGAAGCTGTAGAGGTGATGTTTTAATTTGTTTACGTTTCTTGTACATAAATGTCTCCGGGAAAAATGCTCAGTGATTTCTATAAATCTGGCATATCAACTTTTCTATGATTTTTAAAGCTTTGGTGGATGGGTGAAGAGGGAGAGGGGGAGAGAGAGAATCTTAAGCATCGCAGAGCCCAGTGGGGGCTCGATGTCATGACCCTGATCACAACCTGAGCCAAAATCAAGAGTCGGCCACTCCGACTGAGCCACCCAGGCGCCCCTGATTTTTAAAGCTTTCATCAGACTTTTTCCCAATTCAAGAATGAATGTTTTCAGTTGTCATCCTATCTCCCTGGCTTCAGCATCTTTTTTATGTAATGGTGATATTAATATACCTACTTTGATACTGAAGGAGATATCTAGAAAGGCGTATTATAAAATTAAGTTCTCACAGCCATAGAAATAATGATCACTTAAGTCCACAGTTACTGATAACTTGGAGATAATTACCCCTGCCTGTTGTCCTTTTCGAGAAGCCGCAACATTGGGGTTTTTTTTTTTTTTAATGAGTCTTTGGGCATTGAAATGAAAATACGTGCTCCTACTCAGAGTTTCAACCTAAATAAAAAGGTAAACTGAGGCAAACTCAAACTTGTCCCAAAAAAAGAGTTTATTCAGGAAGAGCAGAGAAATTGCAATTCAGCAAACTACAGGTGAGTCCGTTGAAGGTTCAAGGTGGGCTGTATTTATGGACAGGGAATGTAAAGAAGAGAGAATTCAGTTAGAGTCTATTAAAATAAAGAACAAATGGGGACCAGCTTTGAGAATTCCTTGAGCGGATAAAGCCAGTCCAGTCGTACCAAAAAAGCTCAAACAAGATTTTGTGAGACCAGCCCGACCTGGGTCATTTCTTGTTCATTCCTCTGAAAACCATAGTAAAACTTCCCAAGTGGTTGATATAAGGCAACCCCTGACCAACTCCCTATCATCCCAATATTATCAGTTTTCTGTAAATCCAGCACGTACAGGAAATCAGTCTCTCAGTCCTTCAGTTTTGTTTTCCCGAGGGCACATGCGTAAGATTTTCTGATTTCTGTCTTCCGGTTCCAGTTCCATTTTAGATTGAAATTCTTCCACAGAGCAAATTAGCTACTTAGCTCTAACTTGTAGAAAGAACTATGGAAGAACTACTTCATGCAACAATATTCACACACCGATCTCAGGTTTCTCTGAGTATCTGTACACTTTCCATCTGTCCATCTGCACTGTTTGAATTGTCTTCATCACCCATGGGTCTCTTCCTACAGAGCATGGCGTATCATCTTCCCAGACGAATCTAGTGAACACTGTGTGCTGGTGCCATTGGCCATACTCTCCAGAATATGCATCAGATAATGTTAGTTTTAAGAGCTTTCATTCTGGAAGGAGTCATGGTGGAGCACTGAGGAGATAAGAACAAGCCAACATTTTAATTACACTCACTGTTGCAGAGTTAGCTGTCTTTAAAACCTGACCGTTAGAAATAACTGCTCTCAGGAATCTAAACTGAACATATTGCCTTTGCGTAAGTTGTAACTAATATCTCAGGAAGCTGTTGATGAATCTTGCTTATTACCCTCTTTGTGCTGTGTGTGCCTTATCACTAGTCATTAGTCATTTTAAGTAATAACGATTCTTTAGGCCTCTTTTTGTCTGTTATTTCTTGCAAAGTTTTCTAATTATGTTTAGTCGGTGGTAATTCCAATTTGTTTAAATTTATGTTTTTTTCCTCTGAAAAAATGTATAAAAATTGAAGTTCATCTAAGCTTTGGTGATAGGAAATTATTTTGGTTTTCAATAGGCCAGCAAAAGCATTAAGGCTAATAGTCACCTTGCAAATATCAGTTTAAATTGAAAATATCAGGAATCATGTATTTCATCGAATGTAAAACACCCTAGTGGATAAGAAACACCATTATTTTATATACCACTAAGGAAAGTACAATGCTACGAATTAAATTATGACATGCCAATTTTAGAGATGTGAAAATATGAAAAATGTGTGACAGAGAACTGATACAAAAATAGAAATAAGTAATTCTCTGTGGCCGTGTGGATGGGAAGATTGGGTTTGCTTGGTTCTTCAGGGGAGCGTGTTTGTTTGTGGGGTAATAAATTGGTTTTAGGGATTAGGATTTTTGTCTGTTGTTAACTTCTTGTTTAGTCTATGATGTAAGATTGTCTCCCTGTGCACAACACAGCCACCCCCCCCAAACAGTCCCCCCTCGCTTTTTGCCACTAGCGTTTCTGCTAGAACTTGACGTGTAGCAGGAAGGGGGGAGTGCTGGGACGCTTGTCTTCTTTAAAGCACAAAATCATTGACAGAGATAGTGGCCCTCTTTTTCCTTGTGTGACATCCCCTCAGCTGTCCTTTCTGTCAGCTACAGCTACAGGGACCTCATCCCTGCATCCCTGCAGCTGCCCCGGCTCTGAGCTCCTTCCCAGGCAGCTGGCTGTGGTCTGGGAAGCGAGTGAGATAAAGTCCCCGGGGACAGTCCTGAACCAGTGAGGTTTCAGAGTTGATGAACAGCTATCCCAGTCTTCCCCCTTTGCAGAATAACTCTGAGATGCATTCTACGCGGTTGCTCAGAGGGTTTCCAGTGGGAGGGAGCCTTCATGGGGACAAGCACAGCTGTCACCTGCTCAGCACATTTCATGGGCTCTTCTCCCTTCCCCAGTTCACTTGCCTCACTCATTCCCTTCCTGATATCACCTCTCTTAAAAACTTCCTGTATCTGCCCCTTGTCTCATGCTCCGTTTTTAGGGGAACCCAAACTAAAACACAGGAGTAGATCTTCAAAATCACATAGACTAGCCTTCCACTCAAAGAAAAGACCTCCTCGTCATCTTTGCCAGTTGGCTATTCCTCATCAATTCAAGGACTTTGTATTAAAAAAGAATATACTACCAATAAAGTAATTCCATTTTTTAATGGCTGACAGTGTTAGAAAGTTACTCCTTTTAAAGACAGAATTCACAGTATTTTGTGTTCTGGAGATACTGGAGAAAGAAATCCCTTTTCTCTTCTACACTTCAGCTCCTCAGCTATCTGAAGACAGCACGTCCTGTCCACTGCTCCATCCTCATCCATCATTTCCCTCCACCTCCTGATGATATGTGTGGTCTCTCAGGGCTAAGCAGTGTGACTCAATAACCTCTCTTCTGAGTGTTATTTCCCACAGCCGTGTCCAACTTGTTTTTTTGGTAGATTGTAAAACCCCTGGCTTACATCGAAATTGTGGTCAAATGATTTTAGCTGCTATATTAGTTCCTGTCGAGATATCGCTTTTGTTCCATCCTTGTGTTCACCCATACTTGCTATTTGTAAAGTATTTGTCAGCCATCTTCCTATCTTCCAACGAAGCACTCCCTTTCCAGCCTTCTGTCACTGATACACTATATAAACCCGCTTTCCATGTCTTAGCTAAACTTCTGAATAGTAACGCCGAACACAATAATGTCAAACAGGATGTGAAACTATATAGTCCAGCATATAATACTAGAAACTTCTCCACCAGTAGCCAATAATCCATTAATTAGATGTTCATGCACTTGTGAATCTACATAACAAAAATAACATTTACTTCATAGTTTTTTTGCTTTTTCTCAATAATGCCATGAAAACTTCATTAAATTCCTCCCTATTATGTATAATATTCTGATAAAGTTCTACTATAAATTATACCTATGTGTTCATATATGTGTTGGTAAGTATAGATTATACAATGTCTATAAATGTGTATGTATAGATTATATGATGTCTCCCCTGGTCCACAGTAGCAGGTACGCCTTATATAGGGATTTTTACCCCCTTTTTTTGCACAGACTTTTTTTCCTAGTCTCCTAAATCTAACCTTTGCCATATGGACATTCTGGCTCTCAGAAAGTGATTTGTCTTCCCGGTCCCTGCTTCTCCCTCCCGAGGCTTGATCTCTGTTTCCAGACTTTTTGATATATCTATTCTCCTAGGTTCTATCTCTGAGCTCAGACCAAAGTCAGCCATTCAGCCTCATTATGAGCATTGTTCCCTAGAATCCACTCTTGGAAACCTCCCTGGATCAGCCATTTATCTAACCTGTTTAACCTAAAGATAAGAGAAGGCTTTCTCTCCCTTTCTGACTTATGACTTAACTCATGCTGCTCGCTATTCTCTTACCTTTCTTCCCCCTAAAGAGGGTTTGTTTAGAGTTCCAGTAACTATGAACATGTTCCTGTTTTTCTTTTCTCTGCTATTAGTGCATCCCAGCCTCATACAATCACTAATAATGTGATCATTGACGTAAAATCGAGGTGGTCCCTATGCCTAGAGTCTGAGAGTCCCAAGAACAGATTGCAGTAAAATGATGTTCTAATCAGACTATGCAGCATAAATACATGACTACTTCCACTGCTGAGATGCTGTAAAGCCGGGGCCTGTGATGCATGCCTGGGAGGGCTGCGTATCCCCAGCTTCATATTCCTAAAGTTTTTAAAATTTTGATTTGACATGATGGCTTTTCATTTTTTAAAAGTGAAAAAAAAAAAGCCTCTTTGGCATTTCCCCCCCCTTTTTTTTTAATTTGCCAAAAGCCTCAAAAAATAAAAGTAGCTAGGCCTCTCTAAACCTCTGAAAGATCCCTGTCACTCTGAGAAGCGTGTCTTCATCTTGTTTTATTCTCATGACAATGCCATGTTGAACAAAGGGACACTCTGGGTCCGGGCACAACTGAGGCCCCAGTTAAGGAGTCCAGAGCCAGTATTCAGCCCCGTCTTCTGAGATTTTAGAATGAGTTCTGGACAACTATGGCTCACCACATTAGGACTGAGTGAGAAGAAGAATGAGGGTAACCGAAGAGAGGAAAAACAGTTGGGCATCGTCCACCCCACAAAACAACTCTTTCCCTATAATTGAAAGAAGGTGCTTATAGAAATTTCTGTGGGAGAGACGATTGGCAGTTTATCATGCCTGGTCCTCTCATTAGCTGATCACCAAAGAACTTCAAGGGAAGAAAACAAGAAAAAGTTTTGTTGTTAAAATCTTTTTAGGAAATGTCTGGAAGTAGGATTTAATTATATTCCATAACAACAAATTTGTCCATTTCTTCTAAATCCTGGGTTTTGGGGGTTTGTTTTTTTGGGGTTTTTTTTGTGTTTTTTTTTTTTTTTTACTTTTTTACAAATAATCTTTGGCCTACTCTAGTGTATCTGGTATTTGACTTTCTAATAAAAAAAAAAACGTCTATCAAAAAAGGAAGGAAGGAAAAAAATAATAGGACCTGGAAGTTCCTTTCTGCAAGCCTTCCCCCTGCTTGGTTTGTTGTCTGCAAAAGAAGATATAATTAAAGCAGTTTTTAAGTTGATCTTATTTTCCCAGTGGCTTTTAAAAAGTACCAAACCACGAGATATTTTCTTTGTTCATGTAGCCTGCAAGTTGTGAGGTTGTTACCTAAATTTCCATTCCGGCACTGCCCAACCCATCTCTTTTCCAAACACTCGTTATAGTCAGAGAACTTCAGGAATGTAGGATCATTTCTCTCTAGACAGTTAGGAAATGGACTCATCCCATTTTCTTCCATCCCATACTAAAGAAAAGAAAAATATATTTTAGAAATAGGTATCAGCCATAGTTTTTTTCACCGCTTTCCATTTTCTTCTTTGATATCTGTCACCAATATCCCTAATTAGTCCTCCACCATCAGTGTTTACAAAATAAGATGTTCTGGGTGTAGTAGCAGCTGTTCTTGGCTCAGTACACTTTCTCAGTTATTGGATTTATAATCCCAACTGACATTAACAGTCTCTCTGGAACGGGGGTCAGCAAACTTCTTGTGTAAGAGCCAGAGAGAAGCAGGCTTGGGGGCCGTGTGCAGCTATAGGCATACCTCATTTCACTGTGCTTTGCTTTACGGTGCTGTGCAGATACTGTGTTTTTTACAAATTGAAGGTTTGTGACAACCCTGTGTCGAGCAAGTCTAGTCGGTGCTATTTTTCCAACCATGTTTGGTTGCCTCTAATCTCTGTGTCACACTTTGGTAATCCTCACAATATTTCAGGTTTTTTCATTATTATTATATTTGTTATGGTGACGTGTGATCAGCGATCTCTGGTGTTATTATTGTCATGGTTTTGGGGTGCCGTAAACTGCACTCTAATAAGACAGAGAACTTTATTGATAATTGTTGTGTTCTGATGGCTCCACTGAGTAGCCATTCCCTCATTTCTCGCCGTCTCCTCGGGCCTTTCTATTTCCTGAGATAAGACAAAACTGGCATTCAGCCAGTTACTAGCCCTACAGTGGCCTCTGAGTGTTCAGGTGAAAGGAAGAGTCCCACATCTTTCAATGTAAATCAAAAGCTAGAAATGATTAAGTTTAGTGAGGAAGGCATGTCAAAAGCCAAAATAGGCCACAATGCGAGGCCTCTTGTGCCAAACAGCCACATTGTAAGTGCAAAGGAGAAGTTCTTGAAGGAAATTAAAAGTGATACTTCAGTGAACACAGGAATGATAAGAAAGCAATATGCTGATGGGGAGAAAGTTTAGTGGTCCGGATAGAAAATCAAACCAGCCACAACATTCCCTTAAGCCACGGCGTAATCCAGAGCAAGGCCCTGACTCTCTTCAATTTCCTGAAGGCTGAGAGAGGTGGGGAAGCTGCAGAACAAATGAGGGTTCATGAGGTTTGAGGAAAAAGCCGTCTCCATAACATCGAAGGACAAGGTGAAGCAGCCAGTGCTGACGCAGAAGCCGCAGCAAGTTCCCCGGAAGGTCTAGTGCAGATTGTGAATGAAATGGCTGCACTACACATCAGATTTTCAGTGTGGATGAAACGGCCTTCTATTGGAAGATGATGCCATCTTGCACCTTCATAACTGGAGAGGAGAAGTCAATGCCTGGCTTCCGAGCTTCAAAGGACAGGCTGACTCACTTGCTAGGGGCTAATGCCGCTGGTGTCTTGAAGTTGAAGCCAGTGCTCACTTACCATTTCAAAGATCCCAGGGGCTCTAAGAATGATGCTAACTCTGCTCTGCCTGTGCTCTCTAAACGGAGCACGAAGCCCGGAAAACAGCTCACGTGTTTACGGTGTGCTTTACTGAATATTTTAAGCCTGCTGTTGAGACCTACTGCTTAGAAAAAAAGATTCCTTTCAAAATATGACTGTTCGTTGACCGTGTTCCTGGTCGCCCAAGAGCTCTGATGGAGATGGACAACGAGATGAATGCTTTCACACCTGCTAACAGAGCATCCGTTCTGCAACCCGCGGATCAAGGAGCATTTTGACTTTGAGCATTTAGGAAATACATTTCATAAGGCTATAGCTGCCATTCATAGTGATTCCTCTGATGGATCAGGGCAAAGTCCATTGAAAACCTTCTGGTAAGAATTCGCCATTCTAGGTGCCATTAAGAACATTCATCATTTATAGAAGAGGTCAAAGTATCAACATTAACTGGGCTTTGAAAGAAGTTGATATCTACCCTCATGGGTGACTTTGAGGAGTTCAAGACTTCCGTGGAGGAAGTAACTGCAGATGTGGAAATAGCAAGAGAGCTAAAATTAGAAATGGAGCATGAAGGTGTGACTGGATTGCCAAATCTCACGATAAAACTTAAAACGGATGAAGAGTTCCTTCTTATGGATGAGCCAAGAATGGTTTCTGGAGATGGAATCTAGTCCTGGTGAAGATGCTATGAAGATTGTTGAAATGACCACCAGGAATTTAGAATATTACATAAACGTAGTTGAGAAAGCAGCTGCAAGGTTGGAGAGGATTGACTCCAATTTTGAAAGAAGTGCTACCATGGGTAAAGCGCTATCAAACAGTATCACGTGCTGCAGACAAAGCATTTGTTAAAGAAACCGTCAGCTGATGTGGCAGACGTCCTTGCTGTCTTATTGCAAGAATTTGCCACAGCCACCCCAACTTTCGGCAACCACTCCCCAGTCAGTCAGCAGCCATCAACATCAGAGAAAGACCCTCTACCAGCAAAAGGAGTACAACCCACTGAACACTCAGATGATGCTTAGCATTTTGTAGCAGCAGAGTATTTTTTAATTAAGGTATGTACATCGTTTTTCAGACATAGTGCTTCCATGCACTTAATAGACGCTAGTGCAGTGTAAGCATAACTTTGATATGCATTGAGAATCCGAAAAATTCATTTGACTCACTTTATCACAATATTCACTTACTGTAGTGGACTGGAACCAAACCCACAGTGTCTCCGAGGTTGGCCTGTACTCAGCTCTGCCACTGCAATGAAAAAACAGCCACAGGCAGTATGTAATGGATGAGCATGGCTATGGTTCAGTAACACCTTATTTACAAAATGAACAGCAGACTGGGTTTAGCCTGTGATCCATAGTTTGAAGAACCCTGCTCTAGACCACAGGAGGAAATGGTAAAAATAAGTAAATAAATAAATCACTGAAAAATAATTTCAAAATTAAATGTAGAAGTGTTTCTAATTTAGATGAGATATATTGTCTCTATACCCTTTAACTTTTCGTACTTTTTTTAAAGATTTTATTTATTTATTTGAGAGAGAGGGAGAGAGCGCAGAGGGAGAAGCAGACTCCCCGCTGAGCAGGGAGCCCGATGCAGGACTCGATCCCAGAACCCTAGGATCATGACCCAAGCCAAAGGCAGATGCTTAACCAACTGAGACACCCAAGCTCCCCAACTTTTCATACTTATATGCATTTGCATTTTGTGGTTTTTCTTTTAATTTCTCTTAAAACTCTTCCACATGTATCATTCAGTTTGAATCCTTACTTTATTCAATTTGGCAATTTCATAATAAAAATTGGTGACAAGCAATTATTGAAATGTGACCATTTTTCCCCTCTTCCTTGTAACGCAGGCCCTGGAAAATCACTGCCGAGTGAACGGAGGCTATTCAGGCCTAAGGGATGTTTACCTGAGACACGAGAGTTACGACGACGTGCAGCAGAGTTTCTTCCTGGCAGAGACACTAAAGTAAGTAAAACGTATTCCAAAAGTATGTGGCTGAGGTACTGGTCAGATCTTCTTTGCAGCTATCTTTATCACGAGCACATTCAAATAATAGCGAGTATGACTGCTTCCGAAGGTCACTCTCCACGTGTGGCAATAATTGCCCCCGTGTTTCCAGTCATAGAAGTCTGATGCCTGGGGACTGCTTCGTGGGTTTTCCTGCACTAACACCCAAGCACAGAGCAGCTGATTTATTCCACGCTAGTGACTATAGCGCCTCAGGGTTTTGCAATACTTGACCGTTGTCCGTGATTCTCCATAAGATGAATGGAGACGTTGCTGTGTCTTTATGTTTTCACTGCCTGACAGTCTCTTGGGCTTCATATCCTCATATTTCTCTCCCCAGATATTTGTACTTAATATTTTCTGATGATGATCTACTTCCACTGGAACACTGGATCTTCAATACCGAGGCACATCTTCTCCCTGTTCTCTGTGCGAATAAAAAGGAAGTCGAAGTCAATGAAAAATAAAAGACATTTTATATTTTACTCTGCTCCATTCCCTTCACTGCATACCTTAATAATTCCTTTTCTGGTATTCAGGCACATGATGAATTTTTATCAGTAGGTCTGTGATTATTCTAAGTTCTAAAATTGTTTTGCAGTCTTTTATGTTTATTGTCATAGGCATGGATGGACCTAAGTTCCTTATCATATCCTTTATTATTCAGGCAGTGGATCACAGGTTTTTACTTTTTTTAAGTAATCACTGGAGTTCATGAAGGTATATCATTTTTACTAAACTGAATAGAATGGTATACCAATGACCTCTTAATTACAATTTTGATTTGACTGCAAAACTTTTTCCTCCTCTATGAGGAGATGACGTCTGCTTTAAGCTGTAATGTTTTGCCATGTTGCAAAAAGCCATAATAATAAATTAAATATTAAAAAAGCTTTTTCCTTTTCAATTTTATGTTAATCTGGTTTGTCTATCCACCAGAGACAGATCTTATAACTGTGACAGACAGCCTCTTTATGCGGGTCTATCATTATTTGATAGAATGTCTTCTAAAATACTTCACTCACATTGTAATTCAAATTAGAATGTCATCCCAAAAGGATCATCTCATGTTGACCTCATTTCATTGGAACCACAGTATATTTTTGTTGGTTAATTATATTAGTGTTTCCTAATTTGTGAATTAGTTCTCAAATTTTACTTTAAATGCCCTGTGTCATTTCTGGATCATGTCCTGGTTAATTTCTTCCATCCCCTACCACACGAACGGAGCTTTGGAGTTTTGCAGAGCTCTGCTATTACTGAATTATATTTTTTGAAAGAAAACAGTAGAACTTTTCATGTGTTAGCTTTTGCTTTTAACTGAGTGTGTGAAGAAATTGAGTCTCTCTAAAGAAAGGGTGAGTATTTAACATGGTGTTTAGTTTGTATTTCATCTCTAAGGTTTTTTTCTTGTTCTCAAAAACAGCATTACATTTGGTTCAGGTTTGGTTTTTTTTTTTTCAGATTTGAAAAGGGCCCTTTCTCCAATGTAGTAAATTATTTCATTTCAGTTTGTGAAAGCAGGATTTAACTCTGAAAGCAGCTTTGCTAATGTGTCTATTCCTGGTCAATTGAAGAAAATCTAATAAACTTTTAGACCAAATAAGAGTATAGTACATTTTGTCCGGTCAGATTCAACACAGAGATCCCAGCTTAAAAGTGATAGGTAGGAATGGACATTCCTAATTCACCATAGTCGTACAGCAGATCAAAGTAATTATATGATTCTTTATTAAGAAGAAACATTCTTTTGAGATATGAGTGGCTTTCCCAAGAATGCATTTGGTGGCACCTTGTGCTTTCTCATCATATTAGTTCATATTTCATATATATGTATACATACTCCTAGAAAGGGCTAACGTGATGATGCATATACCGAGGAACAGAGACTTTGAGCACCTGCACTTCCAACCTGGAGTGGTCAGATAGCTCAGTGCAGCCCTGTGAATTAGGCTGAAGCATGTGAAATTGCTGCACTTGTAGTTGAGAAACTGTCCAATACCAGCAATTTCATATGCTTCGACATAATGTTTTTTAATTATTTTCTTATATCTCAGTAGACTCCATTGTTTTTAGCTGTTTCAGCTTTTGAACGTGTTTCAAAAGATTTCCTTTGTCTGAAAGGACCACCTGTGTGACCTGCTCTTTTTTTCAATATTGTACATTGGTTTATGTCAAAGAATAAATTAATAAAATTAGTAAATGAAAAAGATCCTTTAGTGTATCATTATTGCCATGTTAATGAGTTTCTGTGACCCAGAATAACTCCTTCCACTCATATCTTCAGCTCACCTTATGAAATGAATGGATAGTTGAGAGTCCTTTTTTCCCAGGACTTAAAAGCACCATGTGAGATTATTGCAGAAATTGGGCCACACGTTTTTAGATGATAATTTTCACATGAATGTCCTTGGACTAGCAATTTAAATTACTTTATTTTCTTTGATTTTCAATTTGATTTGAAAGAGCACAAAGCTGATATGTATTTCTGCAGCAGATAGGATATTAAAATCAGGTCATGTGTACACACTGCACTGTAAGGTACCTTTTGTATCCTGATATAAATAGGCGAGATGATTGTACTACATTTTGCTCTGCCAGTGGCAGGAACAAAGTTTTTCAATTCTAGAACTTGAATTTTTTAACCTAAGTCCCAAAACACCAAAAATGTAAACAAGATAAGAGATTATTATGGTGATGTAATTTAATTAAAGTTATATTTTGTGTTAATTATTTTAAACAACTGAAGTCCTTAGGTAGACACTGTCTTTCATTCATTTTCAGCAAAACTGTGCAGTTAAGTTTACATATGTATTCACATCCTGAAAGGCAAATAATTAAAATAGCACTTAAGTTTGTGTTTCTGCATATACTGTTTTTGGTATACTGTGCACAATTAATATTACACGTATAAGTTGTATGAAATTTATAGAACTCAATGATGTTTGTCATGACTCCTTCATATGTAGTACCCATTCTTTTCATTGATTGTTTTTAATTTGTACATAAGTCTATTCTGTCATTTCCAACTTTATATAAATCTCTAATGTTATGGGAAACATAATAGATTGACACATAATTTTTAAAAACTATATTTGTAAAATTTCTCTATTGTGAATAAAGCCTTTTAATATATCTCCTCATTTGTTATGTTTTTCTCCTTTTAAGTAAGCTTTTGTATATGTGGGGGGAATACGTACAATTGCAAATTGAAATAATAGTGATTATTATTAATCCTAATAGTGAATCCATGCCACACCCAGAGAATCTTGACAAACATTTCTTCATTAAAAACTTTAAATTGCAATAAATTTTACATATACATTTTTGATTAATCAAATATCTTATTAAGACTCCAGCACAGGGGCACCTGGGCAGCTCGGTTGGTTAAGCGTCCAACTCTTGGTTTTGGCTGAGGTCATGATCTCAGGGTCCTGGGATCAAGCCCCACATCTGGCTCTGCGCTGAACAGGCAGTCTGCTGGAGACTCTCTCTCTCCCTCTCCTTCTGCCCCTCCCCCCCACTCTCTCTCTCTCCCTCTCTCTCAAATATATAAATTTGTAAAAAAAAATTAAAAAAAAATCCAATATACGTTCAACACCAGAGCATGTAGGGTAGAGATGGAGCACTGATGGCAGAAATAGCATAAAGTGTGATCCTTGTTCTTAAGTTTACAATTCAGTCAAGATCAGACTCAGCCCACCACCAAAACAGAACAAAGTGTTTATTTACCAGTTAAATTCTGCTATAGAAATTCAGGGGAGTGGGGGGTCACCAGCAGTTGAGTGTTCAAAGAAGCTTAGGGAAGAGAAAACTTTAGCTACAGGAAAGCCTCAAATATTTTTGAAGAAGCCTAGGGTTTTCAAATTCATTTTGGAACTTTTTAGAATGTTTTCAGACCTTCTGGTTGCTGTTCTCTCTGCCTAGAAATCTTTCCCCCATGTTTGTTTGTTTTTTAGTTTGTTTTTTTGGTTTGTTTTTAATTTTCTTAAATTGAAGTATATTTAACACAATGTGACATTAGTTTCAGGTGTATAACATAGTGATTAGACAAGTCCATATGCATCATACTATGCTCACCACCAGTAGCCACCATCCGTCACCATATAACGTTATTACAATACCACTGACTGACTGTATTCCCTAAGCTGTACCTTTCATTCCTGTGACTTATTCCTCCCATAATTAGAAGCCTGTAGCTCCCACTCCCCTTCACCCATTTCCCCCACCCTTCTACTCTCTTCCACTCTGGCAACCACCAGTTTGTTCTGTGTTTATGGGTCTGGGTCTGTTCTGCTCTGTTTCTTCATTTGTTTTATTTTTAGATTTCACATGTAAGTGAAATCATATGGTATTTGTCTTTATCTGTCTTACTTCACTTAGCAAAATACCTCCCGGATCCATCTCTTTCCCCAGTGTTTTTGTGCCACATTCCTCACTTCATTCAGGTCTCTGCTCAGTTATCACCTTATCAGAGTGGCTTCCTTGACAAATTAATACGAAATACCCCATCACCTTTTGTTCCTTGCTCTATTTTATTTTCTACTTAGCATTTAAGAGCTCACCCTTGAAAACTGGTCTCAGGCTCTTTCTCAATGTGTGGGTTACATATTTATTTCCTGATTCGCTTATCATCTGTCTAACCCCTTAAAACTTAACCCCCATGAGAACACAAAGTTACTTTGTTTGGCTTTCCTCCTCACCAGGTGGCCCATCCCCAGTGTCTCAAGTAGCATTTAGCACTTGGTGACACGCAGTGAAATGTCTGGTGAATGGGTGGCTGAATGAATGGATGGGCCTTATATTCATAAGTTTTTCTATGGCTGTTTGCCAATGTTTTCTAATAAGCAGTAAATTTTTTAAAAATATGATGTATCAGTATTATATAACACACTGTTACTTTAAATA
This sequence comes from Ailuropoda melanoleuca, assembly GCF_002007445.2. Classification (NCBI taxonomy): domain Eukaryota; kingdom Metazoa; phylum Chordata; class Mammalia; order Carnivora; family Ursidae; genus Ailuropoda; species Ailuropoda melanoleuca. The sequence continues at coordinate 67,420,377 of NC_048227.1, read as the reverse complement.
ATCATAGGATGAGCATTTTTTTTCTTGCTACCTATAGTCATTTTAAGGAAATATGGAGTAAATATGTGTTTATAGCTAGATTCAACTCTCAACCAACAGATTTTCTTAAACCACTTATATCATATATGGCCCTGTGTAAAATACATACCAGAAAAAGGTAAGTCATAATTTTTCTAATACAGAGTTTTTCAGTGTTATTATTTGAATAGCCTATTGTTGTTTCTGTAATTTAATCTCATAGTCCCTGTCTCATAAGAAAACTATTTCTGCAGTATCAAGTAAAGGAATTGGTTTTTCGCTTAACCTATAGCTACACAAATGGGAACCTTCTGAATTTAGTTATTTGTAGCACAAATAATGTCTACTCATTGCTGACAGAATTATTAAAAGATATTCTAAACATGATTCTTATTTATACTAATCGTCAACTATCCACACAGAGTTGGCAGCTTGGCAGTCAATACACCTAATTTCTGATAATTATATGTAGACAGTTGCTAAAAATTTTACCAAAACTAGATACATCGTCTCTCATTTGGGCATAGAGTTCTTATATCTAATTGCCATGCCAGCTCCCTCAGTTGTGGCTGAAATGTGAGGCTGGGGAGGGGTATCTTCCTTAATCTTTTTAACTGATTTAATGGACCAAAGACTGATTTCTGTTTTTTCCTGGCCCATTCCATCCACACTGGCCAACACTTGAGTCATAATCTTCAGGAAATATTTGCCAGGCATCAGATAGGCATATAAAGTATCAGAACCACAGAGGAGTCTAGACAGCATTTAGTCTAACTCTCTTATTTTAAACATGAGAAAACTGGGGGATTTTCCCAAGGACAGGAACTGCTTTCTGTCCTGTTCTGTGCTTCCAGGCACAGGGATTTGGTAAGATTTATGCTAATAAAAAAAAAAAGAACAATATACGACAGCGTACGTTGTATCCATCCATCCACTCCACAATTAAGGTGTAAATTCAGAAAACTGGTCTCAGGCTTTCTCAAGGTGTCACTATCCACCTATATCAGAGTCTCTGGCAAGTCCTATTGAAATGCAGATTTTTATGCCCTTACCCCAGATTTAGCAAATCAAAATTGTGGTGGGGCCCTGGACTATCCATGTTGAACTAGCCTTTTTGTCCTCCCCATGCATGCTAAAGGTGGAAACCACCACTGGAAGTTAGAGGGAGGTGGAAGTCCCAAAACTAGCAGGAGAAATAATAAATTAGCAAGTCATGACAAGCGTATTTTGTTTCTACTTTAAGATTTAAGCACAACAACTTGAAACATATTTTGGATCACTTTGGAAACAGATTTGTCCTTTTACAAAAGCATTTCTGAACAAGAAGCCATACACCTACATGTCTTAGAAACAGATTCACATTGGATTTTCAAACCTAATTCTTCTTATTGAGGAAAATTTCAAAAGTATTAACTTCAATCCCTGCTGTTTTAGTCATTGACCGTTTCCTTTGCTTCCTTTCCCAATAGCTGCTTCTAAAGTCAGTTCTCAAATTGTTTCTTCTGATCTGGCCGAGTTTGAACGAGACTGTCACTTGCACAAACGACATAGAATTCCTGGTTTGGCTGTGTGTCATGTAAATATATAAGACGCTCCTGGAAATGACCCCCGAAGAATACCTTCATTTCTATCCGCATTCATTACAATGCTAATCGTCAGATTTGTTGGCTCGCCATTATTATGATCACTTTGAACCCCCTAAAACATGCCATTACTTACTGAATAAATTAATGTAAATTTGTGTCACAGATCCGTGTAATTCTCCAGTGAATGCAAATTACCATGAAACCTTAGAAAACAGTAATAAATGTATAGCTTTTTTTTAAAAGACTCCACATACCGGCGTATTTTGGCCCTAGGCTATGAGCACATATTAATTCATAATTCTGCAAATAGGGCCATAAAATGTACTGCTTTCAAACAGCATTTTCCAAAACCACTGGCACCGGAGAGTTCTGTTCTGTCCTGTTTTATTTTGCTTTGCTTTTCACCTCTCCCAGGGGGACCAAGTGAATGATCCTCCTTCACAGACCCATTGGAACTTTGTTCCTGACTTTGCAACTCTTTTGTAGTTCTTTGTGGGTAGAACTCCATGCCTTAAAATCACCTCTTAAAAGCAGGGTGGGAGACCACCAGATCAACTTCTTAAGGCAGACACAGTGCTTTGGTCCCATTTCATGGACACAACCACTTTGGCTTGTTGTAACCCAAGGCCTCTATTTAGTGACAGAAAAACAAACATTCTTCCGTCTTTGTGCAAAATCTCATCACCATTCTATTCGATACACACTTTAATGTCCCTGAGTAAATAACCCTAAGTACATTTTACTGCTATTCACATTCCTCTTCTGTCTTGCTATTGCCAAACTGATAACTTTGTGTCTTATGTAGTCCTAACCAGAGCTGCAAAATTATATACATTTTAAGATCTGCCATTTAACAAATGAAGTCCCTCTAGTCTGTTTTCTTTAGATGATGCAGTGTAAAAAGGGCAGAAAATAGATGCAGTTGAGCCAATAGGAAGTTGACTTCGCTAAGAATTGAGACATCTGAATACCAAACTTACCTCTCTTATTAACTTCCTGTGTGATTTGGGACAAGCATCAAAGTCTTCACATCTCAGTTTCCTCATCTATAAAGTGAGAGGAGCGATTAGCCCATGTGTAGCAACTGGGTTATGCCCTGAATGGTGTCTGTTGTGAATTCTGGAACAGGACACAGTAGGAACATTTCATGTGTGGACAAGAGACCACCACACCCAAATACAAGCACCCAAACCTTAGTTTCCTCATCCATAAAATGGAGTGATAGTGCCTACTTCCTGAAAATTAAAATAGCTAATATATGTACAACTTTTGGCTCTATACCTGGCAGGATTATGCCTTCATTCCCTAAGTTCCAGCCCCTACTTTCAGCTCTTATATCCTGCAAAAGAATCATCTGTCCTCTCCCTGGGGAAGTCTCCAGCTTGTTTTGTTATGACAACACATTTGCTATTATTTTGCCTGCTGTTTCCAACTACCCTAGGCGTTTTTGGATGCCACTCTTCCAGACTGTGTCAAACACATGTTATTGCTCATCTTCCAAGGTCAGAGTTTAGCACTTATTTCCTGACATGAGAAGACAGATATCTAGCTCTTTCTTCACCTGTATCGTGCACTAATTGAAGACCTTTCCATTATTTTTTTATTGAAAAACAAGAGGTGTTCTTTTATTTTCCCCAAAGATTTTATTTATTAATTTGTCAGAGAGAGAGAGAGAGCACAAGCAGGGGGAATGGCAGGCAGAGGGAGAGGAAGAAGCAGGCTCCCCGCTGAGCAGGGAGCCCGATGCAGGACTCCATCCCAGGACCCTGAGGTCATGACCTGAACTGAAGGAAGACACTTAACCAACTGAGCCACCCAGGCACCCCACAAAAGGTGTTCTTTCAGCATTTTTAGAAGAAAAGAAATAGAGATTGCCCTGCATGATTTTTGCACCCTGCCTGATAAAACAGTGGCTACAACTTAAGAACTCCTTTTAAACTGAAATGTAGTTTTATGTTCATCCCAGAGAAGCTTTGAAAACCAACAATCTCAATTTTATGAACTAGGAAGGATTGCTGAAATAACTCTTCTGGAAGAACCAGTATTGCTCCCAAAATCAGCCTATATGTTTGAAAATCACTTATAGTGACTTAAAACTAATCACATCCAAAGAAAAATGCATAGTGATTTTGATTAAGTGTCGATTTGTCTGCTAATCCCACTAAAAAAAAAAAAATGGAGAAGAAAGAAAAGGAGAAAGAGAAAAAGAAAAAGAAAGAAGAAAAGAGAGAGAAAGAAAGAAAGAAAAAAGAAAGAAAGAAAAAGGAAGAAAGCAAAGAAAAGAGAGAGAAAGAAAGAAGGAAAGTCTTTAGTTTCTACAGCACTGGGAACATGAATTATGTGAGAGTACCCTTCCCTCTTCTTCTGTTACTCCCCACCACAAGAACATAAGACCGTTAGATTTATTTTTTTTAAGGTTTATTTATTTATTTGAAAGAGAAAGATCATATCAGGGGAGGGGCAGAGGGAGAGAATCTTCAAGCAGACTCCCCTGCTGAGCTCAATCCCACAGCCCATGAGATCATGACCCAAGCCTGAACCAGGAATCAGACACTTAACTGACTGAGCAACCCAGAAACCCCAGATGGTTTTTTTGGTTTTTGGTGGTTTTTTTGTTTTTTGGGGTTTTTTGTTGTTGTTGTTGTTTTAAAGATTTTATTTATCTATTTGACAGAGATAGAAACAGCCAGCAAGAGAGGGAACACAAGCAGGGGGAGTGGAAGAGGAAGAAGCAGGCTCATAGCAGAGGAGCCTGATGTGGGGCTCGATCCCATAACGCCGGGATCACACCCTGAGCTGAAGGCAGACACTTAACCACTGTGCCACCCAGGCACCCCTTGTTTTTGTTTTTTAAGAGACAGAAACTTAAGCAGTTTCCACACCCAGTGCAGAGTCTGACACGGGACTCAATCTCACAACACTGAGAAAATGACCTGAACCAAAATCAAGAGGCAGACACCTAATCGACTGAGCCACCCAGGTTCCCCCAAGACTGTTAACTTTTAAAGAGGGGCTTCCAGATTCTGCTTAAGAAAGTACTCTAAGTTCCCCTTGCCTCTCCTGGCATGCCACACTCTTGCCACACTTCTATTCACATGCATCATACGATAGTGTCATTATTTTCACTCATTCATTCATTCCACAAATAGTAAGCACCAAGAATAGTCCAGACACTATCCTAGGTCCTAGAGATTCAGCAGGGAGCAAGTTAGACTTGCTTCTTGTTTTCATGGAGCTAAAGACTAGAACAAAGGCAAATATGCACAAAAAATTAGTAAAACTTAAAAAGGAAAATGCCAGGGCTTATTCACTAACATAAATGCAGGACTTATGGCATCTGGTATGTATTTGTTCCCAACCCAACTGCCCCTGTTCCTTCCTGCACATAGGAGACACTAAGAGAGCATTTGGTAAAGAATGAAAAAATTGTTAAGAAACGGATAAAAAGTCTCAAACTTCTGTTAAAAAAATATAAACATAATTTTTCATCTCAAGTTTTGCCTCCAACAGAACACAGCTCCTGCTGGGCCCTACTAACTCAAAGTTGAATGCAGATTCTATTTTTAGTGGATAATCTAGTGTTTACCTTAACTGTGAGATACCTAATTATAAGCTGTCATTAGAAAATTTGCATCATTGTACTTGCAAGAGCAAACTCACCAAAAATAGGACAGTTTCTCATCTTTCAGTATGTTCACGTTATATCAATTGTCTCAGGGAAAATCCATAGAAGTCCAAGCTGTGTTCCTCCATTTTAATTGCTTCTGGAATACTCTCTGTCGTTAAGATGAACAGACACATCACATAGTCCCAACTCCAATAGGGTTTGGCTTGTTTAGTTTGTTTTGGAGGTAAGGGGCTCCATGTTTGTCATTTCAGTCATCATAGATAAAGTCTGCTCAACGGCATACCCACACATCTGGGGCTGGTTTCCTCAGGTCAGTGAAAGACTTGACGGGCACTAGCAGTGATGTCAATGATAAAGAACTCCCTCTCTAGGGTCTGCAGCCTTTCTGTAGTCCTCTCTTATAATAGGACAAAGGATTCTAGGTCTGAAGTATATCTGTTAATAATTATATGATCATATTTTTTTCTAACAAATTCATCTTGTTTTTCCCAAGCTGGTTTTTTCATCAACCATTCTAACAGTGACTAACTGATTAGAATTTTCACCCTCATCCACCTTATCTTCTTGCCTCTCACTTCTAGGGGAGGTGTTAATGTAAATGAGCAAATAACAGAGAGGGAGAAAAACAAAGGATCTTAGAGAAATTAATCGATCCCTGAAAATCTGACTTTTGTCACTATTATAAATCAGTATACAGGATCTCTTTAAATGCTGGATAAAAAAACCATATGTCAATAGAACATAAATAAATATAATGACTTTAACAAGATTTGGGATTTATTTTGCCACTTTAAAAAAATATAGAATAGATTGATTTTTTCCTTTGGTCTCCTTCATACAATGATGATTACATTAAGGAAAAGTTTCAAAAATTTCCACATGGTATATCTAGGCTTTTAACCTCTCCCAAAGATCAGATAAAGGCTGCCAAACCAAAAAGCATTCTTGGCTCCTGTACACAGCTCAATCTTTAAATAGGAGTTTCAGCACGTCCAGGCAGGAGCAAAGACTTCTCCTGAGTCTTTATCTATTGATTAACTGTAGAAGATACTCTGTTTAAAATGAATCTTGAATGCTCTCTAAAATAAGTGTTATTCTATTTTGGAGTAAAAGGTGTAAAGGGAAAAATGAGACATATGTGACCCTCCCCCACCCTGCAAATGTACGTTACTTTACAATTTTGCCCATGGTATTTCTATAAAAAGTTAGAAGCAGAAGGAAAAAAGAATCCATTTGACAATGAGAAAAATCCAAGATCAAGTACTAATTAAGACTCTACTGGGCAGAAGGCACTTGGTGAGTGGCTCCCCACTACACATTAGGAACTGCCCTAAGATCTTTGGTTAAAATACTGATGTGCCCCACACCTCAAAAGAGGTCATGGAGACCTTCCATTTTCCGTGATTCTGATGGTTAAGGTACCAAAATTCCTGGATAGAAACCTCAGGAGCAGGCATCACATTGTCAAGAGATCATTTAAAGTGAGAATTCCTCCAGGGTTCTTTTATGGTTGTTATCTTTGTAATTATTACAAGTGGTGTATCAGCTAGGAAAACAGAAACCACTCTGTCTCAAAAAGAAGAAATTTAACATAGGGAATTAGTTGCATAGTTAATAGGAGAGCTGAGAAGCCAAATGGGATGATGAAATCTGATTTTAAGTCAGGAATTAGCATTGGCAGGATGCCACTATCTTGGGCAGGAAATGGAAGGACACAAGGCGGAGGTGATGTCTTCAAAGATCAGAAATGGTCAAAGCATGAGCTAGATCCACAATGAGAACTTTCCAGCAGGAACTGAAACTGTAGAGGAAAACAACAGCGCAACAGGAATTAGGATCATGAAGGTGATTTAGCAACTGCTAGAGACACCACTAGAAACACAATGAATGGAAGAAATACCCTGGTTTCTTCCCATCTCCTACCTTCCAATCTCTACCAACATCTTCCATTGGTCAAGACTATTAGGAAAATAAGGCAAGGGAATCTGGGAAATGTAGTTCGCTGAAGTGCAGATCCAAACTGAGGATGTTCGGGGAAATAGATAAGAGAGAAAACAGGTAAATGTCTGGCAAAAGTGACTATAGCTAGACTCGCCATTTGGGATCTCTGCTTAGCTTGAGGGGTTTTCACAGAAAAAACAAGCCTTAAGACTAGCAGCTGCTAGATGAGGTACCTGGGTGGCTCAGCTGGTTAAGCCTCTGACTCGATTTTGGCTCAGGTCATGATCTCAGGATTTTGAGATCGGGTGCTATGCCGGGCTCAATGCTTGAGATTCCCTCTCCCTCTGCCTCTCCCCCTACCCCCTCCTCTAAAACAAAACAAAACAAAACAAAGCAAAAAACAAAAAACAAAACAAACAAAAACAAGACTACCAGCTGCTAGAAACTGATAGATTAAGAGCTTTAATTACAATGATCTATGCACCCTCCCTGAGCTACACAGCAAAAATATTGGACGTATTTTTGAGTCTTCATATCTCAGTAGTCAATTTGCTAGTTAATAGCCACATCTGCCCATCCATGAAATTTCAAACAAGTTTAACAAGTGCTTTCAAAGAACAGTCTCAGGGAAGGAAATCTGTGAATCCATGAAGTGTTTATTCTCAGAGAACAGAAGAGCAGATTGACTTAAAACCTGCAGAAAGCATGGCCATCAAAATGACTGTCGAAGAAGTCAGTGATTAAACTTGGCCACCCTGCCTTGGATCACAACTGATCTTAACTCCAAATTTTCATATGACTGATAGTAGCACTTTTTTAAGCCTTTAGCTGCCAACCCAAATACATCAGGCTAGTTTTATGTCCTACTTAGTGGAGCATAAAAATGATGAAAGCTAAATGATCATGCAAGAGAGAGAACTTAGATTTTTTTTAAGACACTGACTCTATTAGTTTAATAGTACTCACCAGCACAGAATCCTGTGATTAAAAAAAAAAAAAAGAAAAAAGAAAAAGTACTTAAAGAAAAGACACTCTGGAGCATTCTATTCTGCATTCCTCACTTGGCTTAGATGCCGATGCCTTCTCTTCCAAGCCCAGTTCAAATGTCACCTCTGAACATTCCTCTGTCTTGCTCCTTTTTGTTCTGATAGCACTTGTACAAGCCGAAATGGTTGTACTTATTATATTATTATTGGAAGTATTTGTTGCCAGTCTAAATCTCTCTACTAGTGATTTAGATCAAAACAACCTGTCAAAAGCAATTTAACTTTACAAATTGGACAAATGTAAGTCCAGTTTGCACTGTAATTTGGTCAACAATTAATACCCCCAGTCCCTGTTGCCAAGCTTGATCATTTTGTGGCAGGATGGGGTTGTTTTGCAATGCTTTGTGAGTCCTGAATCTAAGCATTTTGTTGTCGTCTTTTTTTTTTTTTTTTTTCAGAATCAGGACTGGAGCTTTTCTTATTTTTGCTAATGTATTTTCAGCTAGTTGTTGCTACTCTGTGTTATTTGGAAAAGTTGAAACAACCAAAATACCCAGCTTAGGAGATTGGTTGAAACAAATTTGCAGTATTAGGAGGCAAATTGGAACAACTTCAAAGTCCAAAATTGATTGGCTGGAAGATAACATGTAAGTAATGTTTCCCTTTTTATAGAAAAATATTATAATGATGCCTATTCATCCTTGACGCTGGCATATAATAAGTACCTAATAAATGAGTGTGCGCTGTAGACTAAATGTGTTCCTCCAAGAGTCACACGTTGAAAACTAATTCTTGGTGTGATGATATTTGGAGGTGTAGCTTTTGGGAGGTAATAGTTCATGACAGTGGAGCCCTCATGAATGGGACGAATTCCCTTACGGAAGAGAACCCAGAGAGCTCCCTCACCCCTTCCACCACACAAGGAACCAGAAATCAGTCCCTCACACGACACCTCACATCAATCTTCTGGCACCCTGATCTCGACTTCCCAGCCCCCAGAACTATGAGAAATAAATGTTTATAAGCCACGCAGTCCATGGAACTTCGTTATAGCAGCCTGAATGGACTAAAACAGCATGGATAAAATTTTTATTCTTTTTTCTCTGAGTTCGATCCATATCAATAGATGGCACTCATCCTTTGAAGCATTCAACAAATGCGTGTATATTCAAAGGTCTCTCTTTATCAAAGATTTTGCATGAATGCGCTCCTTCAAATGTGATTCTACTAAGTTAAGATGCTATTTTTCGAAATGGGGAATAAACATTGTTTCTCTCCCTACTCTTCCCTCAGACAGTCTGTTTCTCTCATTCCCAGCTTCTCCATTCCTTACTCCTCCTCCCCAAATGTTAAGCAAAAGTCTCACTATCCATAAACCATATGCTGGGACAAAGTTATTCCTTTCATAATTTATTTTTCCTCCCAACTCTTAAGAATTTCATTTAGACAACACTCCTGAGGACTCTCCGTATCAGAGTTGTATATTACCGCTAAAGGCACAGGGAAAAAATAGAATTAGCAAGCTCATAAATTGTTCTTGAGTGGTTATCTGCTTCCAAAGGCTGAATGAGAGGGTGATTACAACAGACATCCTTTATAACCGATCCTAGCAAGCGTTGACTAGTTTTATTTCCCGTTTATGGTACAGGAGATGTGAAATCTAATGTGGTATATTAATGAACATTAATGGTCTATAATCAGTTTATAACAAGAAATCAGTTAAACAAAGAAGTAATTAGCTTGTTTAAAATGTAATTAATAAAATTACTAATTCAGGTCAGGATTTAATTGCTTTTGGCAAGACGTTTGTTGGACTTACAGTAAGTTGCAAGCCCATCAGGATACCACAGAGAAGTGGTCTTTTTACAGAACACAAATGGCCTTAAATATGGTAGGCATCCAAAAGTACCCAGGCCACAAATGGTGGAGAGTAGGCATGCTGTGGTTTTTTAAATGAAGCGCTAAAATGAAACAAGAATAATGAGGCATTTGGGGGCACCTGGGTGGCTCAGTTAAGTGTCTGCCTTTGGCTCAGGTCATGATCCCAGGGGTCCTGGGATCGAGCCCTGCCTCTGGCTCCTTGTTCCACAGGGAACCTCCCTCTGCCTGCCACTCCCCCTGCTTGTGCTCTCCTGTGCTCTCTGTGTCAAATAAATAAATAAAATCTTCAAAAAAAAAAAAGAAGAAGAAGAAGAAGAATGAGGCATTTGGATTATGAGAATGGAAAGGTCATATTTTAGAGCGGTTTCCATAAAATAAATTATTTGCTGCAACATCAACCAGCAGCTTTTGTGCTGAATTTTTAAATGCCCCATGCAAATAATAATAATAATAATAATAATAATATCAACATTCTCATATTTGGCTTTCTATGGCATACCTTCACATACATTATTTCCTTTAATCATTCTAATGGAGAAAATATCATTCATATTGTGTGTGTAGTATGTCTACACGTTTCAGTGTGAACACAACATTTCCAGAGTGCACAGGCACTAAAGAGTATAAAGATAAGAAACTGCTAGTATGGTGTCCGATGAGCAATTGTTGACCTAGGGGTCCACGCATGGATGGGGTCTGTGAGGGTATGTGCATTTTTCAGGGATGAGGATCTGAAATTTTAATCAGACCCTCAAAGGGGAAAGAAGATGAGATATGTTGGAAACCACTATTCTAGAGAGATGCTACAGTCACCAAGTAAATACAGTTGGTCCAGTCAACCCAGGAGCTCCCCAAATGTAGGTTCTTCGCCCTATCTGTATCCGGAGAATTTTGCTAAAGTTGCTCTTTTCCCTCCATGATGCCAGTTAACATATGGTGAAGAAGGTGAGCCTTTTTTTTTTACTCCATTTGGGAGCTTTTATTAGAATACCAAGGAGGAGATGCTCGTGTGGAACAGGCAGCTGCTGCTGTGTGTGACACTCTACTTTCTGCTAGACCGGGTGAGCTCAGCCAGGGGCAAAGTGCGTCCTGATAAACTATACACTTTGGAAAGCCAACTATAGTCTCTCAAGTCACCGGAGTACTGTTTAAGAGATGTGTTTTATTCATTTGTTAGGTGATCAAAAAGTGACAATCTGAATCCTGACCCATACTTTGAAAAATTCTGTTACAAAGCAACTCATGGGGAGAAAATGTATATCCATCGGGAGCAAAACTGAATCAGCCAGCATCACCCAGGATTAATTAAAACAATGCCATGGTCATTACAAATACTGAGATAGCTACAGATGTCAACTTCTTGCAATAGGAAATTATATAGAAGTGATTTATTTTCATTAAGTCTATTTTCTAAGTGCTGTTCCTGAGAACATGCATTGGTTTTCTGTACGTCATAAGCCAAGGCCTGATTTGTGCTTGTGTTCCAATTTTCCTCATCATAATATTTCCCCAAATACTCTGTTTTATGGTTATATGTGCAATCGATCTCTATATAGAGATTTATGTTGAAATAGATGCCACAAGCTAGGAAATGCTAAATTAATCCCATTACTCTCTTTTGTGGGAAAGAAATGCTTGTTGTTGACCAAATACCAGCCTAACTGGCTGCTCTCTGACTGGATAAATACGTTAGAGAATGGGGTTCCTGAGCAGTAGGGGTGTTCATTAAAACATTAATTCCCAGGCTATCCTAGAAACACTAACACTGAGCCGCTAAGTATGAGAATAAATATGAATGTTTCCTTTCACCCAGAATCCATACAATGTGTAACTTTTTATTGCCAAGCTATCAAGATGATGATGAAAATTGTCCTTAATACCAACATAATAACAACAGGAAGAAAAACAAGAAAAGCAAAACAGAAACCAGAACCACAAGCATAACAGGTAAAAGGATCAGGTGAATGGGAGTTCAGAAGAGAATCTGTTCTAAGGAAACTGGTGAAGGGTTGGCCCAGCTCTGCCTTGACATTACGGTTTCTTCACAGTAAAGCACCTCCATCCCTAGACTCTAATTAAAAGCAAAAAAAGACAAAACCACCGAAGCAACCCAACCCTCAGGGCTCAGCTGCTTTTCTGCCCAGAGAACAGCCACCCAGATAACTCCTGGTGCCCCTGCTCCCCTGATTCTCCCTCACACCCTCTCAGGCTCTGTCCTGCCCCGGCACCTCCAGCTCGTGCCTTATAAGCCCCAGCTGTTTCCCTCCATCATTTCCTAGAGAGCAAATCCTTCCAACAAGGCCAGGAGCCAATTCTGGATTTGACAGGTGTCTGACTTGGAGAGATCTCAAGCATGTTTCTTGAGCACTCAGCGTGGGTCCGACAGCTTGTGTTATTTCCAGAAAGCCCATTCAGGACACTGCCAAGGACCACAGAGCTTGGTGCCCTGTGACCAGGAGCATGCCACTTCATCAGAACACACGGGCTGCCAGCAGACCTGTCGCCCAGGAAAAACAAAGCAAAGCCCTGTGTTCACAGACATAAGTCTGGTCTCCCTGCTATGAGGGAGCAGTCTGATGGGGAAATCTAATTACCGGGCATCTCTCGAGCAGCCAATAATGTGCTCTTCGCCAGGACAGGCCATGGGTTCTGAGATAGGAAAGCAAGATGACCAATTTTGGAGTTTGAATCCAGCTCTGCCTCTTGCTAGATCGAGACTAGGGTGGCCTTTCTTTAATTGATTCTTCAGCTGTTGATTGAGTGAATGCTTACCATGTGCAAGTCACTATTCCAGGTGCTTGGGAGACATCAGTGGACGAACAGATGAAGCTTCCTGTTCCCGGGCAGCTGGCATTCCAGCAGAAGACAATGAACTTCATAAATACGGTGACTATTGAACATTAGAAGATGAGAACTATGGGAAAATGTAGATGTGGAGCAGGGTAAGACAATCAGGAGCGTGGGTATAGTACATGCTGTGCGTGCGGCAGCATGAAGATCAGGTGGTCAGGGTGGACCTCACTGAGAACAAGAGATTGGAACAAAGGCATGAAGGATTTGAAGAATTAGCCAAGGAGCTCTTTGGGTTATCCAGGGAAAGAGTGTTCCAGGCAGAGGGACTGCCAGAGCAAAGGACTTAAGATATAATGGGGCCAATGCCTGGGTGGCTCAGTCTGACTCTTAGTTTCAGCTCAGGTCTTGATCTCAAGGTGGTGAGATCAAGCCTCGCATTGGGCCCTACGCTCAGCGATGAGTCTGCTCGAAGATTCTCTCCCTCTGCCCCTCCCCTACCTGTGCACCCTCTCTCACTCTCTATCTCCCTGTCTCAAATAAATAAATATATCTTCAAAAAAAAAAAAAAGATACAACGGAACAAGGGGATAGGGCATGGAAGATCAAGGAACGCCTAGGAGACAGGGCAGGAGTGAGGTGTGTGAGAGCATGAATGAGAAGCAGGAGGAGGCATGAAGTGCATGTGGACCAGCAGGTTCTTGGGAAGTGGGGGGGACACTGGAGAAGGGACAGAGAGCAGGTGGGGCCCTTCCCAGGGGAGGAATGCTAAGCACAGGGAATCTGGAGTGCTACCCGTCTCTGGAATTCCTTGGGGGTAGGAGAAGAAAGTTGCAACTGCTCTGGCTGCGGTTCTCCCACCTCTCTTATGGCCAGTGAGAGGAAGTAAAATGCTGGCATCAAGAGGGAGAGGTCTCCCCCTACCTCAGAGGTGCAGATACTTAGATGGGCATCTACTGCAGTCAGATTTCCAAAAGCAGGATCTCATTCCTTCACATGGACCTCTGCACCCAGGGAAGAGCTCAGCACAGTGAGGTCGTGTGGATTCCTTCCCCTCAGACCATACACTGTGGCTTCCTTTCCAGCCCTACCCTTCAGCCTAAAGGGAGAAGATGAGCAATGACAAGAAGGGGCAGGGGCCCTAGTGTCCTTCCCAGGATCTGGTCCACTTGCATGTAAATGAATTTCAGGAATTATTCATCCAGATTGTCGCCCCGCAGCTCCACCATTCTTCTTCCCCTTCCAGGAACTAGCTGCCTGGGCCCTCCCTGTCCCACAGCAGGTTGCAGCTGAAAGTGTTTGGTCCCAGGGAGGAGACCCAATTCCTGAACCCCAGGGAAAGTGCCACCCTTGCCTGTATTTACCAAGAGAGGGCTTCGAGAGAAGACTTAGTTAGTGACTTTGAACTCAGTGCATTTTTAAATGAGTTGGGGAAACAAAACTGGCCTAAGAGACCAGGGTGAGCTTTGGGAGAGAGAGAATTAATGCATGCTAAGCGCCACCAGGGATCGGAAAGGAAGAGAGCCAGGGGATCTGGAAGATTCTATGGAAGATGAGAAATTTAAGAATAAGGCCAACAGGGCAACCAGACTCACGATGGGATGTTGAGGACAAGTTAAAAACAAGTTGCATAAGCAGGGTGGAGCCAGACTAAGTCGGTGTTGAACGCCAGGGGAAAAGTTGAGAATTCTCCAGGAAGAAACACAGGGTCATTGCAGATTCCCCATGTTGGGCTGCTGTTGAGGAGGGAAGCGGAGCTGCACGGCCCTCCCTGCTTCTCGCTTCGCAGGGGCCTCCTCCAGACAGCCCGTCTCACACCCGATTCACCACTGGGAGCACATGCTGCCCCAGTCCCAGGGAGGGGGCAGCCACAGAGAAGGTTCTCCTTGAATGGATCGGATCTCTGGGGAAGCTTGTCGACCCTGATACTCTATTTCTGGCAGCCAAAGAAGGCTGCCAGGATATGGGAAGCTCTGCATATGAAAATAATGTCAGTCGCCTCTGGAGGGAGGTTGGAAGCAAAACCGCTCTGAAAACTCACAGATGGCAAGCACAGACTGCACTGGCTTGGCACCATACTTTCTTTGTTCTTTTATTTTGCAGTTCCAGGTTCCAGGAAGCGTTTTATTTTGCATTTCCAGTGGCCCAGGAAGCGTTTCCTGACCGAGAGAGCCGGGCTGGGTGAGGGGAGGCGGACCGTGAGCAGGCCCTTCAGGGTGCATTACTGCTTGACAGAATCTGCCCCTCCGGCTGTTGCCAGCCCCTCACCTCGCCACAGCAGATGGTCCCCAGGACATTCGCAGCGGACCCCTCGCCTTCCGCTTCATGTCCCCTCTCATTTCCATAGCCACCTAAGAAGGAAGGAGCATTCTCCTCGCCCTTTGCCATCTGGCAAGCACTTCCCCTAGGTCAAGTCCTCTTCCTTCCCTGCTCAGGCGTCATAACCTCGTCTAATGGCAGAAGAACGGCAGGGGAGGGAAGGAAAAGGCCAGCGCATCCCCATTACCTGTTCCCCATCAGCCCTCCTTCAGACGGTGGAGGTTGGGCTGGGGAGAGTGGTCGGTGCGGGGAAAAGGACTAGTTACCTACATTGTCTAGTACAAAACATAGTTCCTCTTTCCCTCCCTCACAGCGTTTGCCCTGGTGGAAATCCTTGATCTCTGCATTCAGTCAACAGTTAGGGCACACGGACTCACGCTCCGCGGCGAGGGTCATGCTGACGTGGCTGGCCTGCGTAGCCGCTGTTCCGCAGCGACCCCCGATGCCCTCACCCGCGCCCCTGCACACCTCTGCTTGCCCTGGAGCATGAGCGGCGCACGGCAAGGGCCAGCTGTGTGGAGAACCTCTGGAAAAAGCCAGATGTGAGTAACCCATCTGCCAGATGGCAGCCTCTCAGCTCTAATCTGGTTTGGTTACTAGTCAATCTTAGCCAAACTCGGGGCCTCAGCATCTCCCGGTGCTGAAGGACAGACTGAACCACAGCTGACTAATCATGCAATTTGGCAAAAGGTCAGGGAATCAAGAGGAGCCTCAGGGAGGCAGGAAGGAAGCCCTACTGGGAGCGCTGGGAAGCAGCGAGGCTCCGGAAGGGAACAGGGGGACGCGTCTGTTCAGGCAGGCGGCGGCCTGGCCTGGCACAGATGCGGTAAGCATTTGGTGGGTGCGGGATCTGTTTTAAGTGTGATGATCTCAAGGAGACCTGCACCAGGCTCCCGAAAGCTGAGCTCCAGCCAGGGTTGAGATCGGCTCTCGGAAAAGATCACTGGCACTTTACAGGACAACATACACTGAGGCAAAGGTTAGGATGGGAGAAGTTCCTACCTCTACTTATGAGATATATTCTTGGGGTTTTAGAAGACAAAGCCCAGATCTGGGTTTTCCTGCCTCCCAAGGAGATGTCCCACTTAGCCGAACTGTTTGCCCACGGGCCATCAGAGGTACGGAGGACAGAGCCTCAGCGCTAAGAAACTGGCTGCCACCGGCCACCTCTGCCTCCCACTGCCACGTTCATGAACTATATAGATTGCTCCCCTGGCATCTCCACTCTTTCACAAAAACATGGTGTTGGGCCTGTACCACAATAATCCAGGGTAATTTGGCTCAACATTGCAGAGTGTTGGCAGTACTTAACAGCCTTGTAAAAATATATTGGCAAGGGTTGTTGGCCATGTGATAATTTTTAAACTGCAATGTTTGGGCTGGAGTTAAGTATGCGTATCATTTATTTAAAGTTCATGCTATTAATTAATAAATGTCTGCTTTAACCCTGCCTGTCATTTACTTCCAGAAAAAGGGGGAGGGGGATGTTGTTGTGTGTTTTAAAACAAAAAATCCCAGAGTAGCAGAATGAGCTACGAGTTGCTATGAACTTGGGCATGTTACCAGTGACCTAGACCCTCCCTCTGCTACCGTTCTTACCCTGTCCTTGGCTCTGGGCTCATCTCATTCCTGGGATAAGCAGCTTCTGAACACATGACTCCAATTCCCCTGACTTCCTAAAGACTTTCTTTCTCCTGGACCAGCCAACCTCTCAGAGAACTGTAACCCATAAAATTTCTAAGAGCAGAAGTGGGACCTTGGCATTCTAACCCTTGTGACCCTCTTCTGAGCCACATGACCATGTTGAGTGCCATCCTGAGCCACGAGTGATGGCTTATTATAGAGACCACTCAGCCTCTATCCCAGTTGCAGCTGGAGATCATAGGTAGCAGCAGCAGCAGCAAGGATTTACACAGAAGCCTCCCTAGAGCAGACTCAGGACCAGGTCCAGCCCCGTGTCTTTGGCCTCATAATTTCCATTCAGCCCAGTTTAAAATCTACTGTAGCCACTTAGGTCCTAGCCAGGAAAGAGCCCGAGTACGCTGTCCCTCCTGCTATGGAAGTTGGCGTTCATTAGGGATTCGTTAAGGTACTGGGCTAGAGTACCTCCTCCTCTAATGAGAGATTTTAGGCAGAAAGATCTCCTGCCACATGCTCTGTTGATAGACTCAGCATGTCCCCGAGTTTGTGTGAGTCCAGAGTACTCCTCAGAGGGTTACAAGGGGCATAAACTCAGGGGGTTGCTTAGGTCGGTAGGTGTTCAGGATGACTGAAAGCTATCATAAAAATGCACTTACCTTTTATTCTTTCCACCTAAAGAGCACACTCCTGAATGGACCCCATCAATCCCCTTTCTCAAAACCCTTCTTTGGATGTCAAAGAAATGCCCAGAGCACCCGGGCTATCCCGGGGGTGGGGGAGTGGCTTTGCAAGCCCAGCTGAGAAAACAATGCCACACGGGAGGTCGCAGGCTAGAGTAGTAGACATGATTGGGTCACTATCTTCAAACAAGGACAATTGGCAAACTAATACCTGATAACCTGGTTTACCTTTACCCACTAATGAAAGGCAGAATGTACCAGTACACTGCCCTGAACAACTGGGGAGAAAAAGGTTTTTAGAAATCTATTCTAAGAACACAATCAGAAACACAGGCAGAAATTTATATTCTGTTTGCACTGCAATATTATTTATGATAGTGAAGAGTCAAAGCCAACCTAAATCAGAAGTAATAAGAGAAATAGCTAATAAAATTAAGGCACATCAATAAGTCAGAATATTGCATTGCCATTAAAAAGGATGTTAACCAAAAAGATTTAATGATATGGGAAAATATTCATGATTAAGTAAAAAGCAGATAAAAATTGCATATGCCGTATGAGTGGGACTATATTAACAGTTCATAATTTCATTTTTATTTTCTGCTGTGTTTTCCAGATTTTCTTCAAAGAACGTGCATCACCTGTATAATCAGAAAAACCTAAAGACAGAACTAGGTAATAGTTAAGGTAATCTCTTTACACAGTACGTATTTTATGTTTCCCAAGATAGTTAACTCCCCAAGTGCATAAAAATAAGATTTAATTTCCGTGTACAATTCATTAACTGAACAAATACTTATTCAGTGCCTGCAATTTGCTGGTTAATTTATTTAATCCTGTAACCAATATTTATTAGAGTCTGAGCAGGGGGTACTGAAAATAACAAAATGGATTTTCTGGCCTTTTGGAACTAAGAATCTGCTAGGAATTGGTGATACTGAGATAAAAGACAAAAATCCCTTCCCTCCAGCAACTGCAGAACCCAGAAGGAGAGACGGACAAGTTAATAAAAGATGATGATGCCTAGCATGAGGGCTTATACGCTGCTGAGGGGCCATGGGGTGATCTGAGGAGGTGTGCAAAGGAGGGAGGGAAGAAACCATATTGGTCAGGAGCCCAGTTGACAGCCCAAATGCAAGTGAACTCATGGTTTCTTTCCTTTGTCTTGGATTAGCTCCCTAACTTTACATTATTCTTCCTACTCAAGGAATTTCAGCTCTGTTCAATATAGGCAACTTTAAAAAGAGTCCATTTTTAACTGAAAACAAAAAAGTTCTGAGTTCTCCATGTCTATACCCAACCCACTGCTTAACAGAGGAGTCTGCCACAGCTGTAGACGGGATGTGTCCCCCCAAATTCATGTGTTGAATTCTATGTGATGGTGTTTGAGGTGGGGCCTTTGGGAGGTGCTTAGGTCATGAGGGTAGAGACTTCATGATGGGATTAGTGTCCTTATAAGAGACCCCAGAGAACTCCCTCGTTCCTTCTGCCATGTGAGAAGACAGCAAGATGGCAGTCTATGAACCAGGAGGTGGGTTCTCACCAGACACAGATCTGCCAGTGCCTGAACTTTGGACTTCTCAGCCTCCAGAACAGTGAGAAGTAAATGTTTGTCGTTTTCAAGTCACCCAATCTATGGTATTCTATTAAGCAGCCTGAGTGAACAGGACAGCCACCTTTATTTGTTAAGAACACTTAAGGAAACCTTGGTTTCACAATGACAAAAAAACTTAGAGCCAAGGCCAAGCTGGGGAAGGGGCCACATTTGTCTTCAGTCTCTTTCCTTTCCACCTTTTAAATGGCTTCGAAATGTACAAGTGACCCACGGATGCAATCCCACACTTTCCATAAGAGAACCTAAATGGGATCCCCAAATCTCTTTTCATCTAACTAGCAGGAGATGGGTGACTACCCCACCCCGGTCTGTTTGCACAAATGGGTGTCTTATTTGGTGGTTGCTGGTGCTGCTGTTTGTCAGGACGACTGGAGGAAATATGGAAAGAGAGGGAAATGGAGGAGAGCAGGAAGTGAAAGGTAAGAAACATATTCCAAGATTGACAAGTGGGGGCCAGAAGTTAGAGGAAAGTATGTTATTAATGAAAATGTCAGTTCATTGTACCCACACGCTGATGGGGCTAAGGACGCTGAAGTTCCACACATCATCTCTTAGAGGCCTCGCTCTTCTCTCTGATCACAAAACAAAGAAACAAACAAAAAACAAAACATGTAACTGACCTTTGACCCTCGAACTTTTAAGAACCTCAGAGTCATATTTAAAGCTTAATTATAGAAAATATGTAGCCCACCCTACCTCCCACCACGTACACATGTTTTTCCTAACTTAGTCTTTACTTTCTGTTATTGTGTATAATTTTCTTGTTTCTGATTCCCTACTTTGATTTGACCATTATTTTCTTGTATGGTATCTGCATACCATATCTGCATATGGTATCTGCATTTTTATCAGCAGATAAAAATCTTGCTTGGCAGGAAGCTGACTATTAATAAATACATGAAAATTTGATTCTCAGCATTGGCCTTGTGCAATAGATAGCCCCAAGCTGTGTCTCAGTTTTCCAGATGAAGAACTGAGGTGAAGGTATGTCGAGCTGTGTGTTGTGTACCTGGAGTATTTGCATGTTGAAAGAGGGTGTTACTTTCAGAAAGAGGTGAATCACAGGATGGAACTTCTAACAACAATGGAGGAGAGCTTACCTGTTTCATATACCAAGAAGCCTAGTCCTGTCAACCAATGTCATGCTCTTCTTACTGAAACATTAACTGTTTAACTAGGTGATTAAAAAAAAAAGTGCATGCGTGAGTGTGTGTGTGTGTGTGTGTGTGTGTGTGTATGTATATACATATATAGAATGGAAAAAGAATTATCAGGTGATGTTGAAAGTGGTGTTTGGTCTCCAAGGGAGGTACCAGGGACACAGACAGGAGAGGCAGCTGCTGGAAGAGAAGAGAGAGGGGTGAGAGAAAACCAAGCCTCTTCAAATGAAAAATTAAATTAATTTTAAAATCTAATTTAAAGCAAAATAGAGCAGCAGATGTGGAGGGAGTTGAAACTCCTTCTTGGATTCTATCCCCTAAACTTTCCTGTTCTTTCATTCAGCCTGAACATCATCCTATTTATACCAAATAGCAAAACTGGATTAATTAAGAAATAAAATACTCCAGACAGTTCATTTCTAGGGATTGTTTGTACACAGCCATGTATGAGAGGAAGGGAATGCTTGTAATTTTAATTTCTCCAAAAAGACAGACCGCCAATGCTTTCTACCTCAAACTTTGAAAGCACATTTTCCTGTGGGGCTGCCCTAATGATCTTTAAGGCCCAGCATCGAGTATTAAGAAAATACATATTTATTTTTGCCGTTCATTTAGTCTTACAACACATACTTAGGATTGAAATCTTCTGGGAGTCAGAAGCTGTGTGAATTTCTCTGATGTGTAGGTCGTTCTAGAGCCAGTCGGGATGCCAAGATCCAAAATCAAGTCACAGGGAAGATCAGTCAAGATTTCTGCCTAGTTGTCACCAGCAGGACAGGTCCTATCAAGAAATGAGAGAATAAAACTGTCTTCTTTGTGCTGTCACAGGACAAGTGTAAAATAAAGCTGCCACCACAGAGCCGTGCTCGGAATCTTGTGTTTTTCATGAGGTGAACCTCCACTCCCCGGAGATATGTGAATAGCAAATCAGGATGGCATTTCCCTCCCTCAGTACTGCTGGTTGTCTCCTGCTGGCCGCGGGCGCAACACCTGCCAGAACACCTCTCAATTTAATTACAGAAGTTGTTTGGTTCCACCCTTACCTTGCATAAAATCATTCTTTATACACCAGGCTTTCTATTTAGTGATGCTCTGCTCAAAGTGCCTCAGTTTTTTAAAAAAATCTACACAACGGCTTGATTGAAATCTGCTTTTGTATATTCCTTTCTGCCTGTATCTAAGCATCAGTAAAATGCAGGTTCTAGTCACCAGGCAGGAGAAAGCAGCTGGGAATATTCCTGGGCAATCCAGGAGCTGATGTCAGGAAAGGGGAGAGGTCTCACCGGCCAACAGCAGCAGCAATAGGAACTAACACGTGCCGAGTGCCTGCCAGGGCCAAGCTCTGGGTTAGCGCGTCGGGGTGCTAGTTTCCTGGGGCCGCTGTAACACAGCTAGGGGCCCCAGGTGGCTTCGCAGAAACACACTGGCTCACAGTTCAGGAGGCTGGAAGTCTGAGATGAAGGTGTCAGCAGGACTGGTTGCTTCTGAGGTCTGTGAGGGAGAATCTGTTTGGTAGCTCCTGATGATTTATTGGCAATCTTTGGCATCCCTTGGCTTGGCCGTGCATCAGCCCGATCTCTGCCTGCACCTTCGTGCGGCGTGCTCCCTGCGTGAGTGTCTCACTGTGTCCAAATGTCCTCCTTTATAAGGACACGAGTTGCCTTGGATTAGGGCCCACCCTAATGACCTCATGCTAATTTGACCATCTGTAAAGAGCCTGTTGCTAAATAAGGTCACCTTGGCTGGGTACTGGTGATCAGGGCTTTGACGCCTTTTAAGAGGGGACAAAATTCCACCCTTAACACCTGCATTTTCTCAGTGTTGAGACAGGGAATATGGTTATTACCATTACGAACTGGGAGACTGAAGCTTGGAAAGCTTATCTTACCTTTTCTGAATTGTCTGCCACAAAAGTGGCAAAACAAAGAGACAGTTTGACTCAAAAGACCATGCTCTTAATCACCACGTGGGGTTTCCGAAGGAGCACTAGGAAGCTTCTTGGTCTTACAGTTGTTGGACCATAGGTTATGCTCTGTGATCATCCCATCCACACAGATGAATCCTAGCCACAAATGATTGAGCACCCACTATGCAGACATGCATTATCTTATTTAATCCCCCAAATGGCTTTAGAAGTCAAAAACTCTTTACTTCAGTTCACAGATAAGCATATAGAAGGCCAAAGAAGTTGAGAACATTTGGCCAAGGTCACAAACAACGTAAAGGTTGAGCCAGGATTTAGGTCACCCCTCCTCCCCACCTTGCTCCTAAAGCTATATTTCTCCCAACTGTGCTTTGCTGCGTTCTACACAGAGTTCAGAGAGTATCAGGCTATCATTTGTCAAGTTAAAAAATAAGTCAAGGCAGGTGCCTGGGTGGTTCAGTTGGTTAAGTGCCTGCCTTCGGCTCAGGTCATGATCCCGGGGTCCTGGGATCAAGCCCCACATCTGAGCTCTCTGCTCAGCAGGGAGCCTGCTTCTCCCTTGCCCTCTGCCTGCAGCTCCCCTTGCTTGTGTGCTCTCTCTCTCTCTCTCTCTCTGTCAAATAAATAAAATCTTAAAAAAAAAAAAGAAGTCCAAAAAAACCTCACCAGTGCTGTTTTTAAAAGCATGCACAAAACAAACCTAAGAATCTGAATTCCTAAGAATCTGAATTCCTAAGAATCTGAATCAGCCAAGGAAGGTGTAGGAAAATATCAAATGTTTGTGTGATGACCTGGGCAACCTTGCCAGTGCTATGTAAATATGTAATGACTAATCGGCCGAAGCAAGCTGAGGGATTTTTCTAGACGTGGGCAGTTTTCATTCGGGCATGTGATTTGCCCAGCTATGTATATGGAAAGGGAAAAGGCTTCTATTTACTTAGCATAATGATAGACCAAAACAAAAGGAGAAATCATTTCACTCATGCTTAGGTAAGACATTTTAATCTTTCTTAAATCTCCGTGTGTGTAGTTTTGGGTTCACAGCAACTGGCAGACTATTTAGGACGGAATGTGTGTGTTAGTGGAAAGCACAGAGGGCCTTGGGCCGGGGGCTATGTGCAGAGGAAGGCTAGCTGATTGATGTTTGGTGACTGTCAAACACCAATGGCCATTGATTAGGAAGAGTTCCTGGCAAAATAATATTAAGATTTTCTGGAGGTTGTTGACCATTATCATTTTTCAGTTTCCTGACATTTACAAAAACAGAAAAATAACAGTTCTGGACTCCCTGGAGAAGGCGTGGTTTGCCAGCTCTCTGAGAGCATTGGCGGCTTGATAGTGCCATCATGTGGTCACTTCGCAATCTGTTCCACAATTTGGCCGGAGCCAAGCCTGGCCGGGAGACTGAAGGATTCAGATAGGATAGCGTTGGGCGTTGTGAAAACAGAACGGGCTAATCCTGCATCTGATCCAGGCAGCAGGAGTGTGTGCGCTGGCAGAGGGTAAAAGAAAGGGCTTCGAGAATCCCTGGTGGCAGAGCAGGGGTGGGACGAGGAGAATCCAAGCAGCTGGACTTGGCCCCAGTGACAGACAGCTGGCAGAGAGGAAATGTATCCACTGGGGATTAGGGCCACTCTAGCCAACTTGGGTTCATAAAATAGGCTTTAATCCTTGAGAAGGAGGATTTGGCAAGAGTAGGGCTAGGCCCCACCCCAGGGGGTAGGTAGAACTGGAAAATAAAGAACCAGAGCTAAACCCCATTTGCAGTCTTGCCTGGTCACTGGCTCTTAAAAGAAGCCAGGCAACCCCCATATGGTACTCAGGAGTCTAGCCGAGCCCTGCCTGGGCCCTTCCCCAGAAAAGTGCAAATGCTGACACACTCTGCGGGCCACACTCTTCTCCCCAGAAGAGGATGGGAATCTTGTCCACAGAGGAGAATCTAAGGTCCGCAGTCTCATCATCAGGCAGGGCATGAGAGTGTAAGCATGTGTTGGGCTCCGTGGAAATAAAGACCAACCAAATGAGAAAAGCAAAGGCTATGCGTTCTGAACTGGCTGTGGCAAGGGAGTCAGCCACCATCACTTGCCTTTCAGCAGACACTCCAGACAGAGGGTGGGATGCTTCAGAGTGGGGAAAAAGTGAGGACTTCACGTGTGCCCTGATTGGAGGCTGTTGGTCTGGGGAAGCTGTAGGCAGTCAAACTAGAAGTGGGGTGTCCTATATGACTGCTTAGGGGTACATATCTGGCTTTCTGTGGTTGGTCCTAAGTCAAAAACAAGGACAAAAATTAGGGAAGCTGTCAGTTATACATCGAGTCCTGGTTGTCTGGGGCCAGTTGTTACAGAAGGTATTGTTCAACTTCTTGGATTGTCACTAGAAATAGCAATCTGGCTTCCTAGAAGTCTGATTTAAGGCAGACTGGCTTTCTGCATTGTTTATTGTAGATAAGGGGATTGGTTTCCTGGGCAGGTTGCTGCAGATTTTTATACGTGGTCTGGACTGTTGCTATAATTCAGTCTCTCAGCTCTGAAGGGCTATGACCCAAGGATCAGCCTAGGAGTAAAAAATCCGTGCTGGAGGCCTCCCCTTGAGTCACATAATGAGGACTTGGAACTGGAAGAAAAAAATAAAACAAAACAAAAAACCTCATCCCACCCTACCCCCAGTCAGAATCAAGTCTTCCAGGGGACAGAACTAGTCAAAGCCCAATGGTCTGTACCAGGGTGTATAATGGCTCAGACCAACAGCACACATGGGCTCATTGCTGAATACCTCCCTTCCTGCCCTATTGTGCAGCCGCTAATATGTGGCCTGATTATTTGCTGCTTGAGTCAGAATTGGATGAGGAGCTTGGAAGGGGGGGGGGGGGGGGGGTTGGTGATGGCGGCCGCGGTGGTAGTGGAGGCAGTGGGGGTAATGGTGGTGGTTGTGTTGGCGGCAGCACTGGCGGTGGTAGCAGTAAGGTGGCACATTTGGGGGGCACCTGGGGGAGGTAAAAAACATGAATCAGAGACTGCCATTGTCTTACAGGGTATCTTAGTGCCTCTAATTAGGGTTTGCAGACCTTGCCCTATCCTGGTGAGAAACTGTATTTGACTTCCCAGAAGTACAGCCGCCATGATGTGGAGAGGGCAAGGTTGCCACAGATGCAAGGCTGGGAGCCCAGTCATGGGCACTCCCATGTAATTCAAGCAGAGCAAGAAGAACTCTGATCTATGCAACAGGGGAGCTGAGGACTTTTCTTCTCCTGCTAGAGATTATAACCCTACTCCCACTTGTCCAGCCTCCCTCAGCTAGGAAGTTCCACGTGAACCAACACAGCTCCCATATCCTACTGACATTATTCCCTTCATTGTCAACCCTCCATGAGTCAATTGGTGGCAGAGAAGCCTTAGTTGTAACAAAGCTGTATTCAAACAGTCTCTAGAAATAGGCAAAATATGAGTATGTTAGTCAGAAAAGGCATTTGGGAGCAGATGAACAGATATTTAATTTTTTTGTTTCTAGCAGAGTCTTGTGCTGCGTCAACACGTGGACCTCACTGAGGGCCAGTGTGGAGTGATATAGTGTTCCCCCAGCTTCAGTCACAATTTTGGCCATGTCCATACTCAGCCTACATAATTCCTTAATATTTTTCTTTAAATGTATGTAGTCTTTCTCTTTCCATTATTTGGAAATGGAAACTAAATCAGTATTGAAAATGGGAAACCAGTAGCACTTGTCATAGATAGAAGGTCATCCTAAATGTAAGCACAGAACCAATCAAATCAAACTCTTCACCCATACACTGGCCCCAAGTTGTTCCCTACACCCGGTGGGACAAGAGCCACGTTTGGGGAAAATCATGCAGTTGGTTGCAACCCTGGCTCTTGTACCAGGCTGCCTGGGTTGGAAATCTAACTGTAAAATCTAAAGCAAAAGCTTAGCTTCTCTAAGTTTGGTTTTCTCATCTGTAAATGTGGGTGTTCGCTTCATGGAGCTCTTGCGGGGAATCCATTAAATGCTACATAAGAAACTGAGCACAATTCCCAGCACGTGATAAACAATAAATGTTAGCCGTCTTTCTTACTGTCATTATTATTGTTACTACTATTATCCTTTTGGACTAGGTCACCAGCGTGTAGCTCCTCCTAACAGCTGGTCCTCGAAACATTCACACTTATCCACGGACAGGAGTCGTGGTCAGAACATACAGAGGACAGAAGTCTTAAAAGATTTTAAGACAACCAAAAATAAAAAGCCGCAGAATCAAGTTGGTAGAACTGTTGGGCTTTTCACGTTAAAAATTCCAGTCAGTGGGTCAGAGAACCTTGGTATACCAATCAAATTTTGATTTGTATTTTTTTACCTATCCTTTCCCAGCCCCTTGGTTCCCTGTGATAATATTTTTTTCTCCTGGCATTCACTATATATCAGTCAGTGTCTCAGCAGGACTCAGACGGTACTCAAAGGAGTAATTGAAGAGTTTAGTAATAGAGCTATTTATAGAGGTGTGGGCAAGAATGAAAGAGTCAGCAAACAATAATGAAACACCCAGGGCCTAGCACCCACCGTAAGCTGTTACACCCCAAAGCCTAAAGGGCAAAAGGAGTGTTGACGTAAATTTCTAGGCCCAAGATGGAATCACTCCTTTCCAGTGTCCTATGTCAGCAAACAGAACACCTTGATCTTTCTAAATAAGGTCAGCTATGCAGCCCCAGTCAATCCTGCCCTATTTCCACGTTGCCACTTCTAACACTCCATAAAACTCACCCTGGCCCAGAATCCTTTGGAAGAGTGTTCCACTGCGCTCCCCCAACCCATGGATTGTTTTCCCTTGGAAAAAGGACATCAGATTCATTACTAAATTGTTTTCATTTTGTCATTTGACAGGAGAAAGCTACTGCTGGAACTCTGGGAAAGCCAAAGGCGTGAGAGGCCACCAGCTCTACTTCCACAGACGCTGTGGCCTCACCAGAGGAATGCAGCCACAGGCCACGGGGAGGGAGCAGAGGCCATACCTACCGTGGACGTCTGCTGTCCCCTGCCAGGGTCTCCCAGGGGCTGAACCCAATCAGAAGCCAGAGAGCATGGGGAGCACTGGACATGTCACTTTGAGAGGTCAGCAGGGAAGGGCAGAAAGTCGATCTAACGGGCAAGATGGAGAGTAACCAACACATTCCTATAACAGTATGATGTTTATGTATCTGTGGAGCCCCTTTGCACCCCTTAAACTCTCAGTAGAATGGGTTGTAAATGTCAAGTGGATCAGACTACAACTGTGTGTCAGCAACACAAAGACAAACAAACAAATGGGGGTCACATACCACTCACCTAGAGCACTGAGGAGCCCCGGAGCTCTCGGCAGCTCGGCGCTCACGTCCCATCCAGGAAGCAGAGAGCTGAAGCCATGTCTTAGTCGGTGGGCCCGAGCTCTGCTACCAAGGAGCACCGGGGCTGGAGGCGAAGGGAACAGTCCATGAAAGGGCCCCTCATGACTCTCCTCTTCACCACAAGCCAGCAACATCAGGAAGCGGTGCAATTAAAACCACTCTTCTGCCAACAAGTAAAGGGTGTTTTCCTCAAATCTTTTGAGAGAACAGAGCTAAGTCTCAAGGGCAGACGCTACACTTGAGCCGCCTCTGACAGCATTTGGAGTGACAGCAGCAGCGTGTGCTGGTGTGAAGGGCAAAGCTGGCAACCGTCAGAACGTGGGTTTCCAGGCCCCCTGCAGAGAGGCAGGTGACCTCCCTTCTTTGAATGCTTCCACAGGGGGCAAGTTGCAGGCAGACGGCACACTATTTTCTTGTGTGAGGAAACCAGCCTGTGCAATCTGGCTGCTTCTCGTAGCTGGGCCAAGCTAACCATCCTGTTAGCAGAACAAGCCCCAGCCACATCTCTCTCCTTCTAAAACTGTGACAAAACTACACATAAAATTTACAATTTAACCATTTTAAGGGTATAGTTTAGTAGTATTAAGTACATTTATATTGCTGAAAAGAGTTCTGGAGATTGGTTACATCTTATAAAGCTGAACTCTATCCCCATTGAACAACCCCCCCAGCCCCCCCCCCCCCCCCCCCGNCCCCCTCCCCCCATCCCCGGCAACCATGCTCTACTTTCTATCTCTACACATTTGACTGCTCTGAATACCTCACGTGAGTGGAATCCTATAGTATTTGTCTTTCTGTAACTGCCTTATTTCAGTTACCAAACTGTATTCTGGGTTCATTTCATACTGTAGCATGTGTCATAATTTCCTTCCTCTTTAAGGCTGCATAATAATCCACTGCATAGATATTCCACATTTTGTTCATCCATTCATCTTTCCATGGACAATTTGGGCTGCGTCCACTGTATGGCCATTGTGAATAATGCTTTTATAAATATGGGGGTACACATATCTCTGATTTCAATTCTCTCCAGTATATGCCCAGATGGAAATTGTTGAACATCTCTTTCTTATTCACCTCCATCCCAGCTGTTTTCAGAGGTCATGTGGTGGGGAGGGCCTGGGATTTGAAGTCACAGCTCTGGGTTTTAAGTCTCCCTATTAATCTTCTTCTGTCTGTGTAATCCTCAGCAACTTTCTTACCATCTCTGAAACCTGTGTTCTTCTATAAAATAAAAATATAATACCCACAGTATCAGTTTCCCGGGGATGCTGTAACAAAGTCCTGAAAACTGGGTGGCTTGAAACAAAAGAAATATACTCTGTAATAATTCGGGAAGCTAAAAGTCCCAAATCAAGATGTCAGCAAGATCAGTTCCTTCCTGGCGGCTCAGAGGGAAAATCTGTTCGGTGCTTCTCTCCTAGCTTCTGGTGGTCGCTGGCAACCCTCAGCATCTTTGGCTTGCAGCTGCATAATGCCCACGTCTGCCTCCATTGTTACGTGGCTGTCTTGCCTTCCGTATCTGTATCTTCACATGGCATTCTCTCTGTGTGCATCTAAATTGTCCTCATTTTATAAGGACACAAGTCATTGGATTAGAGCCCAGCCTATGGAGTCTGACCTCATCTCAACTTGATCCCATCTGCGAAGACCCTACTTCCAAATAAGGTCACATTCACAGGCACTGGGGTTAAGACTTTGGCATTAGTTTCAGAGAGACAGAGCTCAACCCATAGCGTGCACCCTGCAGGATGTCTGTGAGCAGCAGATGTATTTTGTAAATGCTAAAGCATTGTGCTGGATGGGAGTAGCAATTATGGCTGGGCTGACAGTCCATTTCTGTGTCTTATAACCACAGCAACCTCCCCTCTGTCTGTGCTGCTTGGCTTAGAGTGTTCAGTCCATTCTTGTCTACGGAGTGCCCCTCTGTTTCCAGCAGGGACTGCACTTGCTGTGTGCTGTTAAATGTTCAATGTCGTTCTCATCCCTGGGAGAAGGAAGTACATTAAGTGTGGGCTTCAGGAGATAAAGTCGGCTCCTTACCCTTTCTATTTTTTGTGGCTTCTGGTCTCTGAAGAACACGTGCTCTGCTGCTTTTCATTACCCCCTTCTCCTGGAGGACAGGAAGAAACGATGTGAAACCATCAGGCCTGCAAGGTCACCACGTCCTTCCCTGGCCCATTCCATAGTCCCCACATCCACAAATACCGCACCCCAGGGAGGCCGGGCTGCCATACTGATATATTGTCTTCAGATGTTCCTCCGTGTCCTCCATAACGTTCCAAGCTGGGACACACAAAACAGATTTACTGGGAGTAAGAATCAAAATGATTAACTCTCAACACTTTAACTATATTGCTGCTAAATGGCTCGCTCACCCATGTGCCCAATTCTCTTGAGGAAGAATCATTTCCCAACATATGAAAATCAGCACTTCTAAAAGAGATAAAATTAAGGGATGATTGTATTTTTGAAGAGTCCGTTGTGATTCTTTAAAGGAGATGACCATAATAACAATAATACAAGATTTTACCTGAAATTTTTCTGAGCTCGTCTACGGGACAAGGTGCTACTAATTCTCTATCACACGGCCTCTTTCCAGAACTCGCCACTCCGGCCCGGAGATGGACATTTAAAGGAGCTCAGCTGATTTCCAGCAGCCAGCAGCTCAGCAGCTCTGCAAGCAGGCTGCTCAGGTTTGGGCCCGCCCTGCACCCAACTGTCAAAACTGCAGGCAGCCAGAGGGGGAAGCGGCAGACTCGGTGACACAAACCTCTCAGAGGCTTGGACCGGCCCCTGGTGATTTATTTACAGAGGCAGCTTTGCTTTAAGATCAACACCAGGGCAATTTGAGCAGGCAGGTCACCAAACCCTCAGGCAAAGTCAGAGTTTAAACGTGTTGTTATGTTTTGCCCTCTGTGTCTGGTTAGTCTTAATGAGCTATGGCTTTCTAGCAAAAGCACTGAAGATGGATCCATCCTAGGAACAAATCTAAGTAGGGGACTCAAATGCCCACATTCTCGTCTGGTCCTGCCACCTCCTCGCAGCCATGTAGGGCAGCCAGCCCTGCGTTTCCTGCATCCAGACAGACAGAACTTCAGGGTAGCTTATCTCCACTTGTAAAAGCCTGCTTAATGCTACTAATAGCATAAGTAATTTTGCTGGAAAGCCTGGGGAGGATTCTTCAATTTATTACCTAGTGAATCAATTCTAGCTTTAATAGAAAGCCATCCGCTGTAGACTGCAATGCACAATGCGCATAAATCCTAGCAGGGTTTTGATGCCAGGATTCTGAGAAGGAAAGACAGACACCCCCCCGCCCGCTTCCTCTCATGTTCCTGCTTGGAGTGTGGGAAAGGAGACTCCACTTCTAGCAGAAGCAGCCTCTGTTCTTCTGCCGGTGCCCTTGAGACTCGAGAAGGCGGCGCAGAGAACCAAGGGGAGCGAAGCGGGTTGCAGGCGCTGGGTTGCACGTGGCAGAAAGGTGCGGAGGAGATGGGGCTGGTGACAAGCGCTGACGGAGAGCAGAGAGCAGCGTTCTGAACACGGCTGCGAAAGGGAGAGAGAAATGCCCATGAGTCTAGGAAAGTGGATACTGCCTATTGGGTGTCCCCGGTGCATTTGTCCTTCAAATATGAGGCCCGTCCTGCCGAAAGTTCATTGGCGGCTTCTCCCAGAGGCCTTCTCACCAGGCCGGGGAAAACGGAGAATCATTTTCCCTGAAGAAGCAATTCTGACCAGATGACCCATGGCCTATGGCAAACAATGAAGACACCTGCCCAGACAGTTCATTCTCCTGTCCCCTTTGTCAGCGTACCATTCCATGGTCAACTCCTGTCCCTGTCACACAGGAGGAAACTCATGAGGGCAGACTGCACCATCTTCCTCTCAGATATGGACTTGCCTTCTTGAAGATTCTAGTACCTATCCTCCTCTTCAAGCCCATTTTCACCACGCAGTTTAAAGCACCCCACCGCCAGCCCTTAACCTGTCTCGCTCACTGGCTGGAGGCCCCGACCGACGCCGGCACCCCAGCACCGCGCGCCCACCGCGGACACACGTCTCACAATCGTGCGTCTGAAGGGGTAAGTTTTCACTTGCTGCTCCAAGTTGTCAGTTTTTTACCTGGACTCGGGAAACCCTAGTCATTTGCTTCAAGGGAAAAAGAGAACTTGAACTCAACCCTTTATTTCCTTAGCAGGGCTACTCGTCTGGAGCGGCCACTGGAGAGATTTTTACAACTGTATCCTGCCAATTAATTTCCTTTTAAATGGGTCGCTCACAATTCCCAGTGGTGTTTTTTCTCATACCTTAATAGCAGCGTTTTGGCAAAGTATAATACTTTAAGGAATTGCTTTGTCTCTTTCCCCCCATAAGGACACAAGTTCCATATCTTCTCTTATTCACCTGAATCTTTTCCTACCTCTGTACTGTAAAATGTGTCAGGGGATATTCTTTAAAGTGGTCCCCCAACCCCACCACCACCTCCGTACAGTAACCCTGTAGGGAGGAAATCTTGCTCAACAGAGCACTCATCGTTAAAGATTTGCAGATAGTGGCTGGAATATTCTGAGAACAGTGAGTCAGCTGTGATAACCAGAAATGACTTGCTGAGCTCTTCTCCCTGGCAGCACTGGGAGAGGCCTGTGGTTTTGACACCTGACCCTCTCATACAGAGGAAGCTCTCTGGGATCCTCTTGAAATCTCTCAGACACGGGGAGAAAAAAGACTGGTCCAACTTTGGATGTCCCTGTGTTTCACTTTACTGCTCAGTAACACACTGAGAACAAAACCAAAAAGACAGAAAAGGAAACTTGATTCCATCCATGATTTGAACACACTAAAGCTGCACTAGGGAGTGGTAAGCAAAATAATGCCCCCCATCCCCCCAGGTGTCCATGTCCTAACCCCCAGAACCTGTGGGTGTGTTGCCTTTTATGACAAAAGGGACTTTGCAGACGTGATGAAGTGAAGGATCTTCAGATGGGGAGAGTTTCCTGAGCTCCCCAGGTGGGTCCAATGTAATCACAGGAATCCTCATAAGTGAAGAGAGATGGAGGAGAGTGAACATCGGGGGGACAGGATGTGAGGCAGATTTGACTGGACGTTCCTGGCTTTGGAGATGGAAGGGCCATGAGCCAAGAATGCAGGCGGCTCCTAGAAGCTGGAAAAGGCAAGGAAACAGATTCTCCCCCAAGATCCTCCAGAAGGAACACGGCCCTGCCAACACCTTGATTTTAGCCCAGTGAGACCCATTTTGGACTTCTGACCTCCAGAACTGAAGGTAATACATTCGTGGTGTCTTAAGTTCACGGTCATTTGTTACAGCTGCCATAGGAAACTAATACAGGAAGGAAGTGGAAAACCAGTATTCCCTAGAAATCAGTGAACTAGAGATCCCAAGTAACCATTCACACATGGGTAGCTTATACATCTCGTTGACCCTACAATAACCCCACTAGAATGTAAACCATTTTACTAGAACGTAAGCTACATGAGGGCAGACTGTGTGTTTTGTTCACTGCTATATCCTCACCACCTAGAAAAGTGCCTGGTTCAATTGATGTTGTTGACTGCATGACTCAATAAAACTCACTCTGAGCCAACCAGGTAGATACCGTACGACCTGCAGGCATAGTAACCCTGGTTAGAAATGACTAACACATTTATCTACCTCTCCTCTCCCCAGCCACCCCTCCCCCTCGCCAGTCCTCCACATTCTAGTCCAAGCCATCTTTTGAAAACACATATTGGAGATGCCTCTCCCCTACTCCCACCTTAGGTCCTGGGACACAGAACAAAATCCTTGACCGGGCTGACGGCAGCGTGCTTTCACGGCTGCCTTCCTGCGCACCTTTGCTTTACATGAATGACTCTTGCCATCCCTCTCTTTGATCCAGGCCAAAGCTCCGTGTGCCAGGTCCCTCTTACCTCAGGGCCTGGCCACACACTGTTCCCTCTGCCTTGTGTGTCTCCCCTCCTCCATACTGCCCCCTCCATTGCTCCCAGGTCCTATCCGAGGTCATTTCCTCCAGAAAGCCCTCTGTGACCGACACGGCCAGATTTGTTGGCAGCTCCCCACCCTCCACACGTGTTCTCTAACGCCCTACACTCTCCCTTCATAGCATGTACCACTGATTTCTCAATGCCTAGCCCCAAATTTGTAAGTAAGAAAGCAACGCACTTTCATGGTATAAATGAACTTACTGAAGTGATTTGCCTGAAGTCACACAGCGTGTAAGTGCTAGAGCTAGGAATAGAACACAGGTGTTCTGACTTCCACATCTTTCCACAATTCCACATGGCCTGTCTTAGTAATTCCTGTTGGGGTGTCAGAAAAAGAGAAGAGGAGACGCTACCAAGACTGGAGCCGTGACTGCTGTAGAGCTGAACTGCAGAAAAATAGTAGACACAGATGAGCCATCAGAGGCAGGGTCTCTTGCTTTGGGCACGGGGTCTCTTAGTCCAGGAGGTGGAAGGGTGAGACTCTCCATGGAGCCTGACAAACCCTGACAGATTGCTCAAGAAATGGCGCTCACTCAGCAGACATTGCAATCAAATTTGTGCATGAGGACAAGAAAACCATCAAAAGTGAGTTATTTAGCAAATTGTGAGCCCCATAGTAGGTACCTGGCAAGGACTGAATTTTGTCCCCACAAAACTCGTATGTTGAAGGGCTAACCCTCAATACGTCTGTATCTGGAGATGGGACTTTTAAGACCTAATTAAGGTTAAATGAAGTCATGGGGGTGGGGTCCTGACCCTATAGGAATTGTGGCCTTCTGAGAGGAAGAGAGAGAAGGAAATGCCATTGGAGGACACAAAGAGAAGGTGGCCATCTACAAGCAGGAAGAGCTCTCCCACCAGAACCCAACCATGCTGGCACCCTGATCTTAGACTTCCAACCTCCAGAACTGTGAGAAAATAAATTTCTGTTGTGTAAGCCACCCAGCTTTGGGATCTTGTTATGGCAGCCCAAGCAGACCAAGGCCTAAATGTTTGTAGCATTCATTTAAATTGTACTATGGTTCTAGGTAAGAATATAACAAAATTAATTTCTGATAAAAGGGTTATGATGGATATCTGCCATTTTGCCAGCCCAACATCAATGCCAACGTTCTTTAAAAACAACCCCTGAGTTGCCTTTGGAAACATGGGATCTCTTCCCATCCCACCCCAAACCTCTCACTGTAGCAGTCTGGGTCACATTGTCCATTACGCCATAACTTCCCCTGATCAAGAAGTAGTCACATGACCCAAACCAGGCCAAACCATAACAGGAATTTGAAAGTTAAGCACAGTGATACAAGAACTGAAAAATACTGAAGTAAATTTATTTTGATGATAGTACCTCGGAAAAAAATACTCTCTAAGTCTCACTACCTAAATTCCTGGATCTATCCTAATTCCTGCCCTTTCCAAAAGTCTGGTTGGTCTGTTGTTTCTTCACTTCCATGAGGTACCCCATATCCGTCCAGTAAATCCTTTTATCGTTTTAATCAGTCCAATTTAGATTGGGTAGCTCACACCCATTGTCGCTTATCTGCTGGCTCACCGGCTGGGTGTAAGGCAACAGCCACTGTTCCACCTTCCTAGGATCCTTCAGCTTCTCAGACTCCTGGGCCAAGTGTGTGTGTTTAGCTCCATGACGAAGGGCCCTTGCTTTTGCAGAACACCCCCAGCAACAAGTGCCCGCAGCCGACCTGAGAAGTGTTCAGGCTTGTACACCACTGTGGACGTGGCCCTCACTGCCTGAATCAGAAGTAAAAAGATACCTGTCAACACTTGGGTTTTCTGTGGTCCTGGTTTTCTTGCCACAACTCTGGAAGTAGTTAAATGGAAGAGCCAGGGGCTAAACGTGAGTTCCCCCAGTGCCAGGGGCACGGCCACCACAAACGCACCAGGAAACAGAAGTTTGTGTGAAGCCACCCCTGGCTGGTGATCTGTAGCTCAACTTTGGCTATCCTTGCCAATGGACAAATCAAGTGAAACACAAACTGTCAGATTTAAAAAAAAGAAGAAAGAAAAGAATCCAAAGAACTATGCTGATACTCAGGTCTATCAAATCTGTGCCGAGTTTTTTTTTTTTAATTTTTTTAAAGATTTTATTTATTTATTTGACAGAGATAGAGACAGCCAGCGAGAGAGGGAACACAAGCAAGGGGAGTGGGAGAGGAAGAAGCAGGCTCATAGCGGAGGAGCCTGATGTGGGGCTCGATCCCGTAACGCCGGGATCACGCCCTGAGCCGAAGGCAGACGCTTAACCGCTGTGCCACCCAGGCGCCCCTGTGCCGAGGTTTTTAATGCCAATGAATTGTTTTGATATAATTATGCAGCTAAAATGCATATACGTTATTGAAAGCGATCTACAACTTAGAAGACGTTGCATCTAAAAAGATTTTTAGTGATTAGTATACACATTAGAAAAATAGTACTGTATTTCTGGAAGTACTCTTTCTGTTGATTCTTTTATCAACAGGAGAACCCCAATATTTAGGACCGCCTGGGAAACTCCTCTGGAGTTGATGAGACTTCTATTCTGAAACCTTTGCAGAACATTAAGGAGAATTAAGAGAGTAATACATATTTTAATATTAAAATGGCATGGATCCCAAGGACCTGAATAAGAGTAGAAGTCACCTGGCGAATCAATTTCAATGAAATTCTAATCTTTCTTTTGCATGAAATTTAGATTTGGGCTTACTATTCTCGGTCTATTTTAACCGTTCTCCTGAAAATACACAACACAGATCTGGAGCCAGACAATGCATCAGAGGTAGCTCTGAGGGCAGATTACCATGACTTTTTTGGTAACATTTGCAAGTTGGGGAAACTCAGCTCCCTTTTTCAGGCTTGGTATACTTCCGCTTTTCTGTTTTGAGGAAGAAGAATGGAGGATGAAGCAATACTTGATGTGTAACGATGAATATTTGAGAACAATTTGTTCACTCACTGAAATAGCCCTGATATTTTAAATTATGGCTCTTTGTGAGAACACTTTAATCTGCAATTTTTTGTTGTGAAGCATATCATTTTTACAAAGAGATTGTATAAAATGTATCTGAGTTTAAAGAATCATAATGAACTTGCATGGCATTGAGAAATAGAACATTACCAGTGTCCTTCTCTTACTTCCTGACCCCTCTCCCACAGAAGTAGCAACCATCTTACATTTTGTCTTGATCATTATCTTTTCTTCATAGTTTTATCTCCTGTGTATAGATTTCTAAAGAATAAATTGTGCATTTTCCTTTATGACTTGCGTGTTTTGTTCAACAATGGTTTTTTAGATTAACTAAGATCCATGTATATACTTTAGTTCTTTCATTTTGCATTACACTGTAGTATTTCACTTGAGGAAATATGCCACAATTAGTTTGTTTATGGATTATTTATGAATTTTTTCTATGTAGAGTAAGTGTTCTATGGGCATATTTTCTAGGGCACATACGTAAAACTATCTTTAATATATATCTGGAGTGAAGTTGCTGGGTCGCAGGTTATGTACAAGTTCAAATCTCCTAGGAAATGCAAATTTTTCTCAACATGGTTTGTGTTAAGAAACACTTCCTTATTCAAGAATTTGAAGATATTCCCTATATGCTCTTCTGAAATTGTATGGTTGTGCCTTTCACATTAAGTTTTTAATCACCCAGATTGATTTTTGTTTGTGATAAAAGATAAAGATCTATTTTCAGGTTTTGAAAAAATATTTGGAAACCAAATTGTCCTTAAGCCATTTATGAAATAATCTGCTCTTTCCCAGTGATCTATGCAAATCAAGTTTCTATATATGTACAAATTTCTTTCTGGATTCTATTTCCTGTTCTGTTCCATTTGTCTGTCTCATCCTGTACCAACATCATATTCTTAGTTACATAGTCTGATAATATGTCATATCAAGTAATGCAAGCTTTCCCACATTTCTGCTTCCTCCCTGGTATATTCTTCCATATAAATTTTCAAATCAACTTGTCATATTTCACAAAAACCACACTGGTACTTCTGTTTTATTGGAATCTCATCAAATCTATAAATCAATTTAGAGAGAATATATTTATTTCAGAGTCTTCTATCCTAAATATTGTGTATCTTTCCATTTATTTAGAGATTTTCTAACATCTCTTGATAAAGTTTTATCATTCTCCATAAAGGTATTACATATTTTTGTTAGATTTATTTCGTTATATTTTTATGCCATTGTTCATAGTATTTTTAAATAATTTTCTAAATTATTGCTTGAATATTGAAATGCAATTGGCACACATATATACACATACCTATATATATTGACTTTGCAACTCTGACAAACTCTTCGTTACAATTATTTGTAGATTGTCTATGAAGAAAATAAACACCACCTGCAAATCACATTCATTTTGTTTCCCTTTTAATCCTTAAGCCTTTGCTTTTTCATGCCTTCCCATACAATGCTAAATAGAAATGGTGATAACAGCCCTCCTTGTCTTGTTTCCAATCTTAAAGGAAACGCTTTCAACATTTTAACATTAAATATGACATCTGCTGTAGGCTTTCTTTCCATGCCTGGGAAGGACACTGTAGTGTGGTTCTGAGGCCCACCTTCTGAGCTGAAGTAATTCTCCCGGCAGCTAGGAGTCCTGCTGACAGACAGCCCTCAACTGTCTGCCTTCTTCAGCTGAAAAGAGTCCCTTTGCCTATGTCACACCTACTTCCTGGGCAGCCTACCGCAGGCTGACCTGAGATAAGGCCCCACCAACTCATTCCAGGCCAGGACAATTCCAAAGGACTAGCCTCATTTCAGAGCTCTCTTTAGGGTTGGCTGAGGCTTTCACAGAGGCTACACTGCAACCCAACTTCTCCTCCCTCTGTGTACTTCTACTTGCTTCCTTTTCCTTCCAGAGGTACTGACAGCAAGAACAATTCCTAATAAACCTGTGACAATAACTGTTATCAGTTTGCCAAGAATTTTCTATATGAATAAATGTTGAGTTTTTCTAGTGTTTTTTTCCTGCCTGTGTTGAAATAATCATGTGATTTTTCTCTTTTAATTTGTTAATGAGGTAATAAACAAATTAAAAGTGAACCAATATTACACTTATGGGATCATAATATACCATCTTTTTTATGCATTTTCAGATTCAGTTTGCTAATATGAATTTTGTTAAGGAATTGTATCTGTGGTCACGATTGAGAGCGACTGTTTATTTTGGTTGTAATATCCTTGTCTAGATCTGGCATCAAGGTTATGTTGACTGCATAAAATAAGTTGGGGAGCAGTCTGTTAGTTCTAATCTTACACAAACACTTTCAGAGAGAAACTATCTGAAGGTCAATGCTTCATTGTGCAGAGATTTTTAACTAATTTTGTTTCTTTAATGATTATAGGACTGTTCAAATTCTATTTCCTCTTGGGAGAGATTAGCAAGTTGTACTTTTTTTCTTTTTAAAGATTTTAATTATTTATTTGAGAGAGAGAGAATGAGCAGGGGGACAGGCAGAGGGAAAGGGATAAGCAGACTCCCCACTGAGTGGGGAGCCTGATGCAGGGTTCAATCCCAGGACCCTGAGATCAGGACCTGAGCCAAAGTCGGGTGCTTGACCAACTGAGCCACCCAGGTGCCCCTAACAAGTTGTACTTTTATAAGAATGTATTCATTCCATCTAGGTTTACAGTTTGTTGACTTTTTTTTCATAATGACTCTTTGACATCTTTAGTTTTGTCCTTCTTTTCATTCATAATATTCTTTGAGAATATTCTCCCTTTTTTCCTTAGTCCAGAGGTTTGCTGTATTTTTAGTCTTCTCAAAGAATCAAATTCAAACTATGTTGATCCTCTCTATTGTGTTTCATTATTTTTGCTCAAATTGCATTTTTCTTCCTTTTATTTTCTTTGTGTTTATTCTATTTTTCTAAGTTCTTAAAGATGTTTAGCTCGTTAATTTTGAGCCTTTCTTCTTTTTTAAAATAAATTTTCTGTATTTGAATCCACTTTATTTGACTTCCCAAAGATTCGATGGGTAGTATTTTTATTTGCTCAGACCTCAATATTTTCTAATTTTTTTAGAACCTTATACACACATGGGGATTTTTTAAATATCTAAATATATAGGATTTTCTAAGTTATGTTTAATGATTT
The DNA here is from genome assembly GCF_002007445.2 of Ailuropoda melanoleuca. Lineage (NCBI taxonomy): Eukaryota > Metazoa > Chordata > Mammalia > Carnivora > Ursidae > Ailuropoda > Ailuropoda melanoleuca. The sequence continues at coordinate 67,380,718 of NC_048227.1, read as the reverse complement.
CTAAGTTAGTTGCACTATGTTAGAGAAGTGATCTATGTGATACCATTTCTTTGACTTGAGACTTTATATACAGTGGGTGTGGAAGCTCTGATTATGACCTAGCACAATGTCAATTTTCAAAATGTTTTATGTGTGCTTTCAAAAAAAATGTATACACTCCAAATTGAGGAATTAAGTTTCTTGATTTTGCTCTTTAAATCTTTTATATCCAGACAGATATTTTGTCTGCCTTATCTGTCATTTACTATGAGCGATATTTAATATCTCCCACTACACTTAAGGATTTATTTGTCTTTGTGGTTCTGTCCATTTTTGCTTTCTATATTTTGAGACTTAATTAAATATATATAAGTTTTGATTTCTTATATCCTCCTAATGAATTTAACTTTGTCCATCATGAAGGAGCTTCATATTTGACCCTTAAATTATATTTTGTCTAGTATTAATTTAGGTATACCAGTTTTCATTTAGATGTTTCCTATAGGTCTTTTCAATTCTTTGACTTTCAATATTTTTTGTGTTTTTATGTTTATGTATATCTCTTACAAAGAGCACAATGCAGACTTTTATTTAGTCTGACAAAATTTGCCTTTAGCTAGAGAGTTATTATGATTATATATTTGGGTTTATCTCTAGATATGTGATTTCTATTTATCTTACTTTCTCTTTTTTCTTTTAGCTTTCCTGCCTTCTTTTATTTACTTTTCCATTGAAGTATAGTTGACCCACTGTTATGTCAGTTTCAGGTGTGCAACATAATGATTTGGTAAGTTAATACATTATGCTATGCTCACCGCAAGCATAGCCACCATCTGTCACCATGAAACACTATTATGATACCATTGACTGTATTCCCTAGGCTGTACCTTTCATTCCTGTGACGTATTTATTCTATAACTGGAAGCCTACCTCCCACTCCCCGTTGTTCATTTTGCCCATCCCCCTACCTCCCTCACCTCTGGCAACCACCTATTTGTTCCCTGCATTTATGGATCTGTTGCTGCTTTTGTTTGTTCATTTGTTTTGTTTTTTAGATTGTACATATAAGTGAAATCATATGGCATTTGTCTTTCTCTGACTTATTTCGCTTAGCATAATACATTCTAGGTCCATCCATGTTGTCACAAATGTCAAGATCTCATTCTTTTTTAAGGCTGTGTAATATTCTTCTGTGTGTGAGTGTGTGTGTGTGTGCGCGCATGTGCGTGCGTGCGTGCACACATGTGTGAGTCTCTCTGTCTCTGTGTGTGTATACACATAACCACATCTTCCTTATCTATTCATCTATGGATAGACATTGGGTTGCTCCTGTATTTTGGGCTATTGTAAACGATGCTACAACAAGCATAAGAGTGCATATATCTTTTCAAATTAGTGTTTTTGGGGTCCCTGGGTGGCTCAGTTAAGTGTCTGCCTTTGGCTCAGGTCATGATCCCAGGGTCCTGCTCAGGGGGAGCCTGCTTCTCCCTCTCCCTGCTGTTCCCCTGCTTGTACTCTTTCTCTCTGTCAAATAAATAAATAAAATCTTTAAAAAAATTAGTGTTTTCATTTTCTTTGGGTTAATATCCAGTAATGTAATTATTAGATCATGTGGTAATTCTCTTTTTAATTTTTTGAGGAACCTCCATACTGTTTTCTATAGTGGCTGCACCAATTTGCATTCCCAACAGTGTATGAGGGTTCCTTTTTCTTCACATCTTCACAAATACTTATTATTTTTTGTCTGATTCTAGCCATTCTGACAGGTATAAAGTGATATCTCATTGTGGTTTTGATTTGCATTTCCCTGATGATTAGTGATGTTGAGCATCTTTTCACGTATCTGTTGGCCGGCCATATGTCTTCTTTGTAAAAATGTCTGTTTAGGTCCTTTGCCCATTGGATTATTTGGTTTTTTGGAGCTGAGTTATATAAGTTCTTTATGTATTTTAGATATTAACCCCTTATTAGATATATCTTTTGCAAATATCTTCTCCCATTCAAATAGGTTGCCATTTCATTTTGTTGATGGTTTCCTTTGCTGTGCAAAAGTTTTTTTTATTTTGATGTAGTCCTAATAGTTTATTTTGCTTTGCTTTGCTTTTCTTGCCTGAAGAAACATATCTGGAAAAATGTTCCTAAGCCTGATGTCAAAGAAATTACTGCCTGTGTTTTCTTCTAGGAGTTTTATGGTTTCAGGTCTCACATTTAAGTGTTTAATTCATTTTGAGTTTATTTTCATGTATGGTGTAAGAAAGTGGTCCAGTTTATTCTTTTGTATGTATGTAAGCTGTCCAGTTTTCCCAGCACCATTTATTGAAGAGACCCTCTTTCTCCCATTGTGTATTCTTGCCTCCATTGTTGTAGACTAATTGACCATATAAGCATGGGTTCATTTCTGGGCTTTCTATTCTGTTCCATTGATCTATGCATCCATTTTTGTGCTGGTACCATATGGTTTTGATTACTGCAGCTTTGTAGTGTATCTTGAAATCTAGGATTGTGATGCCTCCAGCTTTGTTTTTCTTTCTCACTATTGCTTTGGCTATTTGGGGTCTTTTGTGGTTCCATACAAACTCTAGCTCTGTGGAAAATAAATGCTGTTGGTATTTTGACCAGATTGCACTTCATCTGTAGACTGCTTTGGGTAGTATGGACATTTTAACAATATTGGTTCTTCCAATTCATAAGCGTGGAATTTCCTTCCATTTGTTTGTGTCGTCTTTAATTTCTTTCACCAGAGTTTAATAGTTTCTAAAGTCTTTCATCTTCTTGGTTAAGCTTATTCCTAGGTATTTTATTCTTTTGTGTGCAACTATAAATGGAATTGTTTTCTTAATTTCTGTTTCTGCTACTTCATTATTAGTGTGTAGAAAAGCAACCAATTTCCATGTGTTAATTTTGTATCCTGAAACTGTACGGAATTCATTTATTACTTTTAATAATTTTTGGTACAGTCTTCAGGGTTTTCTATATATAGTATTATTTCATCTGCAAATACTGATATTTTAACTTCTTCCTTGCCAATATGGATGACTTTTCCTGCTGCATTTTAGATTGACTACGACTTGTTTTTCCCATTCCATTTTTCCTCCTCTATTTGGAAGTTATACTATTTCTAGCTTTTTAATGGCAACCCAAACTATTTTAATAAACATACTTACAACTACAGTTAATATCTTACCTTTCATAATTCCTGCTTTTAGTTCTGTTTGGGAGGGCTTTGGTTTCCTTTCTTTCATTTCTGCTTTCCAGTTCATGAAGGAAGAAAGGAAGGAAGGTTTTAAAGAAGTTATTTATCTAAGGTTTTAGTACTTCAAATAGGAATCTCATTCTGGATAGCTAGTCTATTGCACTACCAGAAGTGAAAATATAAATTATCTCTCTAGCATTTTGTAATCAAGGTATTTTGGAATAAATTAGTAAAACAATCCAGAATAAATTAAGACCCACATGAAAAGCCTTACAGAAACTGAGCTATTGAATGCAGTTGGCAACAACCTGTAGTAGAGTTTTCTTACGTGCCAAACACTTTGCCAATCTTTCTCCTCCGAATACATGCTTCCTCCTGAGAGTTCACTAATTCCCAAACCTCTGATGAGATTATCACTCACTAGTCACACAAAAATATCCACAACTGAGGATAAACAAGTACAATCAAACAAGATTTACTATGACTCAGTTTTTCAACTCACTGAGAAGTCTCAGACCAGTAATATTTATGAACAAAGACTGTCTTAATTGCCTGGTTTGGCTCTTTGTCCCCTAATATTTTCAACTCTAAGGGTTGATTAAAATGAAGGGAGCATAATGTGAACATCTGGGTCCCATTTCTACTCCTCCTCTGAGCTCCTTACTACCAAGGGGAAAGTTAATTGAAATCTAATGTTTCTGAAAGGTATAACTTAAAGCCACAGTAGTAAATAGATTTCACCTCAAGTGCCAACTTCCAACAATTGGTAGGAACTGTTTGGATCACTGTGCTGTAAAGAATTAGAGGGCTCCATCCCATTCTAAGGAAAAGCAAGTTGTAATCCATCAGAGTATCTCTGACCAGTGAGAGAGGCAGGGTAGAAAAGTGGGGAGAGGTTAACGTGCGAAAAAATAAGAGACTGAGTAAATAAGAAATTTGCAAGTGAACAAGAAGTGGCATTTACAGTTGGAATTACCTTTCTTTTCAAAAATGTAGGTTTGGAGTGTACCTGAGTTATTCAAACTGGGATCCGGGCAGCTGTTGTTAGCACCAGCTGACAATTTTAATGGTCTCCTGGGGTTGGAGCTGTATCAGAACCTCAAACAAGAACTCTTGTCCTCTAGCCAAGCCAGCCTAGTAGGAGTTACCAGGGTTTGCCGCCAACTTACTGCAAATTGTATTGCATTTGCAACCATAGGCCGATAGGAGGAAAATTATCTAGCAGATAGGTCCAAGCAAAGAACTGAAATTGATTCTGTAGTTATCAGGGACCGGATAACGGTGTAAATTTATTCTTTATTATGAAAAAAATGTTATGTATTCTGGTACTTAGTATCATTAAAATCTACAAGGAACTTAGCATTTATTTCAAAACAGAAAAAAGGGAATATTTTAATGGGGAAAAAAACTTTAAAATTTTGTTCTCACAATGGGACATGATTATGTAGGAAGGATATAATCAAGTTAGCTAGAAATGGAATTTTATTCATTTTATTCATTATGCTTTACTTGGAAGAGGTAAGTGTAAATTACCATATTGTTCTCCTTCACATAATTTCCATTCCAAATGCTAGCTTGAGAATAAATTAATGAAGAATAGATTTACCCCTACAACTCCCCCACCCAACACACACACACACCCCCATCTCCCAATACTCTGTTTTTCTGTACTGAAATATATCTATAACATAAAACATCATACAGGACCGTATTTTATGACTGAGTATATTAGGTTATAGAAGTATGTTAGGGCCCTTCATACTCCGTAAACAAACCTTTGAAGAAAGAATAATAACTGTAAAATTGCTGCCAATCTGCCCAGATTCCTCAGGCAAACAATTTGTTTGGGAGAATCTTGTTTCTGTACTTATCAGGGTCTGTTGGGCCCTATGGGCCAGGCAACTTTAAAAATTTTAGTTTTATTTAATTGACCCAGAAAAAAATTTTAGGAGAAATATTTCAAGTGTGTGCTCAAAATCTTTATGTCTTTAGCTGAAGCAATAAATCAGAAGGCATTCCCTTTTCCCTTTGGTTTAGGAAATACACTGGCATCAGTAAATACAACACTGATCGTGAGATTATAGCAAATACCAGTTAGGGTGGACCTGGGCAGAGGGCAGTGTATAAGAGCACTGTTGTAAGGTTTTATTTGATATTCAAACTAGGTTTCAGAGACCTTTTATAAAGAACAGCTCTTATCACAAGGCATCTGGCTGTTTGACGTTTATTTAAACAAATTTGTAAATTTCCACAGGGCTGTTCATCCGTAGGAGCTGGCAGTCCAGTGTTTCTTAAACTAGATTGCTAATTTTCTTCATTTCATTCAGGTTTTGTAGCACATTTTCCTATAAATCAATAGGATTACTTTCATTTTATTTTAAATTGTTTTCATGGGGGGGGATTAAATCTTCTCCTATGGTGATGCATGTGCCCTCTTTTCTTCCTGTAATTTTTTTGCAGTTTGTGTCTTTGGGCCAGTTTGCCAGAATGTATTTGAAACTATGGGAACATCTGTGTCTGATGGATATTGGACCTTGGGCATTTACTTCTATTCCCTGGATAAAATCCACAGGAATCTGGCAGTCTTTCATAAAATGCTTATTTCAGAAATACTGTTTCCTGATTTGGGGGTTCCCTAAAATCTCATTTCTGGCACTGGAGGCCTTGCTGTAATGGTGGTTTTCAGATTTTCCTCTGGCTCTAAGAAAATCACATGAATTCTATTTAACAATTGAAATTATTTGGAAAAATATGAGTCATATTCTAAATATTGACAATCTCCAAGTGTTTAACCACTGTATTTTTTTAATCCCTGTGAGCCTCTACTTTTATGTCTTGCTATGTATGCTACATAATGTTCAGTGCATTCTTGCCCCATTCTTGGTTTTAAGTTTATGTAGGTAACCATATATATATATGGTTATATATATATAGTTATATATAAATTTTATATAAATATATTAAATATGTAAAATATACACATACATAGGTAACTAAATATATATAATTTTTTTTACAAAAGCAGGGGTTCCACCAGCCCTTTCAGTAGAGATTCCCAGACCTCACCCCCAAAGCTTCTGAATTCGTAGATCTAGGGCAGGACCTAGAAACCTACATAATTTTAAAATTCCCTTTCCCCTCAATTTTGCGGTGAACCTAAAAGTGCTCTTAAAAAATAAAGCCTATTTTTTAATGCGATAAGATAAAAAGAAAAAAGAAGACTCCCTCCTGATTCTGATAGTAAACCCAATTTAAGAACCCCTGGAAATTTCTCTAATACTGACGTTAAGAACCTGAGATTAAGGTCTGTTGGCTCCAATGTCTAAATCTCTCTGGTTCCCTCTAGTGGACTAAGATCAAATGCACTTTCTACAAATCATCTAACCAAACATGAGAAAGAGATTGAAATGAGCATAAAGAGGAATTTTGAAATATATACAGAAAAAGGCAGTATGTACCCAATGAAATGGGTCTGGGCCCTACCATACCTGCTTCATGGCTGGTTTTGCTGGGGGGGGGGGGGGGGGGGGGGCGGAGCCCGGGTTGGCACTGGTAGGTAAAGCCACAGGAAGAGCTTTCTCATTACCATCCCCTGCAAATTGCAGCCAGGTGTCTGCCTAGGCACATAGCTCCACTGCTGATTGGAATTTCTGATTACAGAGCAAAATGAAGTTATAGAACTCTGTACATTTTATGTTGAATTTATGTCATTTGCTGTACTCAGTGCATCTTCTTTCACTGAGAGAGGAGAAATTAAAGGGAAATTGAATCTGGTTGAACACTCCATGTGCTTAAGGAAGATAACCTACCATGCGACATATTGGGCAAATTCCAGAGACCCCAGGCTGTGGAGCTAAATTTAAGTGCATGGCTATCTCTGGCTCTTAACTGGGCAATATTCCTGGGGCGAGAGCACTACAAAAGTTCTTCCTTTGTGGTAGCCCTTGATCCAAATGTGTGCTGCCCCCAGGGAGTTCTGCTGATTTCTCTATTACTGCAGCCAGCAACTCAGGCCAACCTGGGGCGAAACCAGAGTCTGCCCAGTGTCTTTGAGTGGATTTTATGGTTTCAGGAGGGTTAGCCCTCGAATTTGTCTTTGAGGTTTTCAATTAACACCCTCATTGAGCAGATAAGGAAACAAGGCACTGGAATCCAGATCTTTTGTATCCTGCTTAAATACTTATTCCCAGTAGAATATTCCAAACCAATGGAATAAATAGTCCAAAAGGATACAGAAGATCTGCTGTCTGTAACTAAACTTCTTGTGAATGGAGAAGACAGCTTGAGTAGAATAAAGAGGCAATTGTGAATTAAAATACATGCAACCACATTTAATCCTATAGCTTCTATATCTGGCAGTTCACAGATCACTCTCGAATCTAACCAACTACTCTCTGCATCTCTTTCCTCTGCCTGCTTCTCCCTAAGCCCACTGACACCACCCTGGTCCTGCCCGTTTGCACTGGTATTCCTTTTTTTTTTTTTAAAGATTTTATTTATTTATTTGACAGAGATAGAGACAGCCAGTGAGAGAGGGAACACAAGCAGGGGGAGTGGGAGAGGAAGAAGCAGGCTCCTAGCAGAGGAGCCATGTGGGGCTCAATCCCATAACGCCGGGATCACGCCCTGAGCCGAAGGCAGACACTTAACCGCTGTGCCACCCAGGTGCCCCTGCACTGGTATTCCTAACTGCTACAGCCACCCTCTGTCTTTTCCCAACTATAGCCAGGGTGATATTTGTAAAGCACCAATCTCTTTTAAGTCACTCTTGCTTAAAGCCCTTTGATGTTTTCCCATTGTGCTTAGGATAAAATCCAAACTCATTAACATGATTTATAAGGCTAGTCGTGACCCGTACCAACACAGGTCATAGGGCTAATCACAATGCCTTACATGTGCCTGAGTCAGTTACGCTTCCAACCCTTCATAAACGCTTTTTCCTGGCCCAAAACTCTCCACCTCCCTCACTTGCTACATTTCCAACTTCTTCTCTTAGATAATGCCACTTCCTTAAGCATCTGCAAGGAGGACCCCTGCTTTCAGGCCCCCTGGGGTCCCCACTCAGTAACATTCACCGTCTTCTACTCACTTGCCTCTTCCTCCCTGGCTAGACGGGAGGTGCGCGGACAGCCTGCGTGGCTTTCTTTTAACTTCCCAGGGCCCGGCATGCATTTAGCACAAAGTAGCTGGTCTTGAATGAATACTTGTGGGATGAACCAGTGAGTGAGCAAACGATCTAAGGAACAATTCCATACTGCATATGCTTGTCCGCCTCCCTCGGCAGTCTTTCTCTTCTACCTCCCAGCCCTGTTACATCTGGGGAAAGTAGGCGAAATGCTGAATTTTAAAAAGCACCCCAGGTGACTTCAGGGTAGGTGTCTTACTCCCGCTTTCCTCCCTGGTTGGGAAGTCCTGATCTATTCAATCCCCCCAGTTCCATTCCCAGAGAAGTTAAAGGATCTAAGATCACTCGGCTACTTAATGGCTGGGACAGGTCTCCTAATTGCTGGGCTACTCTTTTTTTTTTCTCGCGAGGTTGTTCAATGGCATTACCACATACTCAGAATATGCCCTCTCATAGGCTGCATGTGTTATTTTTTTCTGAAGAGCAGAGAATAATCTCCACTACCTGTTTCCCTTATCAGACCCTAGATCCTGTCCTTTCACTATTATCCAATGGTAGACAGAATTCCAAGATTCCCCACCACCACCACCAGCGTGCACAGATCTTTTCCCAGTTATTCAATGGAACCCTAACCTTGGTGCTATAGTGAATGGATTTTGCAGGTCCCAAATCAGTTGACTTTCAGATAGGGAGATTATCCTTGGTGAGCCTTACCTAATCAGATGAGCCATTAAAGGGACTGGGCTCTCTCCCTGGAAAGAGGCTCAAAGCGTGAGGGAGATTGGATGCAATGGTGAGTCTCCATTGCTAATTTTGTCTCCTAAAACGGAGTTTTAGGCTTCCAAGGACAGCAAATTGTGGAAAGATAAATATATGGGAGAGAACTAATGGAGTAAGGTTTGTTTGGAGATTTTGTGCCTTCTTGGGGCCAATAAGAGTCAGTAAAAGGAGAATTTACATTTTGCCGCTAGGCAGAAAAAGGGGAGCTTTTTCTGTGTTTGCTGCTGCTTAATTGCCTTCAATTCAAAATAATATTTTAAGTCAAAGAGGCATATTTTGAGATGACATATTCTGATTTCTTTCAATGGTTATTTTAAATATTTATATCACTTTTTCCTTTCTTTCAACAAAAATGTACTTATCATTTACTATGTTCTGTGCATTGCACTAAGTGCAATAGAGAAGGTAGGAATGAAAAAGCAGAATCCTTGCCTTGGGCTGGTAGGGGAAGTAGTAAGACCCACAAGTGTGTGTTCCCCCACCCCTGGGTACGTATCTATTAGCAGAAGGGTATTCACAGTGTAGCTACAAAAGGTCTTCACAAGAGTGAGATTCTCTTATACCTGGGGAAAGGGGTTGGGAATACCCAGGAGCAATACTTAATGGGTTCTTTACAAATGCACAAAGGTTTTGAAACTGGAAACTATAAAAGCTCAAAAAGAAGTACTAGTCTCACATTATAGTGTAAATTACATGCAGTGCAGTAATCTGTTACTTTCTACAATAAAATACAGCTATCTAACGCATCACTAGAGTGAGACTCCCTATCTGAAGTCTCCTCTCCTCCCCATGGGGACACCGGTGAAACCCAGAGCAGGCAGTTGTCAAAATAGTTCTCAGGCCCTGAATCAGGGACCCATCTCCTCCTTTTGTGTGCCTACTATACGTTCTCCACTGATCTAATTTTTTATTCTACACCGATCCATACTTTTTTAAAAATAGTTTATTTATCATTTGACAGAGCGAGAAAGCACATACAGGCAGAAGCAGTAGGAGAGGAAGAAGCAGGTTCCCCGCCGAGCAGGGAGCCCAATGCGAGGGTCAATCCCAGGACCCTGGGATCACGACCTAAGCCTAAGACTCTGAGCCACTCAGGCACCCCTGATCCATACCTTTTAACATTTGATTGTCACATCCTTGTTTCAAATTTGAACATATTAATTTTTTTCTCTACCCTTAAAGTACACTGATTTTTGTCAACTGTATTTCTAATGCCCCATTTCTGTAATTGTTATGCCACAGATATGTGACATTTGGAATCTCCAGGAAGTGGGACATTCTTTCAAAATGAAATGCTCTATTAATGACTACAACTAAACCCGTCTACAAAATACCTATGAACACTATCCTTAAAAATACCACCCATACAAAAAATAAATATTGTATGATTCTATTATATAAGATGTCCAGAGTAATTAAATTCATTGAGACAGAAAGTGGAATGGTGGTTGCCAGAAGCTAGAGGGAGGGAAGAATGGGGAGTTGTTTACTGGATATAGAATTTTAATTTGCAAGATGAGAAGAGTTTTGGAGATTGGTTGTATAACAATGTGAATATACTTAACACTACTGAACCATACACTTAAAAATGGTTACGATGATAAATTGTGTAAGATGTGTATTGTAGGGATTCAGAATATGCCACCCCAAAATATACCAGTTTGGCATATTGATTGTTTTGAATTAAGGGACTTGAGAAAGAACTGGTACAAGAAGGATACTGTGGGCCTTCTCCCTGAAAGCAGAAGATAATGTCCCATGTGAGGGTGCCTTCCCCATGAGGGTAGAAGTTATCCTTATCACCAGAGACAGGGAATTTAGGATTGAGAAGGCTGTTAACTTCTTCACCAATTTACTACCCCAAGCCAAATCCCTTTGTCTCGGCAATTCCTCACAAGTTACTCTTTATCTGAAAGTTTAAAAAGCTTCCTGTTTTGGTTACTTCTTCGAACCTCATATTTTTAGGGGCTCCTCTATGTACAAAATTAAATCTATTTTTTTTCCTGTTTATCTATCTCATGTCCATTAACTTATTAGACCAGCCAAAGAATCTAGAAGGGAAGAACGAATAATTTTTCCACCCTTACAGTGTTTTGCTGCAATTTTAAAAAATGCCACCGTGATTGAAAAAGGAGCGATTTCAAACATCTAACTTCTGGGTTGAGAGTTGTCTGGAAGGACCTCTCTACCTGTTACCTGTTATCACTTTCTGCCACAGGAGGCTGACCAGTGTTTGTTCTTGTTGGGTTCTTGCCAAAAGAGAGCCCAACAAGAGGTCAGAGGTGGGAGGAAAGTGACAGAGGCATTTCCTCCTTGGCTCCCTTCCAGGGAGGCTACCCTGGGCTGACCATGTCTCTGGACAGAATGTGACCTACCCTCTACCACTGGTAACCTTCAGCTTCTGGTAACCTCTCTCTTATTGTGGCCCTTCAGATGTAGGGATGGCAACAACCCCACCAGATTCCTGCACTATTGTAATAATTTCCCCACCTCATCCCCATTTTTGTAATTATCTCTTTATAGATGGGACCCTTCAAATTCTCCTAACTTGGATATGCCATCTGTCTTTTGTAGGGACGCTGACTGATGCATCTACTATTTAGAAGCTCTTCCTTCAAGGTAACATCCCAACTTCCCTCTGCTTGATGTGCTTCTGGGAAAATCTCCCCCCTGCTGGTTTGCTAGTTGCTCCTAACAACCTCCCTGAGGTGCACATTATGAGCCAGACTCTAAAAACCTTTCCTCACAGAGTGTTGTCTTATGGACCCACTGTGGAATTAGAGCAACTCTTCTCCGGATTCAAAGTAGTTTGCCAGTTGTGGGTGCAAAGTTGGGGATATGTAATTTATATGTCAGAATATGCAAAATCTCCAACATTGTTCGCAGATTGGTGCAGCCATCTAGTTTATAATTAGCTCTTCAATGAATGTAAGGAAATAAATCTGAAGAAAAAGGCAATATTTCATTATTAGACTTGCTTAAAGATGGCCACAATAGTCTTTGTTCACCATACATTGATTGATTGATTGATTGATTGATTGATTAATAAAGCCAGCTGAGACTAGACTTACACACAAATTTTCTGAAAGCTTATCCTTAAAAAACTATTAATAAATGCTATGTCCTGAAAATGAATCAAAATTATCAAACCACAACAATGTTTATAAAAATAATTGATTAATAACACTTTTCAAAGCACTTTCAAAGCATTAGTAAAATAAGCTTAATTACAATTAATATTTTCTGAGCCTAACTGAACAAGAGTTCTAAGGCTCTATGGATCCCAGGAATTTTTATGAATAATTAGGTGTACGCATATGCATTTTCCTAGGCCAAAGTGCTTATCGCTTTCATCAGACTCATAACCCCAAGAAAACTAAAAACTAAACTGCTGTACAGTAAAGGTTCTAAGGCTGTGTCTGTTTGGTACATACACGTTAGTAATTGTTACCAAAGGTACTTTAAAGATATGAAATAAAATAAACCACTAGGGCAGGGTTTATTTGATCTTTTAATTGCACTATTAGTTAGTTCATGATTTCACATCTTTTCAAGTATTCTTAGATTTGCCAGATGGGGAAAAAAAACCTTCTACTACCAGGGTGTAACTTACTTTTTGTACCCATTACCATTTATATGAACCCCTCATAAGCAATGATTTTAGCAGGACTCATTTTAATAGCATATAAAACTATCATCTTTTTAATAGAGTATGAGGATTTTACACCCACACGTAAAATTTTATAAATAGATGTACATTTTTAAAATTGTAACTGTAATTGCTGGCATAAAGTTAAAGCCAATGGACTAGTTATAATCATTATTGCCTTGATTTAAAAATTTAAGAGATGGTAACGTAAGTTTCAACATAGTTTGTTCTTTAAAAATGACATAAAATATTGCCAGTCAATAAGTCATTACGCTTGTCAGATGAACTTTGATACCATAAAGCTCTTTGCGTTATAAACATATATAAGAAGCCTTCAATGCAGTGGCTAAGAACTACAGTAGTAACTCTGACAGAATTTAAGTTATTTATAGGCCAGGTAGTTAAGCTAAATGAAATGAAAAGATAAAAATCCTTTGAATTAAAAAATTTCTTTGACTATAGCCTATAACTCCATAAACACTGATTAGTTAAGACTATGAATAGCCAAGAACATCTTAAATTTTATAAAAGAAATAAATGAGAATTTTCAAGGTCAATTTTACTTATAATCAGTAACACAGGGTTCCATAAATAGTAATTGATGGTGAATATGATTTTGGAGTGTGCTTTATAAATGTTTGTGTCTGAAGATTTATTTAAACCCGCATATTACAACTGCAATATAATCCCGCAATCAGCAAAGGGGTACCTTAGACCCCTTAGAATTAAAAAAAGAGTAGGGAAGAAACAAATATTTCTAGCTATATTTCTCTACAGCTTAAAAAAAATACTGTCTATATTTATTTCCTAAATATCTATATGTTTCACCAAAGATTCTGTGACCAAAACATCTATACATAACTGCGAATAGGGTAAACAGCAATGAACTTGTTATCATAAACAGCAAAGTTTTAAGTAAGGAGCTGGATCTTGTTGGTCCAGCAATACCTGAGTTCCCCTATGTAAGACAAGCCTCCAGAGTCCTTTTCCCACTTCTCTCTGGTGACTGAGGCTGGGAAGTCAGAGGGCTGACCACCTGGGGCTTCTATAAACATCCAGGACCCTACACAGAAAGAGTACTAGCCTTCCCAGGGGATGGGTCAATTACTTTGCCCTCAAAGGAAAAAGTTGTGTTAAAAAGTGACAAATAGTCTACCTAGAAAGGATAATAAATCCAGCCAAATTCTGCTAGGTACTGCATCACTTTCTTGCAAAGCGCAGTACCACACTGCTCTGTTTCACAGACACTTCGAATCCTCATGCCTTTTGAGAAATCACTTTGCCTTATTCTCACTCCAATTAGCCTTCTAAACTAGTTAGCATGAAGCCAAGCGTAAGTGATATCATCAAACAATCATTCAACTGAGAGCAAATATCTTAGAGGTCTGCACTAGAATGTGGGTACTGCTAAAACATTAATAGGCATAAATGCCTCTCCAGATTTTCTAACATCACTGAGTTTTGTAAATTCTGGATCAGGCAATTTCAGGAACTATTTAAAATGAATAGAAATGGCCCTCAAACTGAAACCCCTATACTGCTCCTATATCTAAAGTTCTCTTTTTTTAAAGTACATTTTTATTAAAAATGAAATACATTTCTCCACTCAAATAGCAACAACTCTACAATAAGATACCACATCACACCTACAGAAATGGCTATTACTAAAAAGCTAGACAATGATATGAAAAAATTTGAATCCTCATAGGTGGGATGTAAAATAGTGCGGCCACTTTAGGAAACAATTCGGAAATTCCTAAAAATGTAAACATGGAGTTACCATATGACACAGCAATTCCACTCCTAGGTATATACCCAAGAGAATTGAAAACACACTTGAACATGAATGTGCATAGCGGCATAATACCCAAAAAGTTGAAGCAACCCAAATGTCCATCAAGTGATGAATGAATAAACAAAATGTAGTATATTCATACACTGGAACATTATTTGGTCATAAAAAGGAATGAAGGACTGATACATGCTGAAACATGCATGAACCTTGAAAACGCTATGTTAAGCAAAAGGAACCAGACACAGAAGGCTACATATTATGATTCCACTTCTATGGAATGTCCAGAATAGGCAAACCTAGAGACAGAGAGTAGACTAATGGCTGTCCAGGGGCTGGGAGAGGCAAAGGAATGAATATTATAACTAATGGGTACAGTTTCTTTTTGCAGTAATGAAACATTCTAAAATTAGTGTTGATGTTTGCCCAACTCTGAATACACTAAAAGCCACTGAATTGTTCACTTTAAAAAGGTGAACTTTAGGACATGAGAATTATATCTCAATGAAGTTATTTTAAAACAGCAATTATCTCACCAAAAAAATGTTAAAACTAATTAAAAATATCAGTAAAGTTATGATACAAAATCAATATATGAAATCACTTGTTTATATACACTAACAATGAACAACCAGAAGGAGAAATTAAGAAAACAATCCCATTTACAATAGAATTAGAAAGAATAAAATACTTAGGAATAAATTTAACCAAGGAGGGAAGAGATTTGTATACTGAAAACTATAAAAATTGTTACAAAAAATTGAAGAGGACACAAATAAATTGAAAGATATTCTATGTTCATGGATTGGAAAAATTAATACTGTTAGAATATTGATAACAGCCAAAGTGATCTATAGATTCAATGCAATCCTATCAAAATTCCAATGCATTTTTCACAGACATAGAAACAACAGTCTAAAAACTCGTAAGGAACCACGAAAGTCCCCAAATAGCCAAAGCAATCTTGAGAAAGAACAAAGCTGGAAGTAGCACGCTCCCTGATTTCAAACTATACTGTAAAGCTATAATCAAAACAATATGGTATTGGCATAAAAACAAACACATAGACCAATGGGTTAGAATCAAAACCTGGAATTAAATCCATATGTATACAGCCAACTAATTTTCAACAAAGAAGCCAAGAATATACAATTGAAAAAGGAAAATCCCTTCAATAAATGGTGTTGGGGAAACTGGATATCCACATGCAAAAGAATGAAATTGAACCCCTTTCTTATACCATACACAAAAATCAACTCAAAATGAGTTAAAGACTTGAACTTAAGACCTGAAACCAGAAAACTCCTAGAAGAAAACATAGGGGATAAACTCCTTGACAATGGTCTTGGCAAATATTTTTTTTTTATTCGACACCAGTGACAAATGCAACAAATTCAAAAATAAACAAATGGCATTACATCAAACCAAAAAGCTGCTGCACAGCAAAGGAAACAAGCAACAAAATAAAAAGGCAGCCTATCAAATGGGAGAAAATATTTGCAAACCACATATCTGATAAGGGGTTAATATCCAAAATATACAAGGAACTCCTATAACTGAAAAGTAAAAACAAAAACAAAAAAGAAAACCAAAAACCAAAAAATCCTTAAAAATGGGCAAAGACATTTTTCCAAAGAAGATGCACAAATGGCCAACAGTTACATGAAAAGGTGATCAACATCACTAATCAGGGAAATACAAATCAAAACCACAACAAGATTCACTTCACACCTGTTAAGATGTCTATGATTGAAAAGACAAGAGATAAATTTTGGCAAGGATGTGGAGAAAAGGGAAGACTTGTACAGTTAGTAGGAATGCAAACTAGTACAGCTACTATGGAAAAGAGTATGGAGTTTCCTCATACTTTTTAAATTAAAACAGCTTCCTCGTACTGCTTTAATTAAAAATAAAATTACCCTATGATCCAGCAATCCCATTTCTGGGTATGTATCCAAGGGAAATAAAATCATTATTTCAAAGAGATACCTGTACTCCCATATTCATTGCAGCATTGCTAACCATAGCCTTGATATGGAAACAACCTAAGTGTCCATCAATGGATGAATGGATAAAGAAGATGTGGTGTGGAATATTATTCAACCTTAAAAAAGAAGAGGGTTCTGCCATTTGCAACAACATCGATGGACCTCTTGGACATTTTGCTAAGTGAATTAAGCCAGACAGAGAAATACAAATAACCACATGATATCGACATTACTTACATGTGGAATCTAAAAAAAAATTGGTGCAACTTCTAGAAATGGAGAGTAGGATGGTAATTGCCAGAGCTGAATATTGGGAGAAATAGAAAAAGGTTGGTAAAAGGACACAAACTTTCAGTTATAAGATGACTAAAGTCTGAGGATCTAATGTAGAATATGGTGATTGTTGGTTTTTTTTAATAATAATTTTTATTATATTATGTTAGTCACCATACAGTATTTCCCTAGTTTTTTTATGTAAAGTTCCATGATTCATTACTTTCGTATAACACCCAGTGCACCATGCAATACGTGCCCTCCTTAATACCCATCACCAGTCTATCCCATTCCCCCACCCCCGTCCCCTCTGAAGCCCTCAGTTTGTTTCCCAGAGTCCATAGTCTCTCATGGTTCAATTCCCCCTTCTGTTTACCCCCCCTTCTTCCCTTTCTTCTCCTACCGATCTTCCTACTTCTTATGTTCCATAAATGAGTGAAACCATATGATGATTGTCTTTCTCTGCTTGACTTATTTCGCTTGGCATTATCTCCTCCAGTCCTGTCCATGTTGCTGCAAATGTTGTGAAATCGTTCTTTTTGATGGCTGAGTAATATTCCATTGTATATATGGACCACATCTTCTTAATCCAGTCATCTGTTGAAGGGCATCTCAGCTCCTTCCACAATTTAGCTATTGTGGACAATGCTGCTATGAACATTGGGGTGTATATGGCCCTTCTCTTATTGTTAATGGATGTATTCATATAACAAGCCATCACATATTACAATTTTATTTGTCAATTATAACTCAAGAATGCTGGAAAAGGAAACCACAGATACACTTATGACTCAATATAAAAACGGAAACTTTAAACTTAAAAAAGAAAAGAAATCTGATGACATATGGAAGTTTCTTCCAGTCTCTTTTTTCTTATCCTTTATAGTTGTGATTGTACTGCATTCACTGATAATTTTTAAATTGTACCTTCTTATTACAAACTCATCAGAAACATAATTTTGATGGCTGTACAATATTCTCTGAAGATCATTTACC
The DNA here is from genome assembly GCF_002007445.2 of Ailuropoda melanoleuca. Taxonomy (NCBI): domain Eukaryota; kingdom Metazoa; phylum Chordata; class Mammalia; order Carnivora; family Ursidae; genus Ailuropoda; species Ailuropoda melanoleuca. The sequence goes on along the minus strand of NC_048227.1, from coordinate 67,362,943 downwards.
ACAATAATAAAGAAAACTATTATCAAGTGCTTAATGTGAGCAAAGCATTGTTCTAAGCCATTTATATACATTATCTAACTTAATACTGAAAACAACTTTGTGGAATAGATTTTATTCCCACATAGAAATTTTATTTTATATAGGAAGACATCAAGGTTTAATTAATTTTATAGCTTGTGAGTGATAGAGCCAGCATTCAAACCGAGACAGCTCTGCTCCAGGGTCCCAAAGCTTGAATAATAATGATCTACTCACTGTTTCCTTCACTATTTTCTACTTTCATTTTACATTTCAGTTCTTTCCAGTTTTTCACTATTATAAACAATAAGGATTGTTCTTGAATGCTGAAGATCATACTTCCTCAGCCTAGATCCTAAAGGTATCCTAGTAAACTGTCTTTCATCAACTAAATTAATTATATAACTTTAATTTTTTTTTAATTCCCAGCCTTATGAAGACAAGTGCAGCTCAGTTCTTTTGCTAACAGATCATTTCCACTCTTGGGCAGTAGGAGATGTCAACCACACCTGAGTTAAGAGAGGCTGTAGGAAAAAACTGCTAGATGATGAGCTCATTGCAGGGAGGAACCATCTATTTTCTTATTTGTATTCCCAGCACCTACCAGGTCTTCTGGTATGAAGTGTACATTGAATAAACAATGAATGACTAAACCACTTTACGAGAAACAGCAATACATGAGCAGAAGAATCGCAGAGCTCTCAAAAGAGTGCTGATCATAAGAATCAGAACTCTAGCGAGGTGTCTAGGCACTTGCTTGACCCCCTTTGTTTAGAAGTGGAGATGGCTCTTTTCTTTTGCAGGAACCCCTTCCCCAGCTCTTTGCTTCAGTATAATTAATATAGAGACCTTTGAAACTCAAGCGCATGCATCGTCCTATTCCTGATTCGCCAAACAATCTCAGAGGTTACACCTACATAAACACTGACATAAATATAGATGTAAATTCAGAGACATTCTTAGCAAAACTAGATAGCATCATGTTGAAAATGAACAAATTGCCATGAGAATGTGCTGTAAAAGGAGCATCTATTGACTCAGGTCCAGACATACGGTTCTTTAACATAGGATACTTTTTTTTTTTTTAAAGATTTTATTTATTTATTCAACAGAGATAGAGACAGCCAGTGAGAGAGGGAACACAAGCAGGGGGAGTGGGAGAGGAAGAAGCAGGCCCACAGCAAAGGAGCCTGATGTGGGGCTCTCCCATAACGCCGGGATCACGCCCTGAGCCGAAGGCAGACGCTTAACCGCTGTGCCACCCAGGCGCCCCTAACATAGGATTCTTTAAGCTGAACAGAAAGAACAACAAAAGACATTGTTCATAATGCTACTCTCGTACATGCAGTCTTTCAGGGATTTGAGAGCTTTTCAATGTAAAAATACAATAGTATAGGGGCCCCTGGGTGGGTCAGTCGGTTAAGCATCTGCCTTCAGCTCAGGTCGTGATCCCAGGTTCCTGGGATTGAGCCCCACATCAGGTTCCCTGCTCAGTGGGGAGCCTGCTTCTCTCTCTCCTGCTTCCCTTGCTTGTGCTCTTTCTCTCTCTCTCTCTCAAATGAATTAATAAAATCTTTTTTAAAAACACAATAATATAAAAGGATAGTAAAAAAGAAAATTCTTGTATCTACCACTCCAACATAACTATTTTCATTTTGCATGTTACTGTAAATCCTTATTCATACTAATATATATTTATATATTAGAAATTGCAATGTATAATTTTATGCTATTATATATATGTACATTATATTAATCATACATTCTATTTTCACATATCAGATCATAAGCATTAGTCCATTTTTAAATATAATCCACACATTGATAATTTTAAGGAATCTATAATATTCCATTACATTCATGTATCCTTATTTTCCAATGTTCGACAATTACCAGAAGGGAGATAGAAAATTTTTTTATTTTACTTTTTTTTTATTTTGTTATTTGCTTGTAATTCTGTTGCATTCTGTCCATGAGTGACACATCTCAATCCAGAAATATGTGTAAACAAAGTGGAAAATTTTGTCTTCTTCCTCTCAGCCTCTAATTATGTTTATTTGAACTGAAGACCACCTCACTAACACTCTCAGAGCCAATGTAAAGTAAGTATCACATCTATAGTTCACTATAGCCACCACCCAACCCTCCTTAAGCCAATAAGAAGAAGAAAAACAGAGACACTGATCGAATGTTGCCGTTAAGAGGTGTGGTTCTTCACCTTCTGCTCTGTGACATTCTGGAGAGCGGGGCCACCATTTCCAACAGCCCTTTCCAGCCAACAACAAAAGGAACCAATAAACCAGCCCAAGGACAGGCCATTTCCTAGTCTGGTTTGCCACTCCTTCCTCCCAAATGTGTCAAGTTTTAATAACCACTCTGCTGGTTATTAAATCAGCTGAGGTTAAGATGGGCAGTTAATTGCTTTATCCCTCTGTAGAAATAATCTTCCACCTCTGGGTTCTCATTGCCCTGGCTGAGTTTCATTTATCCAATCATTACTTATTAAGCACTTACTATACCAGACATTGTGCTGGTCAGTGGGGATGCAATAAGGAACATAACAGACATAGCCAAGTGTTTTTGTGGATCTTTAATTTGAATAAAAAATATAAACAAAACACATAAATTAAAAGAACAGCTGGTTTGATGAGTGTTATGATGGGAATTAAAAGGGTGCTATGATCAAGAATAGCAGGAGGTATCTAGCTTTGATGTCACTGTGGAAGTTATATTTTAGGTAAATGCTGAGGAAGAAGAGCCAGCCATGCAAACAGCTGACAGAATATTTCAGGCAGAGGAAACTGCTAGTGCAAAGGCCCTGAGGCTGCAAAGAGTTCAGTTGTGGGAACTCCCAGAGAGCCAGGATGGCTATAGCACAGTGTTGAAGAGGAGCCTGATACAGAATGAGGTAAATGAAGTGGGCAGGGGCCTGCACAGGACCAAGGTTACACTGCATTAGACCTACCCTCATCATCGGGGTGCAGGGAGGTCTCTACACCAAGACCAAGAACCTGCTTCCCCAGACTTCCCTGTTCCTCAGCACGTATAGCCTCACTACCTCTCTCAGCCTTGACTCCACCATTATGGCTTTTATCTCTGTTTGTCTGTCATTCATGAGCAGCCCATGACCCCCACCTTATCTACTGTACTCCACTTCCCACAGGCCCCCTGTGTCCCTCTTCTGCCCCTTTCTCCCACACCTCCTTCCCAGTTCCTGAAATCCTCCTACCCTTCCTTCCAGGATTCGCAGTCCCTCAGCCCAAAATCCCCTCCGTGCTCAAGCTGGTCTCTGAATATTTCTCTTCCTTTTCTTGCTGTAATGGAATCTGGCTCCCCCGTGAAGCCCTGCATCTCTGCAGCTCTTGCAGTTGGAGACTGTTCTCCCACACCCCACAGACCACAGGAGCCGGAAGTGGGACAGGGTTCTTATTGTTGTGTTCAGACCGACTTTCCTTCTTTCTGCCTGAACTTCCCCCTACTTTGAATCTCATGCCATCAGATCACATCATCCACTACCTGTCCCTGTACCTGTCATCTCTTCTATTTTTCAGTGATCTTAGTCCCTTGTTCACTGTCATTCACTCTTCCTCAAACCTAGTCCACCTGCCTCCTTGCCCGTCTCAGTTGATGGCAACTCCAACCTTCCAGTTTCTCCAGCTGAAGTCCTTGATGTCATCATTAACCCCCTCTGTCTCACAGGCCAATCCGCTAAGAAATGCTGTTACCTCTGCCTTCAAATGTATCATCTGGAACCTGACACATATCACCCTCCGAGGCTGCTGGCTACCATCCTCTCTCCTGGATTCCTGCCACAGTTTCCCAGTAGGAGTCCCTGCTTTCACACTTCCTATCATGATGCTTTCAAAATGTACCTTAGATTGTGATACTCAGCTGCCCAAATCACTGTCACAGCTTTCCATTTCCTCAGACAAAAAGCCCAAGTCCATCTATTGGCCTACTTAGCTCTAGGGGACCCGGCACCCAGTTACTTGCCAGCCTCACTCTCCAGGCTCTGCCTGTACTGAAATCCTTGCTGAGTCTTGAAAACACAGACACAGTTCTGCCTTAAAGCATTTGACCTTCCTAGGTGTTTTCCCCTCCAGACTTCTGTACGCTGTCTCACCTCCTCCAATTAACCAAGTGTCACCTTCTTCTAAACTTAATGACCAAATTTAGAATTATCACTCACCTCCCCAGCACTCCCAAAGCCCTCTACTCTGATTTACTTTTTATTGGCACCATTGCACTTATTTGAACCTATTATTTAATGTATTGCTTTTTTTAAAGATTTTAATTTTTAAGTAATCTCTACACTGAACATGGGGCTCAAACTCACAACCTCGAAACCAAGAGCTACATGCTCCACCAACTGAGCCAGCCAAGCACCCCTAAATGTATTGCTTATGTGTTCTGTCACCAGAGTATAAATTTCATGAAGCAGGGATTATTTCCTGTTCTGTTTGCTTTTGTACCCCCAAGTGTTTAAAAACCATATCTACCACATAATATAGGCTCATAAACAGTTTTAGAATCATAACACATGTGAGGTATTTGGATTATATTCTAAGTGAAATTAAAGCCATTGAGAGTTTTAAGTAGGTAATTGATGTGATCTGATTTATGTTTTTGGTTTTTTTTTAAAGATTTTATTCAATTATTTGAGAGAGTGTGTGCTCTTGCAAGCAGGGGGAGGGGCACAGGGGGAGGGAGCACAGAACCTGGCACACGGCTCAATTTCATGACCCTGAGATCAAGACCTGAGCTGCTAACCAACTGAGCCACACAGGCACCCCAGTCTGATTTACATTTTAAAAGATGACTTTCATTGCTCTATGGTGAATGGGTTATAAAATTTTTTTAAAAAGAAAAGAAGAGACCAAAAGAGAAGCTAAGAGATTATAGCTGGAGTACAGGTGATGTGCTATCAACGGAAATGGAAAATTGATTCAAGTATATCTTTTGAACATAGAGCTCACAGTACTTGCACCTTTATTGAATGAGCCTAGTGAAGAAAGAGAGAGAATTGAGGAGGAGTCTAAAGTTTCTGGCTGGAAAAAATGTGCTGAAGGAAGTATGGATCTACTGTAAAAGGGAAACTGAGAGAATATTGGGCTGCTAGGGACTGAATGTCGTCCTCCCTGAAATTTACATGTTGAAGCCTAACCCCCAGTGTAATGGTGGCAGAAGGTGGGGCCTTTGGGAGGTGATTCCATCATGAGGGTGGAGCCCTCCTGGTTGGGATTAGTGTCCTTATAAGAAGAAACTTAAGGGCACCTGGGTAGCTCAGTTGGTTGTCTGCCTTTGGTTCAGGTCATGATCCCAGGGTCCTGGGATCGAGTCCTGTGTCGGGTTCTAGAACAGGGTCAGTAAACTTTTCTTATGGAGTACTAGATAGTAAATATTTTTGCATTGTGATCCATATATTATTCTGTTTTTACTTTTACTACGCTTTTAAAATGTAAAGACTATTCTTAGCTTGAAAGCCACACAAAAACTATCCTTGGGCCGCATGTGGCCTGCGGGCCATAGTTTGCCAACCCCTGTTCTAGAGCATGTAAGCTAGAAGACTAGAAGGCAGAAGGCAGAAAACACGGGTTTCAAACTGAGATTTGGAGGAGGTCATGTTTCTGAGTGTGACTATAGACATGGTGTGGAAGTACAGTAGAAGGAAAGATCATTTGAGGTGAATAACCGAGAGCCCAGTGACCCATGTGGACACTGAACCACTGAAACTGATGAGGAGAATAAGGGAGGGGCGTTGCCAGATAAAAAAATATATGTGTTGTTTGAAAATCAAATTTAACTGGGCATCCCGAGTTTTTATTGCTTAGTCTGACAACCCTAGGTAGAGAGATACTAAACTGGAAAGTGAAGCCTTCCGTGAATGAGAGATGATAGCAACACGGTCTAGCTGTGTGGCGTGAACTTCGAAGGACCATGAGGGGGTGGAGGAAAGAGAGGAGGAAAGATGGCTTCAGAAGTGTGAGTGGGAAGTGAGGAGGACGTTAACCCCTCAATCTGGCACTGAGACACAATGGGCACTGGAGAAGGCTGAAGGAGAACTGCCTCAGGACTGTGGCCTCAGGCTTCATTTTAGTAATGAAGGGGAAGGATGTTGAGAGTTCAGAGAGATGGGGGGGGGCATGTATGGCAGACTGAATATGTGCAAGTGTTTATTGATCTCAGTTCTAGAATGTCAGGAGTCACAGCAAGTGCATTTAAGAAGGAAGAGTCAGGGGAAATAAGCAGATAGTGTGTGCTCTGGGAGTGGGGTTTTGAAGCGGCCTGAGAAGAGTAGGGCAGCAAGGCCTGATGACTAGGTCTGTTCTCTCAGAGGAAGGGCAGGCTCCAGCATTATTGTCCTGAATACTTAGCTTGCTAAATTGGTGTGTTTATTGGCATGTAAACTGGGACTCCTGAGAAGTTGACGCCCAGATGGATTAGACACACTTGCATGATTTATTAGGGGAAGTGCCTATAAAGAATAATGGGGAGAAGGCAGCAGTGGAAGGGAAGAGACAGGCCCCTCACCTGTGGAAGGAGAAGGGGAAAGAACTGGAATCCTGCAGGAGCACAGTTGTAAGAAAGCCCCCATCAGGCTGGTGGGGAATCGCTACCCAGCATTGCCCCTGAGAGCAGGACTCCTCCCACAGGAGCTGCACCTGGGCCCCAACCAAGTCCTTGGCTGGAGTGAACCTGAGGACCTGTGTCCCCAGAGGGACAGCAGGGGGCTGTCAGTCAACTGCACTTCCCTCTGTTGCAATGGACAAGTCATAAGATTTCCCCTTGTCCTTTGTCAAACAGCTGCACACAGCATCTCGAATGTGTAAGTGTGTCTTTCAAAGGGCTTTATGGCAGTTAGGAAGGCCATTGCTGTTCTTTGCAGAAGTCCTTCTTCCTCTGTCTCCCACACAGAAGCCTCCCATGGATGGCCGGGACTCTGCAGCTGTCCTTTTTTGTCTTTTCTGATATTTCAAATACCTTTCTCAATTCAGTTTCTATCTTATCTATACAAGTTTCCTTTTTAAAAAAAAATATTGTGACTACCTCAAGTCATGAGAAAGGACTTCAGTCAAGTTCCTCTTTAGAGTGGGGCCTGTCAGGTGGGCTCTTCAGGGGCGGAAGAGGGAAGAGCTTCTGTGCTCTGAGCCACAAGTGCTGGAGGGCAAGTCCATTAAACTGAGAGAAAAACTGCTTTATGTAAAACCGATCAAACTTTCAGTGACCAGAAAATTAAAATACTATCTTAAAAGATTTTTTTAATGATTTCGTGGACATTAGGAGGTCCCTACCTGCTCACTTTCCAGAATAAATAAAAGTCAGGGATTATACATTTTTAACTGCTAAAATAATACATACCTACACATGGTCTTGTAATTTTGCTGTTATTTTGCTATCTTCTTAAAATTACCAAAAGACCATGGAAATGATTTCTCTAGGACTGTTAAACAGTCCAAAAACTATTTTGTGTAATGAAAATATTCAGCTCCTTATACCCAGAAATTGCTTTTTTAGAGAACTATGAATTGCCCCAATTACCCTTATTTGCCTTCTTAACTGAACCTGAATCTGCTACGTGCTTCTTTGCAGGACATCAGTACAGGGAATTGCTGCACCCCTGACATGACCAAAACAATCTGCATGGTGATTAGAGCATGACAGTCTCTTCATCAGTGGGCAAGGGACCGACTTTTTCAGGAGTAGAGAAACCCAGAAGACTCTGTGCCGGTTTGTTACTACATGGTAAGATCAATTAGAGCACGCTGGGTTCGCGTATTTTACAGAATCAGCTTACTCGCTTTCCTGGAAATTCAGTATTTTTTGAAGATTATGATGGTAAAGTAAACATAACTTAAAATGTATCATTTTAACCATTTTTATATGTACAGTTCTGTAGCATCAAGTGCATTCACATTGTTGTGCAACCATCACCACTATTTATATCCAGAACTTTCTTATCGTCCTCCCAACTGAAGTTCTTACATATTAAGCATTAGCTCCCCAATCTGTCCTTCCCCCACTGCCTGGCCACAGCCCTTCTACTTTCTGTCTCTATGAGGTTGACTGCTCCAGGAACCTCGTATAACTGGACTCACACAGTTTTGTCCTCCTGTGACTGGCTGATTTCACTTCGCATCATGTCTTCAAAGACATTCATTTACATTGTAGCACGTGTCAAAATGTCCTTCTTAAGGCTGACTAACATTCTGTTGTATATATACACCGCATCGTGTTAATCCATTCATCTGGACACCCAGGTTGCTTCCCGCTTTTGGCTCTCGTACGTAATACTGCATAGGAACATGGGTGTGCAAACAGGGAGTTCAATTCTGAGTAAGCATACAGCCCCAGCAGTGGCAAAGAGTCTTACTGCAATTTTCTTCTTTTCTGCTTCCTGGGTCATTACGTCCAGTTGCAGGCGACAAGCGGAGTGAAAATCAAGTTTGAACTGCAGGGGGCAGCAAATATCCATAAACTAGACATAACACTTCACAAAAGCACAGATGTTTTATATACCGTGTTGAATTTTGTCCCTATACACAAAATAGCATCAACGTTTTTTCTCTAGATCTCCTACATTCATTGTAAGGAACCCTTGAAGTATTTATCTGAGTTTAACTAATAAAGAGAACTTTATTATGAAATATAAAAGTCTAATTCATCAGTGGAAGCACTATCTGGGTGCTTGAAATTCTGCTCAGAACTTTCAACAGTCTTGCCTGAAATGTCTCAGCCAACCACACGCACGTTATAATCTTTTTGCTGCATCATGGAATGTTGAGAGTAGGTTTTAATTGTTTAAATTTGCCTCTGGCTTCTCTGTGACAGACACTGTTAGTTGTTTACCCAATATCCTTCTCACCATCTTCTCTAATAATAAAAACTCCAGTTTTTATTAGGCCCACAGTGTACCCCACAACAACAAAAAACTAAATTTCCTCTTCTCCATTGCAGCCGGAGGTGACCATGTGATACAGCTCTGTCCTTGAAATGTAAGCTCAAGTCCGATGCAGATCAAGTTTTACTTTCCTCGTATAGGCTCATCCTCCTTCCTTATTTTCATTGTTTTCTTTTTGTTTGATTTGTTTCCTACCCAAAACTTGGATGGGAAACAGCATGTGGGGCAGCTCTACTGTAATCATCAGACCCAGGAAAATATAAGCCACATGTCCAACATTGCAGAGTGGAAAAAGCAGCCTTGCAAAGATGACCTTGGTGAGGCTAACCATTCCTGGGCGACCCACCACTAGTTGGACTACTTACTTTCTAGTAGGACTTCCTACTTCCTGTTACATGAGGAAAACCTCCCTCTATTTGGCTAACTCATCATAGTCAGGGTGAAGCAGAGCCCAATTCCTAAGTGAGACAGATGGACATTCTCTGGGATGGAGAGATGAGTTAAAAGTATGCTTAAATATAGAGATAATAAATATATTTGCTTTTTAAATTGAGAAATGTGCCTGAAATGTAGTGCAGAATTACATTTTAATTAGATGTGCATCTAAAAATAATTAGCTAAGGCTGCTATTGCCCAACGCTTGAAATAACGAATTAATAGGCCTTTAGATAAACAAAGGAATGGCATTTAGGAGTGGAAATACTGGAAGGGAATGACTTTTTAAATAACAAAAACAGAGCTGAGTTTCCTTAAACTTATAAAAATCCTCAGGAATGTGGGAATACTTATTCATTAAAGAGTTCAATTTGTTAGGTTTTACCACAATGCTATAAAAACTCATTTGCGAAATGCCACAAGATCAAGATAATCCTGTTCCCATCCATACCCTATTATATTTTGTGGGAATATTTGGTGGTCTGTGTACATATCTAGTATATTCGTCATATGAAATGACCATTTATCAACATCCAAGAGAGAGAATGAAAAGGATTCATTTAAAAAACAAAATGAGAGGGTTCAAAGAAAATGTTCCAGAATTAGATCACACAATGGAATAGAACTAAATAGGGAGAGAGAGTGAGGAAAGGGGGCAGGGGCTCAAGCGCTAAAATCAGTTCTAAATCTGTAACCTTCATTCCTTTTCTATACTAAGAGCAGGTTTTTGCATTTGTCAAGTGAGAGATGTGGAATGTCTCGTGATACTTGTAATTTAGTTGGAGAATAAAAAGTAAGACACATTAACACTAGAGCAAATCATATGGCACAGTATGTAATTAATGGCTAAATTATGCGGTTCAGATGATAAGTGCTATAGAAATTGAGAATATAAGACAAAGAATAGTTGAGAAAGGTTTTGCGGAGGAGATCGGAAGAGGGAGAATTTGTGAACGAGAAGGTTAAAAAAGGAAGAACAACTTTCCAAATAGGAAGAAAAGGCAAGGAGGCAAGAACACAATTGACTTATTTGTGGGACGGAGAGGAAAGCCGGTTCTGGAAAACAGTGGGGGACAGATTTAGGGTCAACTCATGAGTGCCCTCAAATACTAGGGAAAAAAAAGTTTTATAGTTTACTAGGAGAGGTCAATCCTATTTTCTGGAGAATGGAGAGTATCGGTTCCAGCATTCCTAACTCCACTCAGACCCTTGATGATTAGAAAACCTAGCGGTGTCCCAGGGTGCCAAGCTTGTACTGAGTCTCAGCTCATGGACCAGCAGCTCTCTTCACTCTTCACCAAACTATTAATCAAGACCGGAGTAACTCCTTGCAAAGCAGCCAACCCAACCTCTAGAGGTATTGTCACTTTCAATCCATGGAGAGGGGCTGGGATACCAGCTGATTTCTGCAATTTGAAGTATACAATTTGAAAAGGTAGAGAGCCCTCAAAACAAAAGCCAGGAAATTATTTGCAAAGTATTAGCCCCAGAACATCACTATGGAACACTGCTAGAGGCAAAAGTAGCCACCAGGGCTTACCATATTCTAGAGCCACTGATTAGAGAAAGGAAGCAGAAGTCCAGAGGAGTTCAACACAGCCAGGGTGGGGTAAAGGGCATTTAACAGTGTTTCAGAAGAGAAAAGAGACCCTAGGTCCCTGGTGATGGTTCCACTCTGCCCTAAGCAAGTTCTCCAGTTCCTCCCACTTCCACATTCTCACTCAACAAAACAGTAACTCTTTGGTAAGGGTGTCAAGGGCAATTCACCCACTCTACCTCAAGGCATCAAAGGTCTGGATGAGCTACCTCTATTAACCATAAGTAAGAAGAAACGGAATGTCACGGCAATCATGCAAGAACTCTACAGATATCATCATTACAGTTCCTCAGACTTAAGAGTACGTAAGAATTATGTGGAGAGCTCATTAAAACACAGATTCTGGACCTTACTCCTAGAAATCTGGACTGACCTTTAATTCCAATTCAGTTGATATTTGTAAAGAATGTTGCTACCTAATGAATATGTCTTAAGTTTCCTCCTACTACTAATAGCAGCAAAAAAAAATCAATGCCCTTTTTATTTACATCGCAAACTCAAAAGAAAAAAGTTTGGAGATTCTCTATTCCATCATCCTTCCTGATATAGCAATTCCATCTATGACATCCTTTTAAAGATATGCCCTTCAAATTTCTCTTTGTGGTCAGCAGTGATGGAGTGCTTACCATTTCACATTTTAGCCCAACACGTTAGGGCCAGCCATAAAATTGCTATAAAACACTTTTTGGAGATACTAGTCTTTTCTTCCCCTGGAGAGATTTATTTATATTTCAAAGGGTAAGAGTAAGAACCTAGGATCCTTCTCAAGGAACAAAGGTTTTTGTCCCCACCTTTCAGGAGGGGAAGGGAGACAGCTGTTCTTTCTTATATAAACATCCAGATTTATATTTTCCAGATTCTTCTCCTACATTACAAACCCTGATGCGTATAATGTGAATCTACCTCTTCTGTTGCCATAGGGACAATCGGAGCAAGGGGAAACTAACACAGTTATTTCCTGTAAACAAAAAATAATCTGCTCTGCCTCAGAAACCTTGAGTTCACATTCGAGGTAATGTTAATAATAGGAGTTTTTAAAACCTTTACAATCCCATGACAACACAGGAAAGCAGTATGAACATAAATACTTATGTTACTGGTTGTGGCAGACTAAAATCATGCATGAGTTAGTTTCCATATGCAATTTATACATTTAACGTTTACTATATGTTAAGTAGTATTTTCTAGTAATTAACTTTTATCACAACTTCAGGGTAATAGATTTACTCCCAAATTTTGATATTCCCATGAAAGCTAGGAAAGAGAGATATAAGGGCTACAGAAATATTCCATAAAGTAAGTAACTGGGATAAACGAGTATATCAAATGTATATGAGTTTTTTTTTCTCATTTCTGAAAAACGTTACTCTCAACTATGAATCTCTGTTCTTACAGAATCTTTCCCCATTGGCCATAACTTCTCAGGGAATTTTTTCAGTGAAAGTTTGTATTTATAAAGAATGTTTAGTACTCTGAAATATACCTATCAAGTACTTTTTATGCCTTATTACTTTACTTATTATCATTATGACAACTTTGTGGCATATGACTCTGTCTAGAGGTAAGGAAACTGAGACACAAAAAGGTTAAGTAATTGACCAAAGTCTATCCAGTTAATTAGTTTCAAAACTAAAGTGAGAGCCAAGCAATTAAAGAGATATACTAAGTTTGCTCTGAATGATTCATATGACCTCTAATTATAAAAGTTAAATTAATAAAAGAACTTAATGGCATAGTCAGTACTCGGCTTACTTTTTTTCAAAATCATAAGACTGCAAAAAAAAGATGAGAAGACAAAAGTTCTCACTCTGAGAAATAGCTATACAAATTATCGTTTGATATATTCTCTTTTTTAAAAAATCAGGTTGATCTCTAATAGCATTTCTCTTCCTGGTGATATCCAATTAAAAAATGACAGTTTGTAAAAAGCATGCCAAAAATCCAACACAATTCTCTGACCTTGGCTAGTGATGCGATTTGTTTAAGTATAGAATTGGTAACTTTCTGACACTTGGCTGCTTATGACTGATGTCTTTAAGTTAGTTACATATAACTAATTAATTAAAATTAATACTTGCCAACTACCTCATTATGCACCTCGGCAATAAATGTACTTGATATTTGCTGTCAGAGTACAGATTTTAATGAATTTCTGTGATGTAAATATGCTTTTCTGTATATTTCTATTATTAAAATGGCAAAAACAGCTTTGTATTAGGTGTAAATTATTAGAAAAACAGGAAACATAGCCAGAAAGTTAATACTTTTGTTTTAACTATTTATAGTCCATATGTTTTTTAAAATAAATTTTATTTTTGAGCAATTTTAGATTTACATAAAAATGAAGATAGTGCAGAGAGTTCCCAATATCCCACATCCAGTTTCCCCTGTTATTAACATTTTATATTAATATTTGATACATTGTTACCAACTAAATACTCAGTTTTCCTTAGTTTTTACTTAATGTCCCTATTCTGTTCTAAGATCCCATCCAGGATATGACATTACATTGAATAGCCAAGTCTCCTTAGGTTCCTCTTGGCTGTGAGAGTTTCTTAGATTTTTCTTGTTTTTGATAACCTTTGGGATCGTAAACTGGTGCAGTCACTGTGGAAAACAATATGGAGTTTCCTCAAAAAAATTAAAAACAGAGCTACTATATGATCCAGCAATCCCATTTCTGGGTATTTACCTTAAGGAAAGAAATCACTATCTGGAAGAGATATATGCATCCCCATGTTCATTGCAGCATTATTTACAATAGCTAAGTTATGGAAACAACCTAAGTGTCCATCCGTAGATGAACTGATAAAGAAAATAAATAAATAAATAAGAAGGAAGGAAGGATGGAAGGGAGAAGAAAGAAAGAAAGAAAGAAAGAAAGAAAGAAAGAAAGAAAGAAAAGGAAAATATACATAATGGAATATTACTCAACCATAAAAACTAATAAAATCCTGCCATTTGTGACAACATGGATGAATCTTGAGGGCATAATGCAAAGTGAAATAAGTCAGACAGAAAAGGACAAATACTGAATGATCTTACTTATATCTGGAATCTAAAAAAAACCAAACTCATAGAAAACATGCCAACTGGTGGTTGCCAGGGGAAGGGGGTTGGGGGGCTGGGGAAAGGGTGTAAATGATCAAAGTGTAAAAACTTCCAGCTATAAGATAAATAAGGTCTGGGGATGTAATGTACAGCATGGTGACTACAGTTAACAATACAGTACTGTATATTTGAAAACTGATTTTTGAAGTTCTTGCCACGCACACAAAAATGTTAACTATCTGGTGATTGCTGTGCTAGCTAACCCTCTTGTAGTAATCATTTAACAATATATACATATATAAGATCACTATGTTATACACCTTATAAAACTTATACCAAGTCATAGGCCAATGCTATCTCAATAAATCTGATGAGAAAACATCCTCATTTTCAAATATATGGTAAAATAAGGTATTATTCCTGGGGAAAAGAATGAGCATTTCTCCCTCTCTTTTTAAAAAATATTTTTTCCTGGGTGGGGGTATGGGTTAAATGGGTGATGGGCATTAAGGACTTGTTGGTTTGAGCACTAGGTGCTATATGTAAATGAGGAATCACTAAATTCTGCTCCTGAAATAATACTACACTATGTGTTAACTAGCTAGAGTTTAAATTAAAAAGATACTTTTTTCCTACTTCAGGAAAACATGGATATGATTCCTGGGAAGTAGACTTTCCCTGGATCTTTTCTAACAAATAAACTGGACATATAATATTTGTGCTGCTTCCTAGTTTTGTCCTGTTCCTCTTCTATGATTGAAAGGGCAAAGTCTTCATGCTGGGATAGAAGATATACTATCACTGCTCTCACTTTTACATCAGCTAAGGTATCTTTGTTTGTAAGTTACAAAAATCCCAAATTGACTTAGATAATAGAAAGTCACAATTCATATATCAGAAGGTCCTGAAGCATTCAGTAAACAGGTCTCAGGAGAAGTTTTCCTCCAGGGTAATAGCTCTCTGCTTTCTTGATACTAACTGAAGGTCAATTTTGCTATAATTCCTTTTACTTTGTAAGCTTGATTCCAACCAAATAGAGATTATTTTAGGCATAGGCCTTCTTTCTAATGCCTTCTAGGTCTTTGATAATTTCTTGGATATTTTTCCCCCTTTATCTCAGCTCAAAAAAAGTACCTACCCTACGAGCCAGCTCTCTTTAACTTCTCACAGATGAGACCCACCCCTTCTGTGTTCTGTCTTCCACAAAGTCTGCTACTGTGGATCAGAATTGATAGATAAAGGGGCGCCTGGGTGGCTCAGTCGTTAAGCGTCTGCCTTCGGCTCAGGGCGTGATCCCGGCGTTCTGGGATCGAGCCCCACATCAGGCTCCTCTGCTGGAAGCCTGCTTCTTCCTCTCCCATTCCCCCTGCTTGTGCCCCCTCTCTTGCTGGCTATCTCTATCTCTATCAAATAAATAAATAAAATCTTTAAAAAAAAAAGAATTGATAGATAAAGATGCACTGGGCATTTCCAATGTGGGGTGGGAGAGGTGTTTCAGATATTCAACAGTGAAACATAAAACCCTTTATGTTACATACTTTCAGAGACCACTCTATATACCTTCTTAAATTTATATAATTTCTTAACATTGCCTTGGGCATTCAATGTAGTCAAGCCACAGTTGTCTTGAGAACAGAAATGACACTGTCACCTATTAAGTCTACTCATCCTCAACAATTCTTACCCCAGAAATTCTCTACCCAGCTTGTCAGTAATACTTTGGAGGAATTAAGAGTTCCACTAGCTGTTGGCCTATAGCCAATTCTAAATGACTGATACCTTATGATTATAACCAACTTCACTCTTTTCATGAAAATTACACTCTTGATCTTCTGATGTAGGAAGAAAAATTATGTGCAGCTTCCTTCCTGTGCCCTAACACCCAATCCAAGTTAGAATCTTGTTCAGTTTCTTCCTAGTGTTTCTCTATTTATAATGGATTCATACCCTTTATTCTTTTTTTTTTAGTTTGCAAATTTTAAGCTCCAGTATAATTAACATACTGTGTTATACTAGACTCAGATGTGCAACATAGTGATTCAACAATTCCATACGTTACTCAGTGTTCATCACGGGAAGAGTACTCTTAGTCCCCTTCAGTTATTTCATCCACCCACCCCCATCAACCTCCCCTCTGGTAACCACCAGTCTGTTCTCTATAGTTAAGAGTCTGTTTTTTTGTTTCTCTCTTTTTTCTTTGTTCGTTTTGTTTTTTAAATTCCACATGTGAGTAAAATCATATGGTATTTGCCTTTCTCTGACTGACCTCACTTAGCATTATACCCTCTAGATCTACCCATGTGGTTGTTGATGGAAAGATTTCATTCATTGTTATGGCTAATATTTCATTGTGTGTGTATGTGTGTGTCCACCACATCTTCTTTATCCATTCATCTACCTATGGGCACTTGCGTTGCTTCCATTCATACCCTTTATTCTTTAACTTCATTTGCATCTTTGTGGCGGTTCCTTATCTCCTATTATGTATTCCAGGTGCACCAGCAAGCAATATGAGTATGAAAGACTCACATAAAGAATATTAAATGATTTATACTTAATATTTAAGCATTATTAGTATATTACATCCTATGCACATGCTCAAGAAACTCTCACTATTATAGGAAACAAATGTGGGTATGGTGGGAAAAGTACCAAAGTGAGAATAAAATGAGCCAAGTCTGAGTATCAGCAACTTACTTACTTTATGGTCTTATGGGGGAGTATTTAGCTTCTCTTAGCCACAGTTCTTTTATAATAGAGTGAAGGTAATAATACTCATTTCAAGGACTATTATGAGATTAAAAGAGATCATTGAAAGTGTATTGTGAGAAACATGAGACATTACAGGATGTTACTATTATAATGGAGCCTACAAAAATATAATACGGATATAGAAGAGTATTTTCCATGTTTCAAGAGAACTGAAACTATTAGTTAATATAGAGAAAAAAACAAGCTAAATTAGCAGGTGGCTTTTTCAGAAAAAATACGCAACTCTGCTCACATCCCCTCAGCCCATTCAGGAGGTCCGCTGCATTTGGGTAGAAAATTTCCTTACTTCCAATGACTCCTTACCTTAAGGATTTCTCTGCCTGAGATCTCCTGGGGAGTTAATGTCTTGGGAGCAAACTTCAACCAATATAGTAACCACCCCCCTTACCCATAGTTTAACTCTGCATGGTTTCAGTTACCTGCAGTCAAACAGTAAAGCAGACGACCCATCATCACAAGAAGGAGGGTCAGTACAGTACAATAAGATATTTTGAGAGAGAGAAAGACCACATTCATATTACTTTTATTATGGTATATTTGTTACAATTGTTCTATTTTATTAGTAGTTATTGTTGTTAATCTCCTACTGTGCCTAACTTATAAATTGAACTTTATCACCGGTATGTATGTATAGGAAAATATATAGTATATCTAGGGTTTGGTGCTATCCTTGATTTCAGGCATCCAGTGGGGGTCTTGGAACATACCCCCTACGGATAAGGAGGGGGCTACTGTTATGGGTGAATATTGATGGGTAAATATTCCTGCTTCTTTGTCCTTTGTTGGGACCACTTTGGACGTGTTTCACACAGCCTCTCAGAGGGTCCACAGTGGTAGTGACCCTCATTGCTCGTGGTAGTAGCCTGCCTAGTAATAATGCACCATCTTTTGCCGTGTCTCCCTCCATTTCCTGTCCTGCTTCCCCTTCCTCCGCTGTGCTTCCTGTGATCACTCCCTGAATAAACTACTTGTGCACAAATCCTTGTGACAGAATTCACTTTTGGTTGAAACCCAAAGGAAGACATCTCAGTTATTCATTTTTCTTAGTTCAGTTATTTGGGTATGGAAACCTTGTTCTACAGGAGTACGTTTGTGATGGCTCACATTTTGTTGCAGTTTTTGCTTTTTGTTGTTCTTTTGATAAAGATGGCTGAGAACTTAGAGAATAGGACAGGAAGAAGAAAGAGGAAGAGAGGTGGAGAATTTGAAAGCTAAGCTCATTTACCTAAGTGAGTAACCATTTTTGAAAAAGGAAGTAGCGCTTTTCAAGTTGTGAATAAAACCAGTCATGAGGCAGAGGTGAGAGAAAACAGTGTGAACCGCTAGATGGAAAGGATAGAAAATAATGTTGTCATTGTTCTGACCCCAATATTCCTTTAGACATGATTTTTCTAAATCTGGACTCTTCTCATTACTGCCTCTTCTGCCCCCCCCTTGTTCTCCCTGAATTCTTCCTTCTTAACACCATTTTCTCTTCCCCCAGGGTGACACAATAAAATCTTCAAATGAGAAAAGAGAGGGAGCTTCAAGCAGGATGGTGCCAAAATGCACAGCTTTGTTTCTAAGTTCTGTATTTGGATGGGCTGCCTGGAGACCAGCCCATATCAACCAATGCCAAGGACATGCCAGGACCTAAGAGGAGCAAGCTGGAGGGGGTGAAAGAGACTAAAGAAGGAAGGGGAAAGATAGACATGCACCCATTTACCCAAAGTGCTATCTATCCCTTCCACACTGAATCTCAGCAGAGCAAAGGATAACAGTACTAATAATACTCTTAAACAGTATCCTTTTCTTTCTTCCTAGTCTGCCTGTTATCTGGAAGGATGCACCAGAAATTCACAAAAGAACAGAAGAACCTCTATTATTACTCATCGAGATGTTTTAATATCCTGTCTTGGAGAGGCCCTCCCAGAGAGTGCCATGAAAAGTAAAGCAGAGTTCTATCTCCTGGGCACTAGATTTTGGAGCCAGGAGTGAGGGATTGAACAACTGCTAATTTGCTTAGAGGTCTTCCCCCAATAACTTGACACAGGTCACACACACACACACACACACACACCCGATAGGAAATCACAATCATATAACCCTTACTGCTGGGATCTTTCCTAACTTTAGCACTAACTTTATAAAGTAGATTGTTTCTTCTCTCACTCGGTGTCCATGAGGACATAAAAGTTATGGATGGGGCCTATAAGTAAGATTTCTTAACAAGGAAGAGATGGGAACATTTAATTAAAGAAGACTAGGGGACCATTTACTGGTGTATGGGATTGGCTTTGGTGATGAAGCTGATGCTCGCGGTAAACTGCACTACATCCGCTTAGCCCACCTTTGTGTTCCACTACAGGTGCAGTGTGCTTTCCCATGAATGACGACAGAATCCGTCTCATCACTCTGACTTTCTTTCCCAAGTCTCTCTCTTAAGCAGTGGGAATTTAAACAGCTGTGTGCAGGGCCAGCCCAAAGTATAGGGAAGAAATACCTCTAGGCATGCCTCAAGCAATGGAGCATGGAAGCTAGGGGATTAATGGTGAACCTCCCATTCTTTGGAGGGACAATTCTGAGGTATGTCCTACATGGTTCCTCAAAGGATCCTCAGAAGACTTGAGCCCCATTATCCTCCATGGTAGTTAGCTCAATAACATACCCTTTGCGGGATTTTCCACCTTCCTTCTTTTGATAAGCTCATTTCCTCCTTCCAAACTTTTGGATTTATCTCTCAAATAAATTACCTAAACTCAAGTCCTTACTTCAGGCTCTGCTCTTGAGGGGACCCAAACTAAGACTGTAATAGTAAATATAACTCTAAAAAGTAGACCTCCAGATAGGATTCTGGAAATGATTTACTTACCTGACAGATGGAGACAAAAGCTCCATTGCTGGTGGTAACTGTGATGTTCATGCCTCTGGCATAAGTACCAAACTTTCAACTGCAGTGGATAGGATGTAGCAGAAAAGGAAGCTTTGCTTATCCAGTATCTCTAATACTAGCGTGAAAAGAGGCTGTGATAATTATACAAGTAGTAGTACTGGCTAGTTTTTGTAAACTGCCTTAGAAGCCTTAAAGAATATCTTAAAGAGAGGCAAATTCAGTTCAGCCAATTATCAATTCAAGGAATTCTGTGAAAGTCGGACATCCTTCACAACAGAATACAAAGAGACCTTATAGCAAAAGGACAGACTGTGCTAAAAATCAGGTTCAGAATTTAATGTTAGGAGTAGCAGAATGGCAAAGGAGATTGAACATGTGGGTCTCCTATGTTAAAGATCTATGTTCGCATCATGGCTTTGACAGAGAAAGACTGGGACCATGAGACTTGGGATGAAGGCATCTATAAGGATATGTGTGAGGGCCTTAAACCCTGGATGCTCTTGAATAATGGAGGCTGTAGAAACCAGTCTTTCCCTTCACTAGAAAACAGCATTCTTCCCTTGCCTGGAGAGGATGAGCACCTCCCTGAGTTGAATGCTTGCAACATGATGCTTATCCTCCTTGGGATCTTCTCACTGACCCTTCTAATTGCTCTGCAGATTAATAATGAGAGTTAGGTCTCTGCTATGGGGAGAAATAACTTACTGAAATAATTAGAGAATCTGGCTAATATATACTGACAGGAATGAGGGAAAGATCTATGGGAATAGATTTGAAGGTGTTAAGTAAAATAGGATGAGTGGGATATAAGGCAGAATAGAGGAGAGTTTGTTGGAACACATAACATGACTCAGGGTTTAACATCCTGTCAAAGACACCTCAATTGTCCCAACACACTGCTGAGATGGTGCCTTTAAGTTGGGATGTGACCACGATGTAGAGATGTTGGAACTGCCTATCAGAGTATTAAGGAACAGATCAGAAGACTCAAAGAGGTAGACATATTAGAATGAGGTTGTTTTGTGGGGTTTTTTTTCTTTAAGATTTTATTTATTTGACAGAGAGAGAGGCAGCGAGAGAGGGAACACAAGCAGGGGGAGTGGGAGAGGGAGAAGCAGGCTTCCCGCTGAGCAGGGAGTCTGATGCCGGGCTCGATCCCAGAATGCTGGGATCATGATCTGAACCGAAGGCAGACGCTTAACGACTGAGCCACCCAGGCGCCCCTAGAATGAGGTTTTTATGTGAGACCCACTGCCTGACAACATTTCCTAGACTATTCCCTTCACTGGGGTAATAAAAATTTGGAAGAATTTTTTAAAAGCTCAGTGGCAGTGTGCTCTATGAACCAAGGCTCATGGAAGAAAATGCTGCCATAGAACTGGGCTCCCAAGGGTCAATGGGAATGAAAGAATTCCATGATATTAGAGGCCAGGTAACTGCACTTAAACATCAAAGACATAGTTACTGTAATAGGCAATAAAACTAGAGGGTAACCCAGAGTTCCTGGACCTCAGAGATTTGGGGTAATGGCCAATAGACCTTTGTATTCTTAGAGATAAGATAGATAGGCAACCTGTGGAAGTATTACTTGACTTTCATAATTTAAAAAAATCAAAAGCAGGTGAGCAGCAGGCTAGGATCAGCATCCTGATGATAGAAAATCATAATTTTTTTGTCGTGTTTCCAGATCTGAGGTATTTCCCAGACCCAGAGCCCAATGACTGAAAAGGAAGCCTGATCCTCTCAAGGAAAGACCTTGCAGCCCCATCATAAATATATACATCATCTCTTCAGTTCTTCCCACAAAGGAACCTATAGTGATTTACCCAGACTTTTCAAGGGCTTTTAGATACAGAATCTAAGATGCCACTCATAACAGGGGACCCAAATACCATTATGCCCCCTTCAATAAAGTGGAGGCTTCAAGAGGCCAGGGGTTAAATGGAGTCCTGGTACAAAGCATCTCCAGGGGGTTTGCAGGCCATCCTGTGGTCAGGCTCCCAAACCCCAAACGTATAACTAGGATGGATATACTTAGTTATTAAAATGTGCATTCCTAACACTTAGCAAGAAGAACAGCACAAGTTTGGTCTCTTTTAATTTTAGAGGCAGCCGATACTGTCCCAAACTATTTATTGAGTGACATGGAAATTTTCCAGTTTCAAGTGAGACTCAAAGAAGTGAAGACCCTGCAGGAGTTCAGGCAATGGTAAAAGTTTCCTTGTTGCTAGACCATATGACTTAATAGATTCAGTGGTGCTAGAGGTATCCAATGGAGAGTGGCAATTCAGAGCTCTAGAATTCTGAGTCAAGGTCTGCCTCCTGCTACAGAGAACCACGAAGTATTTGGAAAACAGTTTCTGTTACACTATAAGGTCCTAGTAGAGACTGAGCATCTGACTATAGGACATCAAGTGATTGCAAATGGAAGTGTATTGTCAGATCATCTAAGTTATAAGGTGAGCTCAGACAGCAGCGATCCATCATATGGTGAAAATGATACATACAAGATCAGGTCTAAGAAAGTCCAGAGGGCACAAGTAAATTTCACAAACAGATAACCAGACTCCCATGACACCACCCTCTGTTGCACCAGTGATTCTCTATCATTCCACATGGATGGCCTCATGAGATGTTCCCTGTGGCCCACTGACAGAGGAGAAAAAAAAAATCCAAGCCTATTTTAAAGATGGCTTGGTTCTCTATGTTGGTACAAGTGAAAATGGTCTACATAACATAATAAAAAATATCATAAAAAAAGTATGGAAAGAAAAAGAAAATGGTCTGCTATTGCACTATATCCCATCCATAGGACTACTGCCACTAAAAGACAGAGGTAAAAAGAAAGTCTTATAGTGGACAGAGGTTGGAACAGGCACTTAGTGTATAGAAGAAGAACTGGCCTAATAAAAGGATATATATGCGCTCCTGTGCAGTGATGAATTACTTGGCTGATTGGTCAGAGGCCTAGGATGAATAAGATTTTACTATCAAGTATAAAGTGGGAGAGAGGTATATAGAGTATAGGAGTAGAAACAAACTTTCACATCCTGATGTCTTACACTAATGTCTACCAGAGAGTATCTATGACTCCTAACAACCAGGTAGACAGGATTCTACTTAAGCAAATGTCAGCCAGCCTCTGTTCTTAACACCCCAATGCTAATAGCATGGACCCATGCACACAGTAGCCTTGTTAGTAGTTATGGAGGCCTTGCATGGCCCCAATAGTATTGGCTCCTTCTTACCAAACTGAAATAGCTACTGCTTCTGCAAAAGTTCTGACTTGTCAGTAGCAAAGACCAATACTGAGAATTCAGTGAAGTACAAATCCTCAAGGACACAAGCCAGGCACTTAGTGGCAAGTTGATTACGTCAGATCCCTCACCGCCCCCCCTCCCCGCCCCTGGAGGAAGAAGTGATTCATCCTTACAGGAAGCAGCTCCTATTCTGTATATGTTCTTGGCTCCCTTGTCCATAGCATCTCTTTCAGGATTATTATCTGAGGGCTTAGAGTGATTTATTTACTGACATGGTATCCTAAATAACATCACTTTGGACTAAAAGAACCATAGTGAAGGAGATATAACAACAAGACAACAATGAGCACAAGACCATAGGATCCACTGTTCCTACCACACACCACATTATCTAGACAAAGTTGATCTGATGGAGTGTAAAGATGGACTAGTAAGGGTTCAGTTAGTTTGGGGACAACACCCTGTGTGGTTGGGAGTTGTTCTAAATGATGAGGTATATGCACTGAGCCAATGACAAATATATGGTGCTGTGTACTCAATAATTAGAATAGATGGGCCTGGAAACCAAAGTGAGGAAGTAGGAATGGCTCCTCTCACCATCATATCCAGTGAACCTACTGCAGAATCTGTGCTTCTTATTCTCACATCCCTAGGCTCTGTTAAGTTATAGATCTTGGTTACTGTTGGCAGGAGGAAGAAAATCTCTACTGAGGGGTACAACAAGAGTCTCACAAAACCTATAGCTACAACTACCACCCTCTCACTTTGGTTCTTTACACCAGGGTACTAGTAGATAAAGAAAGGGATTTTTTTATATTGGCGGGTTAATCTGATTATCATCAGCATCTGGGATTGCTGCTAAATAATGGGAACAAGGAAGAGTATTTCTAGATCCCAAAAGATTCACTAGGATTCCCCTTGTTCTTTCATGCCTGGTAATAGTACTGAATGAAAAACTGTAGCAACCTCAGCCTTACATGAGTAAGCCATCCAAAGGCTTAGCCTCAGGGATGAAAACCTGGGTCTCCCCACCAAATAGATAATTCAGACCAGCTAAAGGGCTTGTCAAGGGTGAGGAAAATCTATAATGGGTGGTGGAGAAGAGACCTGATGATTATAAATCATAGTCTTTGGACCAGTTGCAGCATGGGACATCTGCTTGCTACACTAACTCTCTTGCTTTAAGTCTGTTTGAGAATTAGCAGCTGGTCATGATCTTAAAGAATTCATGACTGAATAGATTTTATATAGGGCAAAAATGGATCTGAAAAGTTTAAATGATAGATGGTAGCAGATACTTTTGGTGTCCTGTGGCCTTTTCCTTGATTTCAGCTGGAGAGCTGTTGGACAGTTCCCATGCAAGCCACAGTTCCCCTCCAAGTGCCTGCTGCATCTTCCTGCCTTCCTGACTTGCTACTGTCTCCAAAGGCACAGAAGCTCCCTAAGCCTACACTGAAAGCTGCCCTCAACTAATAGGTGAAGGGAGTCAGTTGATAAATGCATCAGCATTTGTCCTTGGGCAGGAAAATTCTAAAATGGATTCTATATGGTTTCTTGGAGAGTCCTTAGTAAAACTGAGTTCCAATTGATCAATGTGGTAGCCAGCTCAATAATGTGTTCTCGAATGGTTTTTCTTTCTTATCTCTCTCAGTTTCTCTGCTTCCCAAGATTACCTATCGAGTAAGCTACCTCATTCAGTCTGCTTTCTGAGGAACCCAAAGTAGATGGATAAACCAGTTAGTTGCTTGTTGATTGTGCTCATAGAAAGGGTTGGTTTGGTTCATAAATAAAAAACTAATAATTATTTTGGTGGAGAAAGTGAAATTAACTAAAATTTGGAAACAAACATTTATGGAACACTTTTATGTATCAAACATTTTAGAAGTATTGCATCACTTTCAATTGATTGATGTGTCAAAGATGAGTTTTCTAAGCTCATGGGGAAGGAACAGAAAAAAGAGAGAAAGAGAAAGGAACACAGACCAAGACATCAATGAATGACAGTGAGACTCCTTTATAGTAATGTCTACCACTTATCTAGACAGATCTACAACCTTTTTTGGGATTATACTGCATACTATACTTTGGGTGTGTTAGGAGGTAAACTTGAGATTTGATACATGACTGACTGTAGTATATCCAAATAAGTATAATAAAATTATGTGTTCTAAAAGTATGAAATAATTCAACATGTAATATGTGGGAAATACAGGAAACCCTAAGATCATTTAGTCCAATGTCCTAACTTTATGGATGAAGAAAAACAGTTGGCACAATCAGTCCTGGAATATAAGGATTCTGATACTCACCATCATACTTAGAGACTGACATCAAAGGAATGGTTATCACTTAAAAAATGTTTGATATTGAAAAATGTTCTGTACTCACGTGAAGTTTTACAGAATACATGGTGTTTATTGATGCCACTAGAGTTCAGTTTCTTGTACACAGTCTCTATTGATTGTGAGTCCCTTATGCTACTAAGCCTTGTTGCACGACCCTAAATTAAGTTTCATTCAAGTACTGAATGTTCCTAAGAGGTTTAACAATGCAATGCAGAAGAGAAGAAAGTTAGTCGGTTCCTTGGAGATCACCTGCCCAAACCCACCTATCAGGCATTTTTGTAGACATTTAGTTCCATTCTCAATTGACTGGTTTGAATTCTATGACTCTTCTGGCCCAAATGGGAAGAATGGGAAAAGAAAACAGAGAAAGAGGATCATTTTCCAACCTCTTCCTTCTTTCCAACTTCATATCTAGATGTCCTCTATAGCTAACCATGACCTGGGATGGGAAATGACTATTTCACTCCATAAAGGAAGCATTCCATAGATACTTGGTCGTTGATGGAACAGTATTTTCTGATTATCTGTTCTCTGGAATGGATATCCCAAAGGTAGTGAGGGAAACTTTCATTGAAGAAATCAGTGTCCATTTTTTTATTGTGGTGAAATACACATAACATAAAATTTACCATTTTAACCATTTTTAAAAGTACAATTCAGTGCATTAAATGTATTCACATTACTGTGCAACTATCATCACCATTCCCTTCCAGAACTGAAACCCTGTGCCCATTAAATAACTTTCCATTCTCATGTCCTCCTAGCCCCCAGAAACCAGCTTTCTATTTTCTGTAACTCTGAATTTGACTTCATATAAGTGGAATCATACAGTATTTGTCCTTTCGTGACTCGTTTATTTCATTTAGCATAATGTCTTCAAGGTTTGTCCATACTGTAGCAATGTCAGAATTTCCTTCCTTTTTAAGGCTGGATAATATGCCATTATGAATATATATACATACACACCACATATTGTTTATCTGTTCTTTTACTGATGGGCACTTGGGCTTCCACATTTTGGCTATATTAATAATGCTCCTATGAATACTGGTGTACAAATACCTCTTTGAATCTTTGCTTGTAATTCTTTTGGGTACATACCCAGAAGTGAAATTGCTAGATCATATGGTAATGCTATGTTTAATTTTTTGAGAAACTGCCATACAGTTTTACACAGCAGCTGTACCATTTTTAATTCCTACCAGCAATGTACAAGGGGCCCAATTTCTCCTTGTAAAACTTGTTACTTTCTGTTCTGTTCTGTTTTTATAACCGCCATTCTAATGGGTGTATAGTAGTATTTCATTGTGATTTTGATTAACATTTACCTAATTATTAGTGATGTTGAGCATCTTTACATGTGTTCATTGGCCCTTTGCATATGTTCTTTGGAGAAATGTGTATTTAAGTCTTTTGCCCATTTTTTAAAAGTAATCTCCATGCCCAACATGGGGCTCGAACTTACGACCCCCAGATCAAGAGCTGCATGCTTCATTGACTGAGCCAGCCAGGTGCCTGTGCCTATTTTTAAATCTGATTGTGTGGTTGTCACTATTGAGTTATAGGAGTTTTTAGATAAATTCTGAATATTATTCCCTTATCAGATATATAATTTGCAAATATCTTCTACCATTCTATGGGATACTTTTTTCCTCTGTTGATCATGTCCTTTGATGCACAAAACTTTTTAATTTTGATGAAGTCCAATGTAGCTATTTTTTCTTTTGTTACCTGTGCTTTTGGTCTACTAACTTTGAAGCTCACATTTTAATTGTAATATTAATTCTGAACTTTAGACACTGCTGGTTGGGTTAAGCTAGGTTTTCTGGAGGCGGAAGTATATACAATTGGGGCCACTTGAGAGAAAATTACACAAAAGTGATTTTCATAATTTTTTACTAAATCTTGTAATCGTGTTATCACTAGTTAGGACCCCTTCTGGAAGGAGTAATGGAAGCTTCATTAGCTCCATCATTAACCGGCCTTTACTGCCACCACTACCACTTTCTTCTTCCCTCCCCAAAACAGCTCTAACAATTCAGAAAGTATGTAGGGAATTTGAGAGCCTGGGAGACATCATTCCAAGTATAAGTCATAATTGAAATATCAGTGCATGGAAGTTTTAAAATAAGAAATTTCTAGGCAAAGAATATCAGAACAGAGATTCTCCTATAAATAGCTTCAAACTATTGTTTAATAAACTGGAAAGAACTGGGGTTTAAAATATCTAGGTCATAATTCTAGCTTTATTACTAATTGGCATTGAAAATCTGTGCAATTCAAACTTTCTGATATTCAATATGTATAAAACAATGAATTTGGATTTGATGTTCTCTTCCAACTCTAATAGGCAATAATTCTTACTTCCAACTTATTTCTCTACCTGTTTTCAGTGACTGTTCCCCTGCATCAGCCTCATATCTAGCTTTACTATGAGCCCATATCTCCAGTATTGTTCCCTCTGGCCATGGGTTATGACCATCTATGGGTTATGACTCCTCTTCATAGAGAAGTTCTAGGATGCCATAGATGACAACCTGCCTAGATGCTTCTTTTCATATACCGATAGCTTCTTGTCTCTTGTAAGCAGTATTTACCTTATCCTGTTGTATTCAAATGTAATTACTTTATTACCTCTCCTACTCTATATTGCATTGCATCTGAACATCTCCATTTGGATGTCTGATAGGCACCTCAAAGGTAACATGTTCTACCCTGAACTTATCACTTTCCCCACCTGCCCCCTCTCTAGCCCATCCAGGGGGGCACCCTTGACCACTCTCCCTTCCTCAGCCTCAAAGTCTTGTCTGTTTTACCTTATGGATGTTTCAGATACATCCATTTCTTTTTATTCTCATTGCCATAGTTTAGGTCAATGTTTTATCCTCTCTCACTTCAATAAGTACAACAGCCTCATAACTAGTCTCCTTGCCTATAAAGTTGCCTCTGAAACCCATTTTCCATAGTTACAAGAATTGTTTCTAAAGTGCAAATCTGATTATTTAATTCTCCTATGTAAAGCCCTTCGGTGGCTCATTATTGCTTTCAAGATAAAGACCCTACCCCTTATCAAGGCAAATAATCACTCCCCCCATGAATAATCTTGATACCTGCTCTATCTTGTATTTTGACATACCATCAAACTCTTTGCTCCAGCCATATTGGACCTCTTGCTGTTTCCTAAATGGATTATGTTATCTTTCATCCTCAGGGCTTTGCCCTTGCTATCCTCAGAGCTGGTAGTCCACCTTCCTGCCATCCCTTTTTGTCTGAAAAACTCATCCTTCAGAAATCTGTTCAATTATTGCCTTTGTGTGTGTGTGAAGTCTTCTCTGACACCTCAAGCGAGGTTAAGTGTCTGTCCTGCGAGTTCCTTCAACACCATGTTGCATTGCACCTTATTCTTTGTCTGTCTTTTTCACTAGATTACTAACCTTTTGAGAACAGAGACTGATCCTTAGTCATTACTGCAGCCTCAACACCCAATGCAGCACCTGGCACACAATAGGCATTCGAAAAATATTTCTGCATAAACCATCTTGTGAGAGAAACAGGCACTAAATAAAGATTTCTTGCCTAACTAGCTTTTCCTGTTTATTTTCTATTGCACACCTCCTTTACTGGATTTTTAAAAAGTGATATTCTAGGTAATAGGATTATGGGTGTATTATATTATTCTTTAAGTTTCTATTTATTATTTATAATTGAATAGAACTCTATACCAGATGACCTGTGTTATCCCTTTGTGTTAGGGCAAAAAATATTAAATTCATGGAATGACACTTGTGTCTTGTGAGCATAATGTTTAGGAAAAGGCTCCTCTCGGGCTATGCTGGATAGTGACAGCAGGAACTCATGTGATAGTGTTCAGTGTAAACCAGGGCCTCAAACTCTAACTGCCAAGTTAGAGTGGGAAGAGACCGATAAATACCGTCTCTTTTCAGAGGAAGCATTTGAGGGCTGAACAGGCTCAGCGACTCAGCTGAGGCTATACACTGGTCTCCTTATTTCCAGTATTATGCTCTTTCCACTGTATCATAGAGACAAAACCCAGAAACACCTTCTTTGACCTAGCAAGACTTAGTTATAAAAATTTAAGGAAACGGAGTCTTTAGAGCATACATTTCTGCTTAGAATGTAAACGATGTAAGAATTCTAAAGTGATTGTGAATCTTCTATGCCTAGAATTTGATGAAATAACACTAGCTCCTAATTCTCTTTCATTGAATTATTAGAGCTTAAGAACAGAGCAAAATTTGCATATTTGTTTCTGGCCATCTGCTCCATTCAGAACCTTGGAACTAGACAACTTATTTTCTGGAAGGTCTATGGGGGTGGAGGAATGGGGGAGTGGGGGGTTGAGTACCTAGCATCTGGGAAAAGATGTAGGCCAATTTCGTTCTTCCTTTCTGGAATTCTGACAATTCTGGAAGTATTTCATGAGGCTAGTCAATCTTCACCTTTTTGGTTTAGATTTTGTAACAGACACTTTATGATAATTTGGCTCCCAATTGGATTGTTAATATCAAATCAGATTTATATGATGATGGTTAGTTGTACGTTGAAGAGAAATCACATATTATAACATGGGGGAATTCAGTTCTGCAAAACTGCCTGGAGAAAAGAGTTTTCAAAATGGGTACAATTCTACATTTTTAAAGTTTGTCCTAAAACAATTTATTTACTTCAACACAGGATACTCTTAAAATTTTAAAAAAAGAATCATTTGACCTACAGGAGTAGAGATGTTAGGAGACAATCAGCAGGAAACAACACATTTAGAGAGGTGAAAATGCACAAATAATGACACACTTTGGCCCTGCCCCAAATCCTTAAGGAGCTGGCATCTTGTTCCATCTTCTGTTTTTACCCTTTACTTCCAGCCAACGAGATTTCATATGTAATTGTCTTGGTCTCCATTAAGACTGGGAAAAAAGTAGGAGTGTAGTGCTATACTAATTGATGAGTTGGGCTCACTCCACACACACATACTGGCATTGAATTTAGGACAGTGATCGACCTAGTACATTGTAACCATCATATTTGTTTGAGTTTGAAAGGGTCAAGGCAGGGATTATTGTATTCCGGGCTACTTCATTACCCATGTCTCAGGTGCTGAGGCCAGCCTTGGGAGGGAATTGGATGTGCGCTTGACGCCCTTCTTGGGGAAGAGCCAGCTGGCCCCAGTGCACGCGATGTTGCACGTGGAAAGCCTCAGTAAATCGGCACGCGTTCTGCAAACCGAAAGGACCACAGATAGCCCCATCCTCTCTCTGAATTGTTTACGTAGAATCGCACGCGTGGCACACGGGGCTCACCGCCCAGGTGGGAGCTTGGAGATCCCCACCGCAGGGGGAAGCAGCTGGCGGCGAGGTCCCCGCAGGCCCTCCCGAAGCGCCTGTACCAGCCGCGAGAGTGCAGGGCTGGCGGCGGCGGCGCGGGGCGGGGCTTGGCTGCGGAGAAATGACGTCGCCATCCCCGCGCGCTCCGCGGGCCGCGCGCCCTGGTAACCGCAGCTCCGCGGCTCCCGAGCCCTCCTCCATGTCCCCGCCTCTCCCCGCACCAGCCCGCCTCGTCTCCTCCTCCCTCCGCAGCCCCGGCGGCGGCCGTCTCGCTAGGTCCCTGGCGCGGGGTGGGAGCGGGACCTACGGGGCCGCGCTGCCCACGACGCCTCCGCCAGGCGTCAGTTGAAGAGCGGGAGAGAGCAGGCAGGGCCCGGGGCCGCGCTGCTGGACCCTGAAAGTCTGCCCCGCGTGGGTGTCGTCTGCGGCCTCGATCCGGCGGGGCTGTCCCGTCCCTGGACGGGGGTGACCGGAGGGTCGTGGACCGGAGGGCGCCTGCGGCCGCACCCAACAGACGCCGAGGGTCGGGTCCGGAACCGGCCGGGGCGGCTTTTGCCTCCTAGACGCCGTTGCTCCACGGGCCGCCCCCGGAGCGCGAGGACAGGTGCCCCTGCCGGGGTCTGTCGGGAAGATGGCGACCCCTGGCATGAGCTGGCAGCAGCACTATTACGGCGGCTCCGCGGCCGGGGCGGCCAAATTCGCCCCCTCGCCGGCCGCCGCGCAGCAGGCGGGGCACAGCATGGACTATAGCCAGGACCTGCACCTGAAAATGAGCAAGAAAATAGCCCAGCTCACCAAGGTAAGGGCGCGGCAGCGGGGTCGGCACGGCGAGGACCCCGTGCGGGCCACTCCAGCCGCAGCTGCTGGGATGGGAGGCTGCGCGCCCTCTGCCCGGGGCGAGTTGAAGGGGGCTGCTCTGGGGAAGCAACAGCCCGAGACTAAGCTCCATGAACCGTTCAAACTTCGGTGGAACGCAGGAGGTGCTCATTTAAATTAGACAACTCAACAGCACGGCTGGGTTTATGGGCTTGCACTCCGCGGCCCTTTAGGAGTAACCCGGCACAGAACAAATTAGTATCTACTTCCTTTATTGCACAATAATAAATCTCTTTAGTTTTGGGCTCATGCATCTGCCCAGACTCCACGAGCCTTTACACTACTGTATGAAGTACAGTACCGTATTTACTCAACATGACCCGGAATCTTCCCAATTAATCACCATCTTCTATTGTTTACGTACTTAAGAGGAGAATAAACCTGAGCAATGAGGAGGGTAAAACATACCTTGCGTGCTGTTTGGGGGATATAATGAGTCATTCCTTATTCTGACAGAATGTCATATAAGGCTTCTTTGATGAATCATGTGTCTGCACTTAGATGTTTCAATCTATCAGAAAATAATTTTCAAAGAGCTTAAGCCTGCAGATTTGGTCAACTGTGGTTTAGGATGGTGAGCTTTTTTTCTAGGTAATGTTGATGATGAGTTGGTATCTGTGAAGTAAGAGCAATTCAGATCAACTGGTTCTATTGCTCTGTTTAGGTCTCACCGGCGATCTTTCAATACCCCTTAATTGCAAACAGGTGATTTGTGATGTCTGAAAGTTAGTAGAGGTGAGTTTAATGTGTTTAAGCTGAGTCAGCTAACCACTTGTTAGTGGTGTGAGTATGATGAAGAGAGGTGGGCATCCTGGGTGTTTACTAATAGGGAAGCCCTGAAGTCTGATTCTTTACAACTTCAAGACTCCCACTATATAATTCCAGTACTAGTTGACACTATTGAGAGGGTAAAGTAAAACAGAGTTGGAAGAAAGGAAATGGGAGTGAAATGGGGATTGAAAGAAGGTAAAAAGAAGATTTTAGTGAAAAAAATATGATTGATGGTAGAAAGAAAAGTAACATGAAAGGACTGAAGAGTGAGGGCTCCAACAGAAGAGTAAAGGAAAAGGAGCAAGTACCTAATAGTAAAACTCAGCCATGCAGAACAAGGCAACACGGGGGGGAAATTTTGTTTTCTGATTTTTGTTTTAGGTCCATGCTGTCTCAGAGTTTGCTGTGTTCCCGTTTTTACTGTTTCCTTCTCTGACATACGGTCCCCATATTCAGAGGAAGGAAGGCCCAAAAAGAAACAATAATGTATCATCAGGGCATTTATACATTTGGGAGCTCAAAGCCAGGTTTCCTGATATCGTGTTTGTTCTTCAGAATAATAATGTTCAGAATGAAGCGCATGGATATTTATGTATTCTGACTTTCTTGTGGTGTGTCCACAACACCCATTGTTCTGATTTTAGATTGTAACCCTCCAGGTTCCTACTGTAGGTAATAGAAGCACTCAGTAAGTTGGTAGTGGAACTGTGTGCAGTTTAATGAGGTTTCTCATCTCTCCGGTAAACTTCTTTTATCTTTGCTTATGTTTTTTTCAATTTTCAGTTCTTTTATCAGAGAAGAAATTCACAACTGTTGAAGGTTAGAGTATTGATAGAACGTGATTGATATCACGTTCTGTTTACCCACTTTAATGAGGCAGGAAGCTGCCCCCATGCCAGTGCTCGTCAAGGCTTGAGTGCTATACCTAATCTTTATTGAGTGTTACCTGGACTCTCTGATTTAGTGTTTATAGTTACAGTCTCTAAACACTCATGCCACCTCCTCTGCTAAGTGCCCCAGACATTTAATCCCTTATACTAGAGTTTCTCAGCCTTAGCACTTTGGCATTTTGAATTGGCTAATTACTTGTTGGGAACAGGCAGGGCTGTCCTGTGCATTATAGGATGTTTAGCAGCATTCCTGGATTCCTGGTGCTACCTAGTAGATTCCGGTGGCACCCCGCACCTGCATGACACATCATCATGACAATAAACATGTCTGAAGGCATTGCTGTATGTTCCCTGGTAGGTGTGAGGACTCATCCCGTCTTGAGAAGCACTGACTTACACTGGAATATACTGTCTCTTGCATTTATTACTAAGATAAGATATGAGAATGAAATAGACAAAAGGACTCTGTTGCAGCCAACACCCTTTAGTTTCTGAAATCTACAATAAGACGTGCTTCCCTTATGCACCATTTTGGAAACTGTCAAATTTTACAGTCACATATACTTCTATTTTGTAAATACTATACCATAACAATGATATCGTGAGTAATATTTCAACTGTTAGAAACTTTACTGGTGTCTACTATATAGAATTTTCACTTTTGGAGTGTTTATTAACAAATTCACATCAGTAGAGGTAGGTTGGAAGCTTATATTTCAAAATTAGAAGTAATCATTAAAATAGGATTTTATTTCTTTTGGTAATGAGTTAGTAGTACACACTCTTCAGCATTATAGTTAGCATGGCTTGGGAATCTGACTGTCTTGAGTTAA
Source organism: Ailuropoda melanoleuca (assembly GCF_002007445.2). NCBI lineage: Eukaryota > Metazoa > Chordata > Mammalia > Carnivora > Ursidae > Ailuropoda > Ailuropoda melanoleuca. The sequence goes on along the minus strand of NC_048227.1, from coordinate 67,328,982 downwards.
AACTCCTGTTCTGCTTACTAGTAATATGACCTTGGGCAAGTCATAAATTCTGAGCCTCCGTTTCCTAATCTTTAAAAGAGGGGTGATGATATTACAACTAAGATAGTAGGCTCTTAATTCAGGCTATCACTGAAAAGAGAATCTGTGCCAACAAAGTATTAGTAAAAAATACTGGATAATATATTTTTTAAATGTTCCTCTCTTTTTAAACTAGTCCGCATTTAATAGCATTGTTGTATTTCTTTTGAGAGTTTTCTATGAAACTCTTTTAAAAATATATATGGTAATTGTTCTATTTGAATAGCAAAGTTTAAATTTTTCACATGTATCCTACATTGTTGTGGTACAGTATTGAAAATACATGCATTTTCCAGACACTTGGCTGGCTATGAAAGGATAAGGATGAAAGTAATATGTATTACAATTTTGTACATAGTAAGACTCAATAGATGTTTAAAAAAGCCATCTCAGCTGCAGACATATTTCTTCAGATTCTGTTTCCTTAAAACCTAACATAGCAGCCATCTCCTAGAAAGGAGAACAGTAGTTTTTAAAGGACCTTTTATGTAAGGGACATTTCACTAAGTGTTAGAGATATAGTAGGGAGCAAGACATAGTCTCTGCCTTTTAAAGTGAATCTATTGTATTTAGGCTACTCTTAGTAAATTTTAAGAATTACTGTTAGGTTTTTGAGTCCTGTTATGGCAAGGTTCTGCGACTGTTAATGGCTAAACCATCTCAGGATAGGCAGAGAAGCTGGATGGCTTGAGTTATGTTTAGTAGGACCACATTTGTGTACTTCTCTACTCTCCTCTTTAGTGCATGAGGGTGAAAAGCAAGACTTGTGGGAAGTAATTATAAAACAGCTTTTTTTGTGTTACTCACTGTCCCTTTCAGTTTACTCTGTGAGGCTGGCTCATCCTCTGCCCATAGATAAACTTGACTTTTCTGGTTGCTTTTAGAGAATACGGATTGTCCTTCAGTAACTAAATTAAAGAAGTCTCAATTTGATTATTAAAATGTCCAGTGCTGGGGTGTCTGGCTGGCTCTGTTGGAAGAAGATGTGACTCTTGATCTTGGGGTTGTGAGTTTGAGCCCCATGTTGGGTGTAGAGATTACTTGAAAAAAATCTTCAAAAAAATAAAAATAAAATGTCCAGTGCCTACAAATAAAAATCCCAAACCAAACCTAAATTAAGGATGAAGCTTCTCCCCCATGTCCATTCTCAGCCAATAATTGGGGAAGAGGGACATCATTGACTTTTTTCTTCTGACTCGGCTTTTCTACTCTTCTTGCTTTGTCTTGCCAGTCCTACTAGTTTAACACTTTCCCCTCCCCCATTGGAAAAGGAAGAAGAGAGGAAAGACTAGCAGTAAACTTTATTTGAATAGTTCATGGTAATTAGCTTCAGTGCTGTTGTAGACTTGGCACACATTTAAAGCTCATTCCTTCACTCCTGCATCTTCCACCTCCTACCTCCATTGCTCAGGATTCCTCAGCTCAGGTTGCTTGACAGTGAGAATGCATCTGTATTCTGGCTGGTTGCTTAGTCCTTCCTCAGCCTCTTAGATCTGGCAAGACCTTCATGTTTATTTTGCTGAGGTCTGTTCAAGCTTCAGATAACCCTCTTGGATTGATCTAGATGACCCCAGCCCAGATTACTCTGTTTCTTTCCCATAGGGCCCATCTTGGTCCATAGGGAGCGTTCATTCTATGTCCAGACAGACTCTGATAGTGGTCCCAATTCAGCATCTCTCATTTCCTCTCACATACCTCTTCAACCAGTTTCTCATCCTTTCGACTTGCCAAGGATGAATCAGGTGCCACTTCAGTATGCTCTCCTAAGTGCTTGAGACACATCTCAAGATCTTCAAGTGGTCCCAAAAAGCCTTCTCCTCTAGGCTTTAGACGAGTGACAAGCATCTGTCCTTTCTCTTGAAGACAAGGACACTTGTTCCTGTAGCTCTCCCCAAGGAAGCCTTCTCCAAAACCCTACTCTGTAACCTCTTCAAGGCTTTTCTCACTAATATTGGGTGTAGGAGGTAGCACATCTCAAGACTCCTCTCTTTAGACTGCCTTTTTTTTTTTTTTGAAATTTTGAGAATATTCTGTCACCTGCTTTGAAATGTCAGTTGCCTTTGGTTCTCAGTAGAAACTTCCCTTTTAATATCTTGTTATGTTAGCTGCTCATCCAGTGCCTCCTTAGTTGATTGTACTTTTGATACAGTTCAGTCTGGGTATCACTGATATAACTAGTATAAGGTGGGGTATATGGTTCCAAAGAGCAGGAGTAGTTTCTTTGTGTTCACTGTGTTCAGCATCAAGTCCTTCTTAAAAGTCTTCTTTGATACCCAACTTACGTCTCCTCCCACCCCCACCCCTCCTGAAAACCGCCCCGCCCAACCTAGGCCTTGTTAGGCTTGCCTTACTCTGAATTACTATAACATTTATTGTCTGTTGTACTTGTTGGTACTTAATAATACAAAGAAGTCATGCATAAATACACTTTAAAACTCAATTTTTAAAACATAGTAATATAAATTATTTCTGCCTCAAATTGTTTTTTTCTAGCCTTTTCAGGTGTCATAACTGCAAGTGTTTGGTAATCACCGTGGCACCATTTGGAAAAGATTTGTGAAATGTTTATTTCGTTTATAGATGTATCTTGTTTCTGTAATTTGAATATAATTTCCTCAGCTGTAGAGACTATTTTTCATGCAACTTTGATATAAATACTTTGCACGTAGTATAAAAGCTTAATAAATATTTATTGAAGGTGATGGTGGTGGTGTTGATGGTAATGATGCTGTACCAAGTAATTTTGTTATACAGTAGGGTTAGTAAATAGTTCTGAGGACTATATCTGCTACTCTTCTGGGTTAATGTTAGATCGTTTCAGCTGAGTTAAATTACTTTTAAATATTTAAATGTTTATTGGTTTCCTCTTAAACTGTTTCAAAAGCTGTATTATTTCATAATATACTTATATTTTTGATGCAAAAATGAAAATATAAAGCACTCAGTTTAAAATACAAATATTATTTGCCATTGCAAAAGGTAGGTAATGGATACCAGATTCTTAGCAAATAAAAAAAGTCTTAAGATCAGTCATTTAATACTGCTTTTACTATATCCCAAACCAGACTGTGTTAGTATACTAGTGAAATTTTTAAACAATGTATTTTATGTACATTAAATACAACCCATTTTACACTAGTTTGAATTACCTAGATACTGTTTCATAATACTGTTCAGTCTTGGTTATGACCTGGGTTGTTTCGGTTTAGCACATAACAAATGCCACATCTTTTTCCCCCTCCTTTGTTTCATTGCAGCTTTGCCATTCTCTTATGTAGTAGCTTGGATGTAATCTTTCAGTCATAGTTGAGTGGTTTGAATTAATTTCTTATATTTTACCAGTGGGCACAAAAATTTGATACACAATTTATCAGTTGTCCAAATGCTTATAAAGGGATGCCTGTAAAGTTAAAAGGTTTAGAGCTGGAAGAAACCAGATTCTGACCAGCTTAACCCTCTCACTTTATAGGTGTGGAAGTTGAGGGCCCAGAGGCATTTGAAGATTGCACAGCTTGTCACTGGCAGAACCTGAACACAAATCCTGGTCTCTGGATTGGTCTAAGAGAAGGGCAGCTGTGCTAGCTGGTCTCTTTTGCCCGTGTCTGCCTTCTCTCTAATAGTACTCATTCATTTCCTAAGAAGCCACAGAGTTGTCTTGGTGGTGGTTTTCTCATACTGGAACCATCTTTTGTTTACCATCTGAATCACAGACTTCTGGTGAAAGTGAACCCATGTGCTGCCCCTCCCACGCACTTAACAACCTCTGGATATACAGTTGTACAGTATGTAACTGGCTTTGGTAAATTTTTAAGAGCTATTTTTATGTATTCTCAGATAAATGTCGTAATATTTTTATGTTTTTATTAACAGCTTTAGTCATTCCAGACTTAAAAAATGTTTTAATTGGAGACTGTCATGCTTGGTGTCAAATTTACTACTGGGTGGTTATTTTAAATGTTTTTCCTTTGCTTGGTTTCTTAATTGGATTGTCGCTTAGGTCTCATTTCCGAAGGCAGGAAGTTGGAAGTTTTCCTGTTTTTCTCCTTCCATCCCTCTCTCTGTGTTTTTTTACGAAAATCCTTTGCAGTTTTCTAATTGCCAACCTCTTAAAAAGGGGGTATGAAGGATAAAGGTTCAGCAAAATGTGAGTGAAGCAATCTGGTAATCTTTTTTTTAAGATTTATTTATTTATTTGAGAGAGAGAGCATGCCTGCATGGGAGGGGCAGAGGGAGAGGGAGAGAGAGAATCCCCGCTGAGTGGGGAGCCTGATGTGGGGCTTGATCCCAGGACCTGGGGATCGTGACCTGAGCCAAAATCAGAAGTCAGCTGCTCAACCACCCAGGCACCCTGCAATCTGGTTACTTTAATTCTGAATGGCAATAGGAAGTGGGTGGGGAGGGGAGGAAGAATTTAAAAAATGATATTCTGTCCTTTCAGTTTATCTTATGAGATCTAGAAAGTTTCTAATCTTTGAGCATTCAAATAAACTTGGATATTATGCCATGAAATGGGACTGATGTGAGTAATGGAAATTTGTTAAAGCCATACTTGTTTTTTCACTACAGGACGTTTCTGTTTTGTAGACCAGTTATGAATGAGAAGGACATTAAGTCTGTCAGAATTGTTACTCCCCAGTCTTTTTTGGAGGTAAACATCTGAGGAGAGGTGGGAGACAATTGCTAACTGAATTCAGATTTTTTTTTTTTGGTAAATAAAAATGATGTTATAAATGGTAGTTTGATGTGGGGGAAATATTACTACCAAGTTTTATTTTGTATTGCAAGTGTGACCTGAGCCACAAAGGCTTTTTTAGATTGACCTGGGAACTTAACAGTTCTTTAAGTATTATTGTAAAATAGCCTCTGACTGCCAATCAATTAACATATAAAAGTGAATTTTGGGAGCACCAGTCTTCACAGGTTGGGGATTGCAGGTTATAGTCAGTATTTTGGTATATTTAACATTTGAGACCAAAGCAAATATTTTAGAAGATAATAAACTTTTTATTCTTAGCTTTCTATTAAACTATGACAGTGAGTGCTGTCATTTGTAAGTCTCAGACTTCGTTATTGATTACATCTTTGTTTCCTACTAAAGCTTTGACAAAATGTACAAAATTAGTGAAGCTGAATATGTAAAATTTTGTCCTGCATCTTTTACCTTCATCTTGAGAAGTAAAAGGAGGTTAAAACTACCAAAAGACCCATAGTCATGGAAAAGCAAAAGACTAAGTGATCAACCAGAATACTTGGAATTTGGACAGTTTAGACTCAGGTCCTAATTGACCACCTAATTTATTATAAAGTAGATAGTATTTTTAATGACTTCTAAAAATTACGAATCTGTATTTCCTAATATATATGTACAATCTCTATTTTGATTTTAAAAAGGTTTGAAGATGAAAATTTGGTGTACAAAGTACATTGCCAATATTTAAGTTATCTCTAAAATTGACAATTTTAGTAAAATATTAGGATAAACCCTATTCAAAATTATTGGAGACTGAGTTATTTTAGTTGACTAGAAGTTACTCTAAGTATTGATAATTTTTTGCCTTCCAAAATAATATACTTACATTTAAACCATACCATTCATAAGTTACATGGAGTCCTTTATTATCTCTGGATCATTGTTAGAATCGTCAGTATATGCATTGAAGATTAGGCCAAACCTATACTAATCCTGTGGCAAATGCTGAAATTTTATTTCTGAATAAATTTCGTTACTTCTTTTTTTATTTGCCCTGTCTCTCTTATAAAGCGAAGTGCAAAGTTTGAATATGCACAAATTCTAGACATTGACTTTCTGGTTGGGAAGATTTAGTTTATTCTGCTGAATGTGTGTCTGTGTGCCCACAGGTATTTGCATTTTTCATCCTGTTCCTTCTGAAACACTTCATAACAGAATTTCATCTCTCTCAGAAAACATTTCATAACTGAAACCCTAAATAATATCCCATTCTTATTCTTAGATGTTTTTTTCTAGTGAAACACTTAAAAACAAAGCGCATGTAATTTTGAGGGGAAGTTGTGTGTGTGTGTGTGTGTGTGTGTGTGCATGCATGAATAGATGTGTGTTTGATATAATGGTCTGCACAGAGTAAGAAAAGAAGGTATACTTAAATATGACTAAAATAGAGCATATAGATCCGTATGGTTGGTCAACTTTTGTTGAATGCCTAGTCCATGAAAGATGCTGTGTTAGGCACTATTGATTATTTAATACTAAGAATTTATCATTTCACTTCTGGACTATATTTATTTTTCATTTTTTTTTCAGTAGACCTGTGAGAAAATAACAGAATAAAGCAGGTGAATATTTTAACCAACAGGTTAATTTAATCTGACAAATTTTAAATGCTTAATTATGGGCAACTTTTTGGTTGGTTTTGGGTAGAATTTATATATCTAATTTTCTTAAGCTGGTGCCTTCCGTGTCTTCTTCAATAAGGTTTTTAATAATAATTTAAAGAATAATGTTGACACATTCTCTGGTTACAAATCTGTAATGTATTTGTCCAGGGGGTAAAGGAGGTAAAGGAAACTTCAGTCTTCTGAAACCCAGTAGTTAATGGGTCTGTATTAGGTTTAGATCTCTCATGGGCAGGCCAGAGAGCCACAGTCCCAGAGCCATATGGCCCAGTGAGGCAGCAGTGCTTATCATGTAGGTCAGAGGTATAGGTTCACTGGGTTAGACAGATCCCAGTTTGAATTTCAGGTTCACCACTTATTAGTGTTTGACCTTTGATAAATTTTAACCTGTGAGAGCCTCAGTCTTCTCATCTGTAAAATGAGAATAACAAAGCCTATCTCATAGAATTACTGTAGAGACTAAATAAGATAATTTGTGTAGGAGAAGAGGTCAGTAAATGTCAATTTCTACCCATTTTCCAGGCCCCTACCACTTGGTTCAGCCTTTAACAATTAACAGGCTTTAACAATTAAGTATGTTGGGGTGCCTGGGTGGCTCAGTCAGTTGAGTGTCCGACTCTTGGTTTCGGCTCAGGTCATGATCTTGGGGTCCTGGGATCCAGCACCATGTCAGGCTCTGTGCTCAGCAGGGAGTCTACTTCCCCCTCTCTCTCCCTCTGCACCTCCCCCTGCTCATGCATACTGTCTCTCTCTCTCTCAAATAAATAAAACAAGTATGTTTTTGTATATATTTTCTCTTTTGATGGAGAGATATTATTAGGGACCACAGCTATCAAAAGTAAAGGTTTAACAGCAAATGAAATACAGTTGATTCTCATTGCGATGGTTATATTCTATCAAGTTATGTTCTAGGGGAAATACAGGGTTATGTTCCTGACATCCTCTGGTCACATTTTCATCAACCAGGAAATATATAACTTTATTTTATGTGCTTCTTATTTAATACATATTATCTCTTCAGTAAGAACGAAATAGAGGGCACCTGGGTGGCTCAGTCAGTTAAGCGTCTGCCTTTGGCTCAGGTCATGATCCCAGGACCCTGGGATTGAGGCCTGCATTGAGCTCTGGATCGGGGAGCCTGCTTCTCCCTCTCCCTCTCCCTCTGCCTGCTGCTACCCCTGCTTGTGCTTGTGTGCACACTCTCTTACTCTCTCTGTCAAATAAATAAATAAATAACATCTTTAAAAAAAGTAAACTCTTAGGCACACACACTTTCTCTCTGTCAAATAAATAAAATCTTTTAAAAAAGCGAACTCATAGGCAGCAGCATTATAGCTCATGCGTGAATGAAGCTTATCTAACATGCTGCAAGTGTTAGATTGTGAGGTTACTTATAAATTTTAACACGTAGGAGAACTAGGAAATATGGAATCCACAATAATGAAGATCTACTGTATCTAAAAATGGATACAGAACTTTGCATCTGCTGTTTACTTAGCCCCTACTCTGTTTTTTCAGCTGTTGTTATGGGCCTGTGTGACTATGACTCTTATTAATACCCTGAACACCCTCACATGACTGTGACTTTGACTCTTATTATCTCGCTAAGCACCCACAGATGAAAAGGGAGGAAAGGAGAGTGGGGGCAGGAATACTCATCTTTTGTGTGAGTTGCCAGTCACCAAGCAGCTACCCTACAATCATAAACATGGGACAAAATTACACGATTCTTTCCTCGTGTATAAACTGTGATCTTCATAATCTGAACTTGAATCTACTACCTTGCCCTAGGTCAGAAGGAATAAAATATATAAGTTATTCCATGGTATGGAGAAACCTTTGGAAATATAATGTTGACTTAATTTAAAGTCTTAATTTTTTATTTCATCATTTGATTAAAATATGTTTGTGGTTCCTTCCCAACACAAACTGTCAGTGTGGGAGTTGTTTTTGTTAAAAGCCTTTGTCTAGGTATCTAAAGATAACTAGAAATCTTATACTCTCTGGGGCTCAGAGCATTTGGTTGGAAGTTTCTGAAGTAAATTTATGCAACATACAGAAAACTTAAAATATTAGAGAATATTTTGGCAGATAATTAGACTTGATCTATACCTTTTTAAAATGACCTAGAAGAATGTGTACTTTCAGTGTTGTTAATAGTAGAGAATGTTCATATCTGTCAATACCTTCTTATCCCAATTCCTGGTGATTATCAGAAAATGCTGGTGAAAAGGAGCCTGGATAAGAGTGCTCTGTGGTCTTGAAGGAGTTAGCAAGGTTAACTGGCCTAGAGAAAGACTTTGAAGTCAAGCCTGTCACTTTGATACTGCTGTTTTTAGGACCCTGCCTGTCTTTAATTTCAATCCTGAGTCTCTCTTGCTATTTATTTTCTCTGTTTCTGGGCTGTGGAGCGTTGTCAGAGAAAATTATGGAACCGGACTGTGACAGAATAATGCCACCCCTCACTTCCTTACCCTCAAAGGTGTCTACATCCCAACTCCTGGAATCTTTGAATATGTTACCTTACATTTGCGAATGTGACTAAGCGAAGGATCTTGAGATGGAGACATTATCCTTGATTATTTTAATGGGGCCAGTGTAATCACAAGAATCTTTCTGAGTGAAGGAGGGAGGGAGGGAGGTGAGTCAGTGCCAGAGTGATGGGATGTGAGAAGGACTTGACTAGCCATTACTGACTTTGAAGATGGAATGTGGCCATGAGCCAAGGAATGTAGGTGGCCTTTAGGAACTGGAAAAGGCAAGGAAATGAATTCTCCCCAAGAGCCTCCAGATTTTAGCCCAATGAAACTCATTTGAGACCTCCAGAATTGTAAGGTTAATAAATCTGTGTTGCTTTATGCTGCTGGCTTAGTGACAAATTGTTCTAGCAGCAAGAGGAAACTAGTGCTTGGACATTGGTAGCTCTCTACGACATCATGTGATCCAATTCTGCCTGATCACTTAGTGTTGTTGCATTATATTATGTTGCTGCCTCTCTGAATTGCTGACAGTTGCTTCCTCTCATACACATCATGTAGGTAAGCTGCTTTCTATTTTACTAAAACTGTCAAGACTATCCAGCTTCAGTTACTTGTCCACAAAGATACTGGGGTGCTGCTTCTCTGTGTCTTAAAGAGCTCACTCTTGGCAGGGACAGATGGTAATCAAGGAAACTAATTGGGAGGGTATTGGAATACAGTGTTGATGAGAGATTATGAGGGCCTGGATTAGGACTATGGTAGGAGAGAGAGATTTGGGAAATCTTGAGGGGCAGATTTAAGAATCATTTAGGAAGTAAACTTGTCAGGACTTGTCAGAGCTAAAGAACTTCAATAGACAGTAGTTCGGTTAATCTACCCTTGCGCTGCATGCTGCATGGGGAAGGAAGTGAGGTTAGGATGGAGCTGACAGATACAGAAATTTTAGGAATTGAGAGGACCATTGGTGTGAATGTAGATAATGCCCAGAGGTTGAGGGTTTACAGCAAAGAGTTGTAACATGAGAGGGGGCTATTTCTGAGGTGGAGTAAGTTAAAATGAGATGTAGGGTACAGCCTTGAGAGTGTTTATAGGGGAGTGACTGTTGTTAGGAATCCCAAAGAACTCTAAGTCTGGTCTTTTAGATTCTACATGCATTTTTGAAATTTCCAAAGGTAATGAGAGTTGGGATAGGAGGGAAATTTGTGGGTCCCAATGCCTTAAGTCTACACTGAATGCAGGAGGTGACTTGGAGGCTGGTTATTACATGAGGCAGGTGGAGTGATAAAGCTAAATAACAGAACAGTTTGTCTGACTGTGCCATGTTGTGCCTTTTAGAAGGCAGCATTGGGTAGCTAGGTGAATGCCCAGCTCACTTTCAGATCCCATAAGTTAGGTGCAACATAGAATATGGCTTCTGGTGGAGAATCAGAAGCCAGAGAATCCATGTCTTTGTCTGAGAGGGGCAAAAGTGGGGTTCTGAGGATGTAAGGAATTAGTTTTATTTGTGTGGGTAGGTGGTGGGTGTTTGATCTAACATTTAAATATTGACTCAGAGATTGCAAAGAGTACAATAAGAAGGGGGTCGGGGGCCAGTGGTGGAGGAGCCAGGGGATGAAGTTGGATACTAGAATTTAGCTTGCAGCTGTTCTGCCGTCAAATGGAAAAATAAGGTGGAATATATAGACTTAGAAAGCAGAATCTTATTTTGCTTTAGTTTTTTTTTTTAATAAGCAACTAGAAAATTACAAGTCTTCAATTCATATTAAACAAGAAACTAGACTTTTTAAGAAAAACGTGGTTATTTGTGATTTGATTAAACCGTCTTTTCTAACTTGATTATTAATTTGTTTATATAAAATTTCAGCATAGTTTGTCATCCTTAAAATGACATGAATAAAAATACAAATATTCTATTTATTAGATATATGGGTGTAATTTTAGGTTTTGCCTCTTTGTTGGTTGATACTTAAATCTGAAAGTCACATTTTATAAAATCTAAACATCTTTTAGAAAACTAGCATAGAAGTTATTTAACAAACGAAGAGGTATTGTGCCAAATATAGCCTCTGGAATTAACATGTCTTAGGTATGGAACTTTGCCTATTTTACTTTATTCCTATACCGATAGTTGTTCGGTAGCCATTTTGAGTGTCTAATAAATGCTAGACAGTGTGGGGAGCACAAATAAGTCCTGGAGCTCATCCTTCAGGGGCTTGCAGTTTAACAGATGTAGGAGACAGAGCATACCTGAGACAAAGCAACATTTGGCAATGCTTTTAATGTTTCATGTTACCTGAGTGAAACTCTGGCCAGATCAGTAAGAGCCTTCTGAGTCATTTCATTTCCTCTACTGAGCACAGCTGCTTCTCCCACAAGATGGGAGAGAGGCATTGAGAGGACCACTGGTGTGAGTGTACAAAATGCCCAGAGGTTGAGGGTTTACAGCAGGCTTGTCGCATGCATACCTGTTTACAATTTCTTGGAAGGACCATATCAATAAGCAAAACAATTAAACCAAAAAGTGTATTGTGCAGTACTGTGTGTCGGACACTGTGTTAAGCACTTTACATGGTGTTGTTTCACCATCAGAACTTCATAAACTTGATATTATTCTCTTCACTTTACAGAAAAAAAGCCCTAAGGTTTAGAGATGTTTAAAGTAACTTTCAAACAGTTATACAGTCGTGACTAAGGCTAACCTTGTTCACCTATCTCTAACATACTTGGAATTCTATATAAAATCCATAGCCTGCTATGTTCAGAATGATAAGACCAGAGCACATCTGGAAGCTTCAGGCCAGCTCATTCTGTCCATCTGTCTTACCTCATATCTCTGTCTTTGGGCCCTGGGTGCAAGCACAGGTCCTTGTGTCATCTAGCTTATCCTCAGTCTTCCTTCCTTCCCCCCGTGTGCTTGGGTTTTTTATATTTGCTCAATAGAGCTCTTGCTCCCTGCTGAACAGACTTCTCTGCACATATCTTTTCATCAAATAGTCTATCTGCTTATCGTAATTGAAAATCTGGCTCTCTCCCAGGATACTGCTTTTTCTGCTGCCTTTGCAGGTGACCACTACTCATTTTCACACATTGCATCAATCAGAGGTCCCAGAAACATCTTTCTTCTAGCTGTCATTGCAACCTGTAAACCATTACTCCTAGACTTTTCTGTAAATACAGTTCTTGAGATTTAGGCCAACTGTCTCTTCCTTCTGTACCTCTCTCTTTGTTGTTTCCCATGCTAAGCAGAGAGTCACTGTCCATGGGTGGCCCATCTTACATCCTAGTCTCACTGTCCTTGACCTTTGAAGATTCTGTGTTTTTCACCTTTACTTAATCTACCCATACACATTTTCCTGTCAGTCTTAAACAGAATAACCATATGGAAGATACTCTAAATAGTTGTTGATTAAATCAACGAACTTCTTAGCTTTCATCTCTCCCTTCCTTTTTCACATTTTACCCATTCTCCAGTCCCTCTGGTTCTTTTTCTTCCTATTCATGAGCCCTTCTTTCTTCACTTTGTTCTTTATCTATCCTAGACTACTTGCACTATTACTGCATCCACTGTCATGCCCAATGTTTTTCCACTACCCTTTCCAGACCAGCAAGAGGATAATATTGGCCAGATGTGCAGCTTGTTCACCCTAGCATATATCAGTAAGAAAGCATAATGTCCTTGCAGACACCTCTAGAAGGGCCCAGCTGAGCAGGTTGAAAGCAGAAGGGACACTGGTGGGGAATGCTTGGAAGTGAGTGAGTTCCAGGGGTGGGATGTAGCTGGGATGATAATACCTCGTTTTAACTGAATATCTTCTGAAAAGTCCAAACTCTAATTAGAAGTGACTAAAAGCAGGGCGCCTGGGTGGCGCAGTTGTTAAGCGTCTGCCTTCAGCTCAGGGCATGATCCCAGCGTTCTGGGATCGAGCCCCACATCAGGCTCCTCTCCTGGGAGCCTGCTTCTTCCTCTCCCACTCCCCCTGCTTGTGTTCCCTCTTTCACTGGCTGTCTCTGTCAAATAAATAAAATCTTTAAAAAAAAAAAAGTGACTAAACACTTAGAAATAACAGGACTAAGTTTTTCTCTGCAAAATAGTTACAAAGATAAAGAATGAAGTTCTCCCAGGAAAATGAAGAGCTTGATTTTTTATGCTATGATTTGTGAGTGACCAATTTGTACTCATTAAATATAAAAGCAAGTTATAAAATAGACAGTATTTATAAAAATGCAGTGGTTTGAAGAGTTTATATTAAGATTACATATTAAAGAAGAATAACCTTTTCGTTAAACCGTAAAATGAGCTTTTTCTGGCAAAATACGACTTGTTGATGGGAGTAGATACATAGAATTCAATATAACTAACTCATTAGTAAAGCACTTCTAATGATAAAATGTGAAGTACTGGTATAGTGCTTTGTTTACGATAAGTGCTGAATAATTCTTATGCCTGACAGAATGTTTACTTATTATGGTTATAGTTGCGTGCACAACATCTTGCTTCAAGTAATTATGTCTTTAGTCATGACCTAATTCAAACATAGATTGCAATAAAAGGGTGAAAAAGACTGAAATAATTCCAATAAGTGGAGAGAATGTTAGAAACAAGCTGTTAAAACAAATAAGCTGGAAATCAAACCCTAGGAAATTATTTTATTGGATATGATGGTTTCATCATATGGTTTAGAATGGATGGGTGTGATTTGCTCTGCCGGGAGTTGAAACAACTGGGGTTGGGGAATCTACTTGCAAGATGACTTCTTTCTTCCTCCAGTGACTTGAAGGCTGGGCTTAGCTGGGGCAGTTGACTAAAGGACCTACACGCCCTCTCCATGTAGCTTTAGTGTTTCATAGCATGGCAGCATCTGGAGACTGAGTCTTCCAGAGACTAAGAAGCTACAAGCCTTCTACTGATCTAGGCTCGGAAATCATTATCACCTTTGCCACATTTTGTTGGTTACAACTGAATCATTAAGGCCAGCCTAGAGTTGAGAGAATTGGATTCCTTATTGGGGGATTGGCAAGGTCATATTGCAGAAGAGCATGGGGGATGGGAAATATTGTGACCATTTTGGGAAAACACTGTCTGCTAAAATGTATACTTTCTGGGAATAGGGAAAAAACCCACATTTATAGCTTTTTCAGTGATTAGCCACAGACTTTTAAGGGAATAAAAAATAAGAGAGATGGTAACTTAATATAAATTATTAGGAAAGAGCTCTTCCTGCCATTTGAACACAAATATAGAATCCTCAGATTACCAGAGACACTTTCCGGCAGCATTTTAAAAAGGCATTATTAGATTTATGGTAATATATGGTAATAAGAAAGGCTTTTTTGTTTTAAGCATAGCAGAAGAGTTAGAGCTTACGCTATATAATGGGTCATTCCTTAACCACTTGTCAGTTTTCTGCCTATTGGGACAATAAGCAAGATGACTATAATTTGAAGACTTTTCGAGATGTTGGACCTGAGGTCTTTGGGATTTTGGATCTTTGCCTCAGTGTTAATAGTACATGTATATGTATTTGGGCAGCAGCCTTTACTGGTTTCAAGTTATGCTGTATTAATTTTTAACCATATTGTGGAATGAAGTTCTCAATCTGACTAAGGTCTTTTTTCTATCCTCTTAGCCCCTTTAAGAAAGGGGCAGATGGTGACACAAGTAGTGGCCGTGTCAGGAAGAAAGAAAGCCAGATCATTAGCACATTGGCCAGTGCCCCCCCCAGACCAGAGTTACATAGGACATAGTCCTATCTAAGAGGATTTAAGGGGTTTAATGATCTTGTGGTTCAAATGCTGAATATTTATGATAATTTTTGTCTCGTTTCCTTTTATCACTGTGGAAATGCTTAGCGTGTGTGAATGCCCAAGTTTATATCACTTTGGAAAGGAAGTTCTCAGTAGATGATATGTTTGGGAGATATTTGCAGATTTTGGTGATGGAGCTGATGAACTAACTGCACAGCAGAATCATGGTTCAGTAGCCAGTTACTCTGATGCCCCATGCCAAGTGATGCCCTTGAATAAGACGAGGGATATATTCTGGTGAGCATAAAATGTTGCCATGGGATGGTAGAACCCTAAATTAATTTTAGGAAGCTTCTGTCCATTTTGCCTTTTAAGACTGTCATCTGTACCTGGATGTCTGCCATCACCTCAAATGCCACATGTCCAAAATTGAATTAATCATCTTCTCCATCAGACCTCTCCTACATGCCAAAGAACAAAGAAATAAACCAAAAAACCTAGTTTCCTTTCTCAACTGTAGCACTTCTGTCTGACCCTACTCTTCTTTTAGAGTGGAACTTCGGAATTAAATTAAATTCTCTTCTTCTTTTGCATTTTCGTTTCTCTGATTTTTTTTTTTTTTTTGGATTTTCCATTTCATTTGCATTTGCCCCAGGGATGGATTCCATGTAGGCCTTGTTTTTGTAGTCGCTGCCTTTTGTACTCTCCCTATTTCAATTTGTCTTGCTTAGTGATGTTGTACAATTAACAAATGTAACCCCTACACAAGTACTCATTGTCTCTTTTTTGTTCACTGGACCAAATCTAAATTCCTCTGTGTGAATTTTGCTTATTTGTTTGTGGGGTAAGGGACTTCCGTGGCACAAGCACCTGTATTAGGGTTCTCCAGAGAAACAGAGCTAATAGAGAGTGTGTGTGTGTGTGTGTGTGTGTGTGTGTGTGTGTGTATGTGTATGTCCTATGTAAGCAAACCAAAACCTAAGCCTGTAAATGTCTTGAGGTTATGAAATCTAACCCTAAGGATAACCGATCACAAAGAGCCAACTAGGGGTTAAGCTGTAGCCAATCAGAGAATTGCTTTGCTTCCACCTCTTCTCTATAAAAGTCTCTCCCCTAGCTGTCAGTGGAATGCTCCTACTCTCTTTTGGTTTGGCACTGCTCAATTTGAATTGAGTTTTGCTTAAATAAACTCTTCAAATTTTAAATATGCCTCAGCTTATCTTTTAGCAATATGTGTTAGGAAATATAAATATGATTTATTATGAAGTATTGGCTCACATGACTGTGGTGGGTGAGAAGTCCCAAGATCTGTAGTACACAAGCTGGAGACCCAGGGGAGCTGATGATATAGTTCTAGCCCCGGGCAGGAGAAGGCCAGTGTTCCAGCTTAAACAGGACAAAGAAGTTACCTCTTACCTTTTTTGTTCTATGTGGGTCTTTACCCAGCCTACCAATTCAAATCTTAATCTCATGCAGAAACATCCTCACAGACACACCCAGAATAATGTTTGACCATATACCTGGGAACCCCATGTTCCAGTCAGGTTGACACATAAAATTCATCATAGCTCTTCAGTTGGAAAGGTTTTCTTCCATCTTTGCTTTTACTCACAAATCAAATGGCAGACTGCAGACTAGTGAGAAACTGGGGAATAGGGAAAGAGAATGGGATAACATTTATTAGTACCAAGGACAAAGGGTAGGTGAAGGACTAGGTCTGCAGGGCTTGTCGCCTATGCATATTAAGAAGGAAGGATATGGAGAGGACTGGAGGGAGAGAAAGGAGCCTTGAGTCAAAAGGAGAGATGGTTTAGAATGTGGAAAAATTAAGAAGGACTTTGGAAATGTGGCACATGAGACTGGGAAACAGAAGAGGGAATTGAGAGAAAGGGAAAAGCTAAAGTCTACGGAGGTAGGCCTGAGAGAGGCTGCTGGGATGAGGGCAAGGCTGTGTGAAGGAAAGCTCAGTATGGGTTGTCCAGGTGGGAGCAGGAACATGATGGGAGCTGGGCCTCAGAGATGAAGTGGAGACTGCAGGCTTTGTAGGAGGGAGCATAGGCAAGGAGCATGGCTTTTGCGGAGGTAACCAAGACATACAAAGGATTAGTTGGCATACTAGTCATTAGGGAAATGCAAATCAAAACTACAAGAGATCATCCACTAAAACAGGTATAATAATTTTTAAAAAATGGATAGTAAAGTGTTTACAAAGATGTGGAGAAATTGGAACCTTATATTATTCCTTATGGGATTGAAAAATGATGCAACCACTTTGGAACATAGTTTTTCAGTTTCTCAGTAAGTTAACATAGAGTTACCACATGACCCATAAATTCTACTCTTAGGTATACCCAACAAAATTGAAAATATGTTCACATAAAAACTTGTGCATGGATGTTCAGAGCAGCATTACTTATAACAGCTAAAAAGTGGAAACAGTCCAAATGTCCATCAGCTGGTGTGGGTGAACAAAATAATGGAATATTATTTGGCCATAAAAAGGAGTGAAGTACTGATCCGTGCTAAAACACAGATGAACCTTGAAAACATTTAAGTGAAAGCAGCCACATATTGTATGCCATCATCACTCTGAAGTGTCCAGAATGGGCAAATCCATAGAGACAGAAAGTAGATTAGTGATTGCCAGGGGTCAGAGGGTAGTGGGAGTAACTACTAATGGTTATAGTTTCTTTTAGAGTGATGAAGATGTTCTGGAATTAGATAGCGGTAATTGTCATACAACCTTACTCAAAACAATTGAATTGTATACTTTAAAAGGCTGAATTTTATGGTATCTGAATTATATCTCACAGCTGTTATTTTTAAAAAAGTTGCAATGTTTACTTACTTAAGGCCCAACAAGGGTATTTTTTGAGCATAGGACCTATAAGAAATCTGTGAATTCCTCCTACTTTCATCTTTCCCTAAACAATAATGTTATCACTTCACAGATTTGATAAGCTACTTGTATTATTTTAGTGACCGTTAAAGTCATTTCCTGTGCCACACTTTGGGAAAATCTGGATCATTGTATGCAGCTGCCAAACTAGCATGCTTTATTTTATTGTAATTTACTCATTTACCTTAGCTTCCCTTTCAGGGTTACATACAGTATTTTCTTTAAAAAATTCCGTTAAAAAAAGTAAAGATGAGTCAGTAAAGGAATATGTGTTTTATTTGTTTTGGGTCACTAAATTAACTGAATTTTTTTCTATAAAGAATTTGAATATTGACAACTTTAAAGCTCTTTCCTAGAATTTCATTACCTTTCTTAACTTCAGATCCAGAACGGCACTGAGATTTTCTCAGTAGGGAGAGCATCGTAATATTGGTCTCATTAAACTATGTCTAGTTCCTGCTGAGAAGTAGATTGAGACCTAAAAATGTTTATCACCATAGGAAACAACAGAAAAAATATTTCAAAAATACAGAGTAACTAACTTCCCTTAGAATTCAATTTGGCACACTGCTGTTACATATCTGAATTCTTATTCTAATAAAATAGGTTAGTAAAGCAGTAGGTGGTTCTCAGTCTTTTTTCCACTTAATCCCCCCCTCTGTGGGTATGTTGGTAGCCATCAGAAAGGGAGAGGGGAGTGAGTGTGTAGTTTTAAAAGGCCACTTGGTGAGTCTTATACTGCAACCTATCCCTAGATCAAAGTAAGAATTTCTGCCACAGTGATCAAAAGTTTAATGGGAGTGTAATACCCCTTGCTTTTTGGGCAGAAAAATGGTTAAGGACAAATAGCCTTAGAAAAGGCTAGAGAAATTTGGGTTGATTTTTTTTTAAAAGATTTTATTTATTTATTTGACAGAGATAGCCAGTGAGAGAGGGAACACAAGCAGGGGAGGTGGGAGAGGAAGAAGCAGGCTCCCAGTGGAGGAGCCTGATGTGGGGCTCGATCCCAGAACGCCGGGATCACACCCTGAGCCGAAGGCAGATGCTTAACGACTGAGCCACCCAGGCGCCCCTGCTGGGAAGGTAGAAGCTAAAGACAGAACTGTAAACCTGGGAGCCAGAGGCTCCTGAGTTCTGTCCCATTCCAGCCCAGGTCTGTCTGAACAAGGACGCTCTGGGGATGGTGGTGGGTGGCAAAGGGGTGGGGCATGGGAGTAATCTCATTTAGTAGGCGCTGTACAAGCCCCTTTAACGCATCAGGTATGAGCCCTGGTTGAAAACAGAATGAAATTGTAGAGGTACATAACATCCCTAACAGACTGAACAACTGGGAGAAGCTCTCTCTGCTCCCACTTATTCCCTTGCTGTGTATGACTTCCTAAATAGCTCTGAACAATCAGGTATCGTCTCTCCCTGCCAAGCTTTGTGTTAGGAACCTCAGGCGGTTTTCTGAGTTAATTTAATGCATTTTGACTGTTTTTTAGTCTTACCCCATCTAATGTATCCTCCACAGAGCAGTCAGAATTTTACTTTCTAAAATGCAAGTCAGATCAAGTTATTTTTCTGCTTAAAACCCCTGATTCTCCCATTACTTATATATATATATAAAAAGGTATATTAAATTTCTTTAAAGATGCTGGTACCTTGACTTTTGATTGATTCATTATATTGAGTACTTTCTTTAGGAAAACTCAATATATAGAAATTCAAGTTCCTCATGAGTTTTGCACACATTGCCGCTCAATACAGCCTGTGTAGTACTGGCCTCTCTCAGCTAGTGGTGCTTCCTCTCTTGTCTCTGGTGGTATGTTTGTTGATTCATCTGGGGAAAATGGCTTAGGTCAGGAGCAGGGACCAGATCAGGTACAATTTTGAAGGTCACAAAAAGGATTTTTTTTTCTGTATTTGTGTGATGAAAAACTATCAGAAAACTATCAGCTCTTGACAAACTTGGGAACAGCCTCCCTATCATCACACCCTGATTTTACCCCCTACTTTCCAGAGCTCTGCTAGAAATGGCATTTCTCTCTCTCAACTCAGGTTTTACAACTTCTACTCTGAAAAATAATTTACCATTTCTACATCTGCTTTCTATCCTCTGGTCTCAACTCTTCATTTTCTATAAGGACTCAATTTAGATGTGTTCCTGCCCCTTCCTGCTGTAGAACATCTGATCATTTCTGTTTCTTGTCAGCAAGAGGTTCAGGCAGTTTTTTGTAGAGTTACAAATTGATTATGGTCTGCTTTAAACATAAAACACTTTTTCCCCCTTATCTACTCTTCCTAATGACTTCATAACACTCTGGATTCATAATGGTTGATTTATAAGATGCATCATTGTTTTACGTACCACTAAGGGGGAAAGAAGTGCTGTCCAAATATGGTACATAATTGATTCCAAGATTCATCCAAACTTAAGAGATGTTTAAGTGTGGGGAAAAAAGCTAAGTATGTCTTAGAATCATTGTCCAGGGGCGCCTGGGCGGCTCAGTCAGTTAAGCGTCTGCCTTCAGCCCCTGTCACGATTCCTGGGTCCTGGGATTGAGTCCTGCATCGGGCCCCCTGCTCAGCAGGGAGTCTGCTTCTCCCTCTCTCTCTGCCCCTCCTTGTGCACTCTTTCTGTAGCTCTCGTTCACTCTCTCTCTCTCAAATAAATCTTAAAAAAAAAAGAATCATTGCCCAGTACCATAGTGAGTGTACAAACAGGAAAATATTTATAGATCCAAATCTAAAATTACTGGAGAGACTGGTTTCCCAATTAAATAACAGGGGCAAAATTAATCACTGGGAACTTTTTAACTTTAACTGACTTTCCCTAGCACTCACGATTCTCTCTGTTCAGGATTATCTGACCATACCAACCACCAGAATCATTCCTGTCTTGTACCTTAACTCAGGCTGCTTTCTTCGCAGTTAGTGTAGTCTTCATCTAGTGAAACTCCTCCACTGAAAACTTCTCATGCTGTATGTGGTATTTGTGCTCTATAGCCTGACACTGAATATATATTATCTAAAATTGTCTGCCATTATTTTATGTATGTTTTATTTTAAGTAGTTCTATTTAAGTAAGATTAAGTAGGAACATGTATACTTTTCTTTGCCAGAATGCATGTAAAAATACTGAGCACATAGGAAGGTATTCAGTAAAAGTCTATTGATTTTTTAGCTTTTTTGGTTAAGGTACAGTAGCACAGATCCTGTTGCTCAAATCCTAAATAATAAACCTTATAATAGGATTTTTGTTTGCTATTTCAGAAGTCAAGTTAAATCTTCTGGAGAAACGTATTCTACATTACCATAGAGGAAGAGACATCCAGTGTTTCTAGATTTTATGAATATTTTTCGAAAGACTTCTCCAACGATAATTATAGATACCATAGAGAGCAAACATATCTCTAAAGGTAATTCTTTCTCAAAGCAATTGGGCTTTAAAGCTCTCTTTAAATTAGGGTTTTATAGTGCCCTTGGCTTAAATAAACCCAAGTGAGCTTTTTTTACTAACTGCCTTGTAAATGTTTCATTTGGACATAAGTCTGTTGATGGAATTAATTTGATTACATAATGTATGAAGAACAGCCTTTGTTTTTTTATTTTTCTACCTAACTTAAAAGAACCTGGACCAAGAAAAGAAAAAATATGGAAGGATTCATTGCCAGGACTAAACTATTCTATTGTTCCCTTTCTACTCACCTTAAATTCCAGATCTTCAGTGTATCTCTCTAGTTCTGCAGTCATTCGTGGAAATGCTATGTGGGTGAATATTTTGTGAGAATATGGGTTAAGAGGGTTTATATCTCACATCATATTGTAAAGTAGTGTTAAGATCCTCTCTAAATACCCAGCCTGCTTGTCTTTTCACCACTCTCAAAGACTCTTAGAAAAATCCCCTCCATAGTTATGAGCAGTTCAAGCTTGGCCTTTGGCTTACAAACTCCACTCAGGAAAAGAAAGGACAAGTAACCCCTGGGAATGATTATTATTCAGACAGTCCCCCTTAAAGGGCTTGCCACACATGCTTTTTCTTAGGGATTAAACTTTTTGTAAACAAAATTAATTTTGTAATTTTTGCCCTCTTTTTCTAAATGGCTTTAAACTGAGTAGGACATCATAAAGAAGGGACAGTGGGTTGGAAGAGGGAGGAGTTGGGGGGAGAGTTATATTGGAAAAGCAGACTGATAAATGTGCCCACATATTGTGGTATTAGTTACCCCAAAAACTAATAGGATGGGTTGATAAAACACAACATAAAATTTCCACAAAGAGGAACTTGGCATAATTCTATAAAAATCTTTATCATATGCATTCTACAAGACAACCTTAGCCTGATCTGTTAAAAAATGTTAATGTCATGGGGGGGAAAAAGGCTTAGTTTTGCTTTTTGTCTTCAATCAGTAAAGGAGACTGAAGTAATATGACAGCTCAGTACAATATGGGATCCTTGATTGAATTTGCATCAGTAGAGAAAAGCTGCTATAAATTTCACTATTGGAATAAATTGTAAACAAATACAGGCTGTGTATTAGATAATATTCCATTGGGTTAAATTTCTTTGGTGTGATAATGCAGTTGTCTTTGATCTTGGGAAATATATACTAAAGTACTTAGAGGTGATTAGTCCTGATATCTGCAACTTATTTTGAGATGGTTCAGAAAAGTAAACGTGTGGTATGTATGTGTGTGCGCACGCGTGCTTGTGTGCACACATATGTGAGTGCACATACTTGGTGCTGAGTTAGGGGTTTTCTCTTTCAGACATTTATTTTACACTAAGTGATGGTCTTTGTGTTTTGCCTCTTGCTTTTTTTTTTTCTTTAGGATGCATGCTTATTTGTGACTTCCTAATTTTTATCTTTTTCCTTGTGTCCATTCTGCTACACGGGCTACTTGGGACTAGTTCTTGAATTGAGTTCTATAAACCTGTAGTTTATTTTTAAACTGTTTCTCTCCTTACATTGCAGTGCTTAAGCCTGTAATCTCGGCTGCGAAAATACACACTCTTATTGATTACCAATAGAATTGGCAAGAAAATATGGAGGGATTTGTGCAATTCCATCTCCTCTAAAAGAAAAAGTTTGTTTTAAAGATTTCATTTATTTATTTGAGAAAGAGAATACAAGCAGGAAGGAGGGGCAGAGGTAGAGAGAGAAGCAGGCTCCCCTCTGAGCAGGGAGCCCGACGTGGGACTCTCGATTCCGGGACACTGGGATTATAACCTGAGCCGAAGGCAGACGTTTAACTGAGCCACCCAGCTGCCCCTAAAAGAAAGTTTTGGTTTTTTTTTTTAATTGACGTATAATTAATATGTTAATTAGTTACAGGTTTACAATCATATTGATTTGACAATTCTGTACATTACTCAATGCTCACCACAAGTGTAGTTACCATCTGTTACCATACAGTGTTTTTTTATTACTGTACTTTACATCTCCAGGACTTATTTATTTTATAAGTGTAAGTTTGTACCTCTTAATCCCCTTTATTTTGCCCACCCACCTAATACTCTACCCTCTGGCAGCCACCAGCTGTTCTCTGTATTAAAAATCTGTTTTTTTTTTCTTTTTAAGATTTTACTTATTTTAGAGAACATGAGAGCATGTGTGTGAGTGGGGCAAAGGGGAGAGGAAGAGGGAGAGAATCTCAAGCAGACCCCACACTCAGCGCAGGACCCAACGTGGGGCTCCATCTCACAACCCTGAGATCACAACCTGAGCTGAAATCAAGGGTTGGTCGCTCACCTGACTGAGCCACCCAGGCACCCCAAGAATCTGTTTTTGTGTGTGTTTGTTCATTCATTTGTTTTCTTCTTTTTTTAAATTATTTTTTAAGATTTTATTTTTTTTAAGTAATCACTACACCCCATGTGCAGCTTGAACCCACAACCCAAGATCAAGAATTGCATGCTCTACCAGCTGAACCAGCCAGGTGCCCCCATTTTTTTGTTTTTTGGATTGCACATTTAAGTGAAATCATATGGTATTTGTCCTTTTCTGTCATACTTATTTTGCTTATCATAATACCCACTAGGTCCATTTGTGTCACAAATGGGAAGATCTCATTTGTTTTTATGGCTGAGTAATATTCCATTGGGTGTATATATCACATCTTATTTATCCATTCATCTATCATGGATACTTGGATTGCTTCTATATGTTGGCTATTGTAAATAATGCTGTGATATACATAGGGGTATATATATCTTTTTGAATACATGTTTTTGTTTTCTTCAGGTAAATACCCAGCAGTGGAATTAAAAGATTGTATGATATTTCTATTTTTAATTTTTTAATTTTTAATTTAAATTCAATTTAATTGACATACAGTGTATTATTAGTTTCAGAAGTATAATTTAGTGATTCATCAGTTGCATATAACACCCAGTGCTCATTCCATCAAGTGCCCTCCTTAATGCCCATCACCCAGTTACCTCATCCCCCTACCTACCTACCTCTATTTTTAATTTTTTGAGGAACCTCTATACTGTTTTCCACCGTGGCTGCACCAGTTTATATTCCCACCAACAGTGCACAAAGATTCCTTCTTCTTCACATCCTCACCAACACTTATTTCTTGTCTTTTTAAGACTAGTCATTCTGACTGGTGTAAGATGATATTTCATTGTGGTTTTGATTTGCATTTCCCTGATGATTAGTGGTGTTGAGCATCTTTTCCTGTATCTGTTGGGCATCTGTATATCTTATTTGGAGAAATGTCTATTCAGGTCCTCTGCTTATTTTTTAATTGGATTGTTTGTGGGGTTTTTTGTTGAATTGTATGAATTCTTTATATATTTTGGTTATTAACCCCTTATGGGATATGCCATCGGCAAATATCTTCTCCCATTAACTGGGTTGCCTTTTCGTTTTGTTGGTTTCCTTTGCTTGTGCAAAAGTTGTTAATTTTGGTGTAATCCCAATAGTTTATTTTTGCTTTTGTTTCCCTTGAGACATATCTATAAATACATCACTAAGGTTGATGTCCAAGAGATTACTGCCTGTTTTCTTTAGGGGTGTTATGGTTTCAGTCTTATATTTAACTCTTTAATCCATTTTGAGTTTATTTTTGCATATGGTGTAAGCGGTCTAGTTTCATTCTTTCGCATACAGCTGTCCAGTTTTCCCAGCACCATTTATTGAAGAGACTGTCTTTTCCCTATTGTATATTCTTGCCTCCTTTGTCCTATACTAATTGACCATATAGGTATGGGTTTATTTCTGAGCTCTCTATCCTGTTATGTTATTCTATGTGTCTGTTTTTGTGCCAGGACCATACTAGTTTGATTATTGTAACTTTGAGTGTATCACGAAATCTGGGATTGTGATACCTCCAACTTTGTTCTTCATTCTCAAGACTGCCCTGGCTATTTGGGATCTTTTGTTCTTTACAAATTTTAGCAGTATTTGTTCTAATTCTGTGAAAATACTTACTGGTATTTTGATGGGGGTTGCATTGAATCTGTGGATTGCTTTGGGTATGATGGACATTTTAATGATATTCTTCCAGTCTATGAGCATAGTAAACTTTCCCATTTGTTTGTATCATCTTCATTTTTGTTCGTCAGTGTCTTACAGTTTTCAGAGTATAGGTCTTTTACCTCCTTGGTTAAATTTATTCCTAGATATTTTATTCTTGTTGGCACAATTGTGAATGGGATTCTTTTCTTAATTTCTGTTTCAGCTACTTCGTTATTGGTATATAGAAGTGCAACAGATTTCTGTGTATTAATTTTGTAGCCTACAACTTTACTGAATGCATATATTTGTTCTAATAGGTTTTTGACAGAGCCTCTAGGGCTTTCTGTATATAGTATGTCATCTGCAAACAGTGACAGTTTTATTTCTTCCTTATCAGGATGCCTTTTACTCCTTTTTCTCATCTGATTGCTGTGACTAGGACTTCTAGTACTATGTTGAATAAAAGTGGTGAGAGTGGACATCCTTGTCTTGTTACTGATCTTGGAAGAAAAGTTTTCAGGTTTTCGCATTGAGTATGATGTTAGCTGTGGATGTCATCTGTGGCCTTTATTCTGTTGAGGTATAGTTCTCTAAGCCTGCTTTGTTGAGAGGTTTTTGTTTTTTGTGTTTTTGTTGTTGTTGTTTTATTATGAATGGGTGTTAAATTTTGTCAGATGCTTTTTCTGCATCTATTGAGATGCATCTGTTGAGGTTTTTATCTTCTTCATGTTAATGTGATATATCACATTGATTTTGTGAACCACTCTTACCTGGAGTAAATCCCACTTGATCATGGTGTGTGATTTTTTTTTTCTTTTTGTGTATTGTTGAATTTGGTTTGCTAATATTTTCTTGAGGGTATTTGCATCTATGTTCATCAGAGGTATTGGCCTGTAGTTCTCTTCTTTTGTAGCGTCTGGTGTTGCTATCGGAATAATGTGGTCTTCTTAGAGTAAATTTGGAACTTTTCTGTCCTTTCCTATTTTGGGGAATAGTTTGAGAAGAATAGGTATTAACTCTTCCATAAATATTTGGTAGAATTTACCTGTGAAGCCATCTGGTCCTGGACTTTTGTTTGTTGGGAATTTTTTTAGTTACCAAGTCAATTTCGTTACTAGTGATTGGTCTCTTCAGATTTTCTATTTCTTCCTGATTCAGTTTTGGAAAATTGTATGTTTCTAGGAATTTATCCATTTCTTCTAGATTGTCCAATTTGTTGGCGTATACTTTTTTTTATAATATTCTTTTACCGTAATCCTTTGTATTTCTGTGGTGTCAGTTGTTTCCTCTTTTGCATCGGATTTATCTATTTTTTTTTTCCTTGATGAGGCTGGCCACAGGTTAATCAATTTTGTTGATCTTTTTGAAGAACTGGCTTCATTGATCTTTTCAATTGTTTTTTTTTTAGTCTCTATTTCGTTTATTTCTGATCTAATCTTTATTATTTCCTTCTTTCTACTAGGTTTGGGCTTTGTTTTTCTTCTTTTTCTAGCTACTTCAGGTGTAAGATTAGGTTATTTATTTGAGGTTTGTTTCTTGAGGTAGACCTGTCATGTTATAAGCTTCCCTCTTAGAACTGCTTTGGCTGTATCCCAGAGATTTTGGACTATTGTGTTTTCATGTGTTTCCATATATTTTTTGTTCTCCTCTTTGATCTGTTGGTTGACCCATTGATTGGTTAGTAGAATGTTATTTAGCCTTCATGTGTTTGTGTTCTTTCCAGTTTTTTGTTTTGTTTTGTTTTGTTTTTAGTAATTGATTTCTAGTTTCATACTTTTGTGGTTGGAAAAGATGCTTAATATGATTTCAGTCTTCTTAAATTTACTGAAGCTTGATTTGTTGCCTAATGTGATCTATTGTGGAGAATATTCCATGCTCGCTTGAAAAGAATCTGTTTGGGGATGGAAATTTATGTATGTATCTGTTAGGTCCATCTGGTGTAATGTGTCATTCAAAGGCACTGTTTCCTTATTGGTTGTCTGTCTAGATGATTTGTCCATTGATGTAAATGTGCCATCCCCTACTATTATTTTATTGCTGTCAATTTCTCCTTTATGTCTGTTAATAATTGTTTTCTATTTAGGTGCTCCTATCTTGGGTCCATAGACATTTACAGTTGTCATACCCTCTTGTTGGATTGATCCCTTTATCATTATTTAGTGCCTCTCTTTGTCTCTTGCTTACAGTCTTTGTCTTAAAGTGTATTTTGTCTGATATTTAAGTATTACCACCCTGACTTTTGTGGGGTTTTTTTGTGTTGGGTTTTTTTGCGTCCATTTTTCCATCACTTCACTTTTAGTCTGTTTGTTTCTTCAGTTCGGAAATAAGTCTCTTGTAGGCAGCCTATAGATGGGTTTTGTTTTTTTTTTAATCCATTCAGTCACTCTGTGTCTTTTGATTGGAGCATTTCATCTATTTACATTTAACCTTGCTGGGTAGAATATTCTTGGTTGCAGGTTTTTTTCTTTCAGCACTTTGGATATCCTACCCCTTTCTAGCCTGCAAAATTTCTGCTGAAAAATCAGCTGGTAATCTTATGGGGTTTCTCTTGTATGTAATTGTTATCTTTTGTTGCTTTAAAATTGTCTCTTTATCGTTACTGTTTGCCATTTTAATTATTTTGTGTCTTTGAGTGGATCTCCTTGGGTTCATCTTGTTAGGGGCTGTCTATACTTCCTGGACTTAAATGTCTGTTTCCTTCCCCAGATGAGAGAAATTTTCAGATGTTGTTTCTTCAAATAAGTTTTTTGCCCCCTCCTTTCTCTCTTCTCCTTTTGGGATCCCTGTAAAGTGAATGTTATTATGCTTGTTGTTGTCACTGAGTTGCCTTAACCTGTTTTCATTCTTTATTATTCTTATTTGTTTTTGCTGTTCAATGTGGTTGTTTCCCATACCCTGTCTTCTGGAGTGTGGATCTGTTCTTGTGCTTCCTCTAGTCTGCTGTTGATTCTCTTCAGTGAATTTTTTCAGTAACTGAATTCTTCTTCTCTGACTAGTTTGGTTTTTTTTTTATATTTTCTCTTTGTTGAAGTTCTCACTGAGACCCTCCACTCTTTTCTCAGGCCCAATGAGTATCTTTATGACCGTTACTTGGAATTCTTTATCAGTCATATTGGTTATCTCCATTTCACTTAGCTCTTTTACTGTGATTTTGTCTTATTCTTTTATTTGGGAAGTATTCCTCTGTCTCCTTATTTTGTCTAACTCTCTGTGTTTGTTTCTGTGTATTAGGGAGGTCAGCTATGTCTCCTGGTCTTGAAAGTAGTGACTTTGTGTAAAAGAGGTCTGTGGTGTCCTGTAATGCAGTACTCCCTGGTACCAGAATCAGGTTTTCCACTGAGTGTTTTCTATGTGGGCTCTGTGCCCACTACTGTTGCAACTGAGCCATGTTTGCCTGCAGCCCAGGTGGCTACACTGACCTGCTTTTCCTATTGCGGGCATATTGGGCAGGGTTTGGCCCGTACACAGCTGAGAGACCTCTCTGAAATTGCCTACAGCTCATTGGTGGGTGAGGTTGGAGTCAGGCTATTTATCTACTGTTAGCCTCTCTGCCATGACTATGGGCATATAGGATAACAGGACTTGCTCCCTGTGTGGGCAGCTAAGAGGCTCAGCTGCTGGATCTGTGGACATGCTGGTGTGTTGGGTTCCATCTCTCCGTCTCCCATGAGTAAGAGTCACTTTAGAGTGGCATATGTCCCTGTTGGGGCTGCTTGTGGGGAGTGATGGGGCAGAAGCTGCTTTGGAGAATGCCTGCTGAGGTGGGTTCACAGGGAACGCAGTGCTGGCGACCTAAATGGAGAGTGTTAGCTCTGGCTCCAGCAAGTGTCCTGCTATCTAGGCTGGGGGAAGGGGAAGAGAAATGATGTGTGTCGGCACTATTATTCCTGGAGAAATCTGAATATCCCTGCCCCTCCTTTGCATGTTCTGAGATTAGTAAATAAATCTTCATGTGTACCATAGGTGCTGTGTCTCTCCTTGAGTTAGTTATTATACTGGCTCTTTAAGGATGGGAACTCAGTTTCCTGTTGCCCCTCAGGTCTCCTGGAGTTAAGCCCGCTGATTTTTTTTTTTTTAAGATTTTATTCATTTATTTGAGAGAGAGAGCAGGAGGGAGAGAGAATCTGAAGCAGACTGCTCTGAGCGCAGAGCATAATACAGGGCTTGATCCCACAGCTGTGAGATCATGATCTATGTCAAAACCAAGAGTCAGCACTCAATCAACTGAGCCACCCAGGAGCCCTTAGCCCACTGAATTTTAAAACTCCAAAAGTTAAGTCTCATCGGTTTTCAAAGCCAGGTGTTATGGGGACTCGTATTCCTAGTATGGGTCCCTAGTGCCTAGAGTGCCTGGTGTGGGGTCTGGTCCTCACTTCTTTGTGCTTGTGTCCCTCCTGTTTGTGGTTAGTTTCACAGAGGGGTTTGGTTCCTAACCACGTCTGTGCCCCTCCTACCCTTTTTGATGTGGTTTCCTCTCTACGATTAGTTGTGGAAGGTCTGTTCTGCCAGTCTTCAGGATATTTTCAGAGTTAGTTGTATATATGTAGTTGTTACATCAGGTGTCCATGGGAGAATGTGAGCTCAAGATCCTGAGAAGTCTTAAACACATTTTATTAAAATGCCCTTATATAGTAAGTATGCTAATAATATACCAACTTCAAAAGATGAACTGTTTCATAGAAACATTAGATTCCCTAAGTAAGCCACCTAGAGCTCATTGGTAATATTTGATAATTTGTGAAAATTTTCCTTATATGACTGGTCTGGTAGTACTTTTGAATATAAATTGTGGTATAGAGCAATGGTCCATGTTAGAACAGATAGAATAGAACCTACATGGCAGAGTTCAATAATCCACTATTTTTGAGAAGGTTGAGAGTCTCTTTTCAGTATTCTTTAACTTTGGTGCCATAAGGCCCAAAGTAACTTTTTGGTGAGTAGATCAATTAGAAGAACTCAGTGTTTAATAATAAAAGCATATTCTTTGTTTAAAATGTACAGGATCGTTGTTTTAAATTGAATCTGAGATCATTCCTTTATTACTTCGGCAGTTCGCTTGTGTCTCATATAGTGCTTATGTCCTTGAGGGCGAATCCTCCCTTCCTCCCTCCTTCTCTCTCTCGCTCTCTCTCCTGTTAGTATGTTTTCTGTCTCTGACATTGATAAGAAAGGGAAAGTGAACAAGTTTCCAGAATTTTCAGATAAGCAAAAAATAAAATTGAGACTGGCAGGAAAACATCCAGAGGAGCAGTGATGAGAAGAATCTGCTCATGGTTGCCGTGTGTCTGACTGTCTTCATGAGGCACACTGGGAAGCCTGGGACTGACCTCACTAGCTAACATTAGTAGCATTGTTTATGGCCTATGGAGAGAAGGTGCTGATGGCTCCCGCGCTCTAAGAGGATGTTTTCATCTTCCTATTATGGGGAAGTGTGGAGCCATCAGAAAGTAGTTGTCCATCTTCTCTCTCTCTCTACCTAAAACCTCAGTCTTCAGCCTTGCTCTCTTGGGAGTACTTTTTCCAACTCTGAGCCAACACCAGTCTTTCCACCTGTGCCAGGGAAACCTGACCTCAGACTTTCTCCATGACTTCAGTTCCATAGTTGACCCTTCCTGGTTCACATTTTCAACACCTCTTTTATTTATTTATTTATTTATTTATTT
>NC_048227.1:67206609-67298264 GCF_002007445.2 Ailuropoda melanoleuca | reverse complement strand
GCCGGGATCACGCCCTGAGCCGAAGGCAGATGCTTAACCGCTGTGCCACCCAGGCGCCCCTTCAACACCTCTTTTAAAAAAAAAAAAAAAAAAAAAGCACTGGACTCTGCTGCCTCCTAAACCATCATCCTCATTGCCCCTAGTTGCTTCTCTTACCCACAATTTTCTTGGAGTTTTTCTCTACCAGTGGACTGCCTCCATTCACTTACCATCTACTCACCCACTTTTGCCACTTATCCTCCAGCTCTTCCCACATCACTCTACCAAATGTGCTCTCAAAGACCTACTTCTGAGATTTAGATTCTGAGTGTGGGGGCTTTAAGTCTTCATTTTTCTTGATTTTTTTTTTAAGATTTTATTTATTTATTCCACAGAGATGGAGACAGCCAGCGAGAGAGGGAACACAAGCAGGGGGAGTGGGAGAGGAAGAAGCAGGCTCATAACGGAGGAGCCTGATGTGGGGCTCGATCCCATAATGCTGGGATCACGCCCTGAGCAGAAGGCAGATGCTTAACCGCTGTGCCACCCAGGCGCCCCCATTTTTCTTGATTTTTGAGCAGCCTTCAACAAGATATACTGTCCATCCCTTGCATCATAGACCTTGGTCCTCTGTCTAAGGGTCTTCATCTCTCCAGCATGTTTCCTCTGTCTGTGGGTCCTCATCCTCCCTGCCGCCCCTGAACCCTGTCCAAGGCCTGGTCCTCAGTCTTTTTCACTCTTTTTTCAGGAGTTTCTCCCCTCTGGATCCCATTTAGGCCAACAGCTACAAGTACTGCACTGTGAGCTTTTCTACCTTTCCAGCTCTGGAACCCAGTTTTCCCATCACAGAGTCCAGTGCTTTTTCATCTCCGTGCTTTCTGTTCTTACTGAGCCTTTGGCCCTGGATTCTCTCTGTATGTAGCTTTCCCCTTGACATTTTGACTAAATGAAGAGATCCTGGTTAAGATAAAGTAAGCATTTCATTCAGAATAAGGGGAAACTCCTACATTACCATTGTCACCCCCACCCCTTGCAAAGACTTATTTTGTATTTCTTCTCCTTTGTATAATTTATTGAAATTTTACTTTGACTAACGGAGTAGATATTTCTTTAATGTTGGTCTCCACCAGCTGCATGAGAACAAATACCATGTATATGCATCCAGTTCACAGTTGTGTTTACTGTGCCAGTTATAGGTCTTGGCACATAGCAGGTGTGCAATATGTTTTTGCTGAAGGGAAGAATAAATGAAGTAGGAATTGACCGTTAAAGATTTGCCAGTAAGTTATCAAATTTTAACTAGGTAATTGGATTTTTAAAAATTTTCTCAAAATACACGTTCTTTTTCATAAGTAAAATGATTAACATTCACTATTGTTTAAAAAATTTAAGTATGACTTTTATAAATGTTTTATTTCAGTGGGTGATTTTTAAGGAAATTTTCAGGGTATCTGTTGGTAATTAATGTTCCTTTAATTTTCTCTTTCTGATTGTTAGGTTTTTCTAAAATGAAAGCATTTTCAGTCCTGATTGTTATTTTAGCATTATTAATGTTAATCTTTTAAAAGGGTTTAATGTTGGGGCACCTGGGTGGCTCAATCAGTTAAGCGTCTGCCTTCGGCTTAGTTCATGATCCCAGGGTCCTGGGATCGAGTCCTGCATCGGGCTCCCTGCTCAGCTGGAAGCCTGCTTCTCCCTCTCCCACTCCCCTTACTTGTGTTCCCTCTCTCGCTGTCTCTCTCTCTGTCAAATAAGTAAATAAAATCTTAAAAAAAAAAAGGGTTTAATGTTTTCTAACTGTAATAGTAACATGTATTCATTATTGAAGGTTCAGAAATACTGAATATCCCCAGTTAAAATTTGGCTTATTTCTTTACATATTTTTAATATATATCTGCACATACTTACTCACATTTTTCCCCTCTATAAGATTGGATCTTACTGATAACAGCATTGCATATTTGTGGTCTCTTACAAGCTTGTTCTTATATTATGAAATATTCTCCTAATGAAATGTGCATTTTAATGGCTTCATGATACTACATTGTATGAATTTACCATCATTTATTCAATGATTCTGTTACTTTAACAGTGTTAAAACTGTTGGTATAATATGCAACAATTTAGCTTAACATATTTTAAGCTAATATACACATACTTTTCAGTGAAAGTACTTTATTACTAATGAGTTAGATTTTAGTGGGAACATATTTGTATATTGCCAATGTATTAGTTCAGTCTGCCATGACAAAGAACCATAGTCCTTCCCACCGTATCTTCACATGGCTGAAAGAGGGAGGAAGCAAGCTGTCCGGTGTCTCTTATAAAGGCACTGATCCCATTATGAGGGCACCACCCTCATGATCTTGTCTAAACATAATTTTGTCCCAAAGGCCCCATCCCCAAAAATGATCATATTGGCTGCTGGGCTTCAGTAGATGAATTTTGTTGGGGGAGGGAGATGGACACAATTCATTCCATAGCAGCCAACAGTGAAAACTATTTCAGAAACTATTTGTTGTTCCCTACGTAGCATTTTAAAAACTAGGACGTAGAATTGTTTTCATTTTATCCATGGGTAAGATTATCTGAAAATCTTCATAGAAAAAGTAAAAATTCTAACTATTCCTTATTCATCATGGAATATGTGGTTAAATTATACATTATTGGCATAAAATGGAACTGTGAAATTACATGAAATTGCTGAAATGACTGTACTGTCCCATTCTCTGAATGTTCATAGTTCCAGAAAAACTGCAAGTGCTTAATGTCTTTTAAAATAGTCTATGAAAAGAGACATTAGAGAGTTTCCTTTTCCTGTGTGGAAAATAATAGCCAGTTTTATGGGTGATTATTATCACTTACCCAAGTTTCTTTTAAAATTAGTCTCATTCTGTCCATAAGTGTTACGACTAATAAAAAAGACTTACCATCTTATAGTGCTTTATATTTTTTGAAAAATCTTTGTATAATATCATTTTTAAATGTCAGTGATAGATTGATCTTATAACAATGTCTCTAGAATAGAATAAATATGATCTCTATTTAATATTGAGAAACTTGAAGCTTGGAGAAATTAAGTTATCTTACCTAGGGTCAAAAATCCGGTTTGGATCAGTTCTGTTACTTCAAATCGTATCTTCTGTGTGTTCAAAGAATGTAGAACATTTCTATTTCTTTGGTCTGAGAAATAGTAATTAATCAGAGAAAGATACTTTAAAATGGTTACCTTTGTAATTATGTAGAAAAGTGAACAGTTAGAGAGGATTCTGGTCTTGTTAATGTCAACTCAAAAATTCATATATATCATTCTCATTTAAAAATAATATCATTAAATAGGGGTGTATTTTAAAGAGTCATTTAAAAGTACTATTGGGGCACCTGGGTGGCTCCGTCAGTTAAGTGTCTGCCGTTGGCTTCATGTCATGATCCCAGGGTCCTGGGACCAAGCCCTGCATCGGGCTCCCTGCTCAGTGGGGAGCCTGCTTCTCCTCTCCCTGCTCAGTGGGGAGCCTGTTTCTCCCTCTCCCCGTCTTGTGTTCTCTCTCTTACTCTTTCTCTCTCTCAAATAAATAAAATCTTTTTAAAAAATAAAAACACTATTAATTTGTTATTTTGCTTGGCATCCTTTTATTCTTTTTTTTTTAAGTTTTTAGAAACTTTAACATTGTGGTCCTGGAAGATACTGTTTTATGGCCAGTAGAATATTGTATTTCTTTTATATAATACAGTTTCAGAACCAAATAATTGGTTTTCTTAATACGTGAGTTGTTGTGGTTGGAACCCTGGACTATTTGAGACTAAACAAAGCTATAAATTCAGATATTTTCTAATTTTGGCTGCCAATTTTGGCTGATAAGATGGCTTGGCATGTCTATATCAGAACAGGAGTCAGTAGTAAGGTCTCTTTCACAACTACTCAACTTTGCTGTTGTAGTGGGAAAGCAACTGTAGGCTATCCATATGCGAAGGGCATAGCTGTGCGCCAGTGAAACTATTTACATAAGACAGGCAACAGCCATATTGGGCCTGCAGGTCCCAGTTTGCTGACCCCTGGATTAGAGTATCAAGTGAAATAGAGCTCTTCACCATAATATTTCCCTATTATTTGTCAGATGTTTTATTTACTTAAAGTCTATTCTTTTTAACTTAATGCTTTCATTTTGTATGCTACTGTACTTTTATATTGTCAGCTACTTTTCTAGGCTCTCTAACATTCTCACACAGCTTTCCAACATTTTTGTCAACACCCCCAAATTTAATCACTTGAACATTTACTGATTATCAGAAAGGAATTTACGGATCAGAAAGGAATGAGTGGTGGTAAGGAAATGGAGGTACTGGTTTTAAAGAAAAGATAGACTCCCATGGACTTGGTGGCCTTGGAAGACTTATTAAAGGATACGGGACTTGAGCTGACCCTTCAAAGACTGCAGGGAAATTAAGTATTAGAAAAAAGAGAAGAGTATTTAGGGGTGCCTGGGTGGCTCACTCGGTTAAGCGTCTGCCTTCAGCTCAGGTCCTGATCCCAGGGTCCTGGGATGGAGCCTGGCATTGGGCTCCCTGCTCAGTGGGGAGCCTGCTTCTCCCCCTTCCTCCCTCCCTGCTCATGTTGTCACTCTCTTGCTCTCTTTCTATAAATAAATAAATTAAATAAATAAATAAATAAATAAAATCTTTTTAAAAAGAAGAGTATTCGTTTTTTTAAAAAAGATTTATTCATTATTTATTCATTTACTTATTCATTTGACAGAGTGCACAAGCAGGGGGGAGTGGCAGGCTGAAGGAGAGGGAAAAGCAGCCTCCCTGCTAAGCAGGGAGCCCCAGATCTGGGGCTTGGGATCAGGATCTGAGCTGAAGGCAGATGCTTAACCAACTGAGCCATGCAGGCACCCCAAAAGAGAAGAGTATTTAATGACCTTTTCAAGATCATTTCCTGGGATAAAATGATGAAAAGTATAACTTGTTTTTCTCTAGGGATTCCTTCTCTTTGCATTATCTCTTTTCCTTCCATGTGCTTTGTATGATGGATAAGGGATGCACACAGACTGTCCTGGGAAGGTCTAAGACCTGTGGCCTACACCACTCTAGCAAATGGACTTCTCTCCAGCTGGTTGGTGTGTTTTTCCTTAGTGCCTCTTTTAGCCATTTCTGGGCATCCACATGGTAGGCAGATATGACCTTGTGGGTGGGTTGTAGGAGACCACCAACTTTCTTGGGTTACAAGCTACATTTAAGCTTAAATGTGTAAATGAAAGGAGTCTTTCATGGGGATCTTTGCTAGCTCATTAGGGACATAACCTGGGGTTTGGAATTAGTTATACACAAAAATAAACTCCAAATGGATGAAAGACCTCAATGTGAGACAGGAATCCATCAAAATTCTAGAGGAGAACATAGGCAACAACTTCTATGACATCGGCCAGAGCAACCTTTTTCACGACACATCTCCAAAGGCAAGAGAAATAAAAGATAAAATGAACTTATGGGACTTTATCAGGATAAAGAGCTTCTGCACAGCCAAGGAAACAGTCAAAAAAACTAAGAGACAGCCCACGGAATGGGAGAATATATTTGCAAAGGACACCACAGATAAAGGACTGGTATCCAAGATCTACAAAGAACTTCTCAAACTCAATACACGAGAAACAAATAAACAAATCATAAAATGGGCAGAAGATATGAACAGACACTTTTCCAATGAAGACATACAAATGGCTAACAGACACATGAAAAAATGTTCAAAATCATTAGCCATCAGGGAAATTCAAATCAAAACCACACTGAGATACCACCTTACGCCAGTTAGAATGGCAAAGATAGACAAGGCAAGAAACAACAATTGTTGGAGAGGATGTGGAGAAAGGGGATCCCTCCTACATTGTTGGTGGGAATGCAAGTTGGTACAGCCACTCTGGAAAACAGTGTGGAGGTCCCTTAAAAAGTTAAAAATTGAACTACCCTATGACCCAGCCATTGCACTACTGGGTGTTTACCCCAAAGATACAGACGTAGTAAAGAGAAGGGCCATATGCACCCCAATGTTCATAGCTGCATTGTCCACAATAGCCAAATCATGGAAGGAGCCGAGATGCCCTTCAACAGATGACTGGATTAAGAAGCTGTGGTCCATATATACAATGGAATATTACTCAGCTATCAGAAAGAACGAATTCTCAACATTTGCTGCAACATGGACGGCACTGGAGGAGATAATGCTAAGTGAAATAAGTCAAGCAGAGAAAGACAATTATCATATGATTTCTCTCATCTATGGAACATAAGAACTAGGAGGATCGGTAGGGGAAGAAAGGGATAAAGATAGGGGGGCTAATCAGAAGGGGGAATGAAGCATGAGAGACTATGGACTATGAGAAACAAACTGAGGGCCTCAGAG
Organism: Ailuropoda melanoleuca; assembly: GCF_002007445.2. Classification (NCBI taxonomy): domain Eukaryota; kingdom Metazoa; phylum Chordata; class Mammalia; order Carnivora; family Ursidae; genus Ailuropoda; species Ailuropoda melanoleuca. Next base: position 67,291,888 of record NC_048227.1, on the reverse strand, counting down.
GGGAGAGGGTGGGGGAATGGGATAGGCTGGTGATGGGTAGTAAGAAGGGCACGTATTGCATGGTGCACTGGGTGTTATATGCAACTAATGAAGCATCAAGTTTTACATCAGAATCTGGGGATGTACTGTATGGTGACTAACATAATATAATAAAAAATCATTAAAAAAATGAAAAAAAAAACAAGAAAAACTATAAATAAGCATTTATTTCCCTTCTGTTGGACATATTTTCCTTTGGAGGTAACTAGCAGGAGAAGTAGCTGTCAAGACAAATGGGGTCTTGCCATCTCTCAGTCTTTTTGCCTTTGTTATGATTACATCTCACAAAGTAGAGCAGACCACATGAGTATATGGGGAGGGGATTGATTCTTGAAGACAGGGTCCTATGTGGAGAGAGTGGAGCCCGGGCAATGGGGGTATGCCTCCAGTGTGTCTTCTTCTTGCATAAGTACAGCTGTAGGCCAGGCAGGTGACGGCCTAGATTTAGCAGTAGGATCTAGACTTACCAGGGTATGTGAAGAGCCAGGGAGTCTGTCTCCATTGCATCAGGCTACATAAACAAGTTCTCTACAAAAATGGCAATGCTTTTGCAGCTTCATTGCAGTTTCTGCCTTTTGGTGCTGGAATTCATTTCTAAAGCCAGAATAAGATCACGTTAAAATGAGCAAAGCTCCAGGACACTGATTTTTAGCTTCCCGATTGTTGGATTGTATAGTGTTCATTTCTTTTTACTTCAGAAGAAAGTGGGTGCATCTCTAAGCCTTAAGTAATAGTCATGAATGTTGTACTATTTGACCACAGTGGTATGATGCACGGTATCAAAGAACATGCAAGAATGGGAGCATTACTCTAAAGGGAATGTTTTGTCATTTGGAATTAAGGTTGAGGAAATCTTAACGGAATCATTAAAATTCAAGGACTAAAATGAAAATAAAGACCTATATGCAGGATGCTCTGGCTCTAGGGACCTGGCTTGCCTGGAGACAGAGGAAGAATTAGGCAGTGAGTAAAACTACAGAGATTGATATGTGAGCAGAAAAGTATGAATTGGATTTTGTAAGGAGACCTCTAGGAACTTGAAGAGTATCAGCTTTAAAAACAGACTATAGAGGGGGGCGCCTGGGTGGCTCAGTCGTTAAGCGTCTGCCTTTGGCTCAGGGCGTGATCCCGGCATTCTGGGATCGAGCCCCGCATCAGGGTCCTCCCCTGGGAGCCTGCTTCTTCCTCTCCCACTTCCCCTGCTTGTGTTCCCTCTCTCACTGGCTGTCTCTCTCTCTGTCAAATAAATAAATAAAATCTTTAAAATAAAAAATAAAAACACCATAGGGGAATTAGAAAAGAAAATCTCTAAATTTAGAACCTACCAGACATTAAACAGATGAAAGAGGCCTTTAGGAAGAGTTAGGGCCTAGAGCTTCCACACATGCAAACCCTCCCTTCCTCTGGGACACTCATGTAGGGCAGATACTTACTCTGAGGCTCCTGGCCCTCACCCCCAAGCTAGACTGGGCCATATGGAAAACCCCTTTCTTCTAGACTATGTGGCCTCCTTTGCCTCTTTTATCCTGTTTCATTTGTAGTAAAGTCTTCAGGTGCAACTTTTAAGGTTGGGCCGAGGTAAAACTAGCCAAGTAAATCAATCTATGAATCCAAAACAATGCATGAATTTTTGGTATTTAGTATTTACCATAGCCAATATTATGTGTGTTGAAAAATATCAGTCCATATGAAAAAATTAACTTCCAGTAAGAAAAGAACATGGTTTGCTGAATTGCTTCTCCCTTTTTCAAAACCATGCAGGTAATATATGCTTTAAACACTAAAAATGATGAGCATGAATCCGCAATCCAAGCCCTCAAAGATGCTCATGAAGAAGAAATCCAACAGATTCTTGCAGAAACAAGAGAAAAAATACTGCAGTATAAAAGCAAAGTAACAGAGGAGTTAGACCTTAAGAGAAAGATTCAGGTTTTAGAAGCATCATTAGAAGATCACATAAAAATGAAGCAGCAGGCTTTGACAGAATTTGAAGCTTACAAGCACAGAGTTGAGGACATGCAACTTTGTGCAGAAGCCCAGCATGTCCAACGCATAGTAACCATGTCTAGAGAGGTTGAAGAGATTAGAAGGAAATTTGAGGAAAGATTACGGAGTTTTGGACAACTCCAGGTACAGTTTGAAAAAGACAAACGCTTGGCATTGGAGGATTTGCGAACTGCTCACAGACGGGAGATCCAGGAGCTGTTGAAGTCACAGCAGGATCACAGCGCCTCGGTCAGTAAAGGGCAGGAGAAGGCGGAGGAGCTGCACAGGATGGAGGTGGAGACCTTAAACCAAACACTGGAAGAGCTAAGACTTGAACAGAAAAAGCTCATTGAGGATTATGAAGGCAAGTTGAATAAAGCTCAGTCCTTTTATGAGCGTGAGCTTGATACTTTGAAAAGGTCACAGCTTTTTACAGCAGAAAGCCTACAGGCTAGCAAAGAAAAGGAAGCTGATCTTAGAAAAGAATTTCAGGGACAAGAAGCAATTTTACGAAAAACCATAGGAAAATTAAAGACAGAGTTACAGATGGTACAGGATGAAGCTGGAAGTCTTCGCGACAAATGCCAAAAGCTTCAGGTAGCACTTGTTACAGCAGAGAACAGTGTTCAGGTAAGTAAAGAATGTCACGTTAAACGTATAGATCCCCCCCACCCCGTAGCTGTCTTTCTCTTTCCAGTTAGACGACTTCAACTTTTTTTTCCATTTTGCTTTCTCCTACTTTTCCTTTGTGAGAAAATCAGTTAAGGGGTAATTCCGTAGTTATTATTTCCAACTAGAACTTCAGATATTAAAAGCCCCATCAAGATAACTTAAAATCTTACTGATTATAAAAGGATTTTATTGAAATAACATGTTAATATTTTTCACAAGTGGCTTTAGAGAGTTAAAAAAATTGGGCTTTGGGTTTAATTATGTTTTCTCCTTTACCTTCATTAATAATGACCTGCCCAGACAATGAACAAAAAGTTGATTGCTTTATAAACTTGAATTAAATAGGCATATGGCACATGTTTGAAAAAAAAGCCGAGAAGTCCCTACAAATTTTGTTTTACTGGCATAGAAAATTTCATAGCTGTTTGTAATATCTGTGCAGTTTTTGAGTGAATTAGAAGGGTAGAATAGCCCTTCATGATTGGGTCGTATGATTTATGAAGATAAGTTACAAGTGTTATCAAAACATATAAAAGTAGGGGCGCCTGGGTGGCACAGCGGTTACGCGTCTGCCTTCGGCTCAGGGCGTGATCCCGGCGTTCTGGGATCGAGCCCCGCATCAGGCTCCTCTGCTAGGAGCCTGCTTCTTCCTCTCCCACTCCCCCTGCTTGTGTTCCCTCTCTCACTGGCTGTCTCTGTCTCTGTCAAATAAATAATTAAAATCTTTAAAAAAAAAAACATATAAAAGTAGGTATTATTAACTGCGATTTTTGAATAAGAGAAAGTTGATGCTTGTAATTTGAATTAACATCATTAGCTTAGCTAATGATTTAACATCATTCTTGCATATTAATAATGGCTATTTGATCATTCTTAGGTTCTTCAAAAACAGCTTGATGATGCCAAGGAGGGAGAGATGGCCTTGTTGAGCAAGCACAAGGAAGTGGAAAGTGAGCTAGCAGCAGCCAGAGAACGTTTACAGCAACAAGCGTCAGACCTTGTCCTCAAAGCCAGTATGTGTGACCACAGTTCTTGGTATATTCCTCAGCTAAAACCAACACTAAAATGTTAATTCAAGACAAAATTTGCCTTTTCTTCCCATATTTTAAAATTATTTAGACTCTAAACCTGTTAAAGAACTCTAATTTCTTCTTAATCATAAGTAAGATAAGCAGATGACAACTTATTTTTAGGAATATATATTTATAGAAAAATTAAGAGTTAGCAACAGTAAATCATTCACTAAAAGAAAAGCAAAGCATTCTTTCTAAGAGGCTTTTTGTTCTTTAAAAACATGTGTTTAAAAAAAAAAACATGTTTTAAAGTATTTAAATTAGTGGAACTATATGTGAATGACAGTGTCCCATCTCATTTGGTTTATTAACAGGGAGCATTTTACATACTAAAGCTGAGTTGCCCATCCTGCTATGGCTAATGTGCTTGTTTCATAGCCCTTACTAGAGGAGGTGGTGACCCATGTCATGTGCCCAAGTGTTTATTGTGCCAGGTGAAGCCATTTGAACTAGTTCTCTGAGGATGTCATTTGGCTCATCGGCAAATCCCATATAACCTTTCCCCTGAGTAGGAGTTTTTCAACTTTAACGTATACTAAAATCACCTCAAGGGCTTGTGCAACCACAGGTACTGGGCTCAGCTTCAGAGCTTCTGATACAGTCGGTCTGGGGTGTTCTTCATTGCCAGCCAGGGTTGCAGGCCTGCTGGTCCAGAGCATTGAGAATCACTGTCCTGACACAAGCTTTCTGAGACCCTTTCTCTCATACTCATTTTTCGTCTCTCTCATCACCCCTTCCTCTTTTTTTGTTGTCATTATTTTTTTCTTTGACAACTTCACTGTCCTTATCTGTCTCTTAATCTACCTTAGTTCTTTATCACATCTCTTGTCTGAAACAAATTCAGTTTCAACCAAATAGCTGCCTGCCATCTTTACTGCCTACATACAGATTTCTTTGTCTTTTATGAGAATTTGAAAAAAGAAGAGATTAGAAAAGAAAAGACTACTCAATTTGGCACCATGGTATTAGTGCATCCTCTCTTTGTTTTATTCCCAAGGATTTTATATGCATCCCTAAGGAGTTGCTTCCTACTTCAACTTGTGTAGTTGGAAATCTTAAAAAAAAAAAAAAAAAAAAAAAAAAGGTTCCTGGGTATAGGGGGCAACATCAGGGATGTGAAAATGGACTTCTTTCTAGTTTAAGTTATTCTACTTGGATAAGTATTCCCATGTAAGTATTTCTGTTTTATACAGTGAAGAAATCAAAGTACTATTTGTGCGTGCAGACTATTTATTTCACGCAGGTAGTAAGTACAGTTGTGTCATTAAATATAAACAGTTCTATACCACAATGCAATAGATTTTAAAGTGAAGGTTTTCTTTTTTGGGGCATAGGTCATATTGGAATGCTTCAAGCAACTCAAATGACCCAGGAGGTTACAATTAAAGATCTAGAATCAGAAAAATCAAGGGCCAATGAGAGATTATCTCAGCTGGAAGAAGAAAGAGCTTTTTTGCAAAGCAAAACTCAAAGTCTGGATGAAGAGCAAAAGCAGCAGATTTTAGAACTGGAGAAGGTAAAAAGCAGTGGAGTCCATCCCCTCTCCCCCAACACCAAAGAAAGGAAAAGAAAAAATGTTCAGTTTTCATCTGTTTCAAATTTGATTTAAAATGTTACTTCTACTTACAATCTATCTCTTAATTCTAATAAGTTTTTGTTTTTATTTTGAGGAAAAATGGTATACAGCTGGACTATCCCATATTGTGTCTGTTCAGAATATTATTAATAATTTTATATTCGGAATATTATTAACAATTTTATAATGTAAAAACTTAAGACATTTCAACCTATTTCAACCAGAAAATGAATAAACGCTTATTCCTGTGGCATGTACATTTATGCTTAATCGTATATATTTTTGTATTAATGAAATCTATTATTGCATATACACCTAGGAAATTTCTGTAAAACTAAAAAGAACAACAAGCATCAAACTCTGAAAATTCCTATACCAACATATTGAATTTCTAGATTAAACAAATAACACATATCATTTGTAGAATAATTGCTAAATATTTATTGCAATTTTTCAGATATTCACAATACTGAGTGGGAGTTTTGTATACTTCTTTTTCTTTCCCTCAACAACCAAGCATATTCAAAACCTTGCCATTGTTCACCTCCCATTCACTCCTTACCCAAGTGTCATGTGGTTTCTCTTACCACCACTCCACAGAATCTGTGTTTGTCCCAGCCTCTACTGACATCCTGGTTGCTGGATTTGGTGAATCTTGTCCAGCTGTGGTACTCACTCCTCTCTGATTTATAGCGTCTCTGTTTTGGTGTTTCACATTCTTGCACATTTTCCTCCTGTCTCCCTGGCCTTGCAGTCTTATTTCGGGGTTTCCCTCCTCCATCTGTTCCCTTACTGTTGATGCTCCCCAGCATTTTCACCTCATTCTACGGGCTCATCCGGCTAGTAGCATAAAACTTGTTCAGTGATTGCTCCCAAATCTGATGGTCTAGGACTCCTGTGTCTCTAACTCCCACAGGGTACGTTGGTTTCTCACAAATGTTTCAAATCAGCATACCTAGAACTTTCTCCCCTCGAAAGTACTGTTATTTTTTTTACTCCTTTTTTCAACTGGTAGCACTACAGTCAGTCTGGTTTGGCAAATCAGTCATTATTGATTACTGTTTCCTTAGCTCTGTTATCTATTACCAAGTCCTGTTGGTTTTCTCCTCCCTTAATGTATGTTTTATTCCATCGTCTGCCTTCATACCCTTTCACAGCTTCTAGGTTTAGCTTTAGGTCCTTGTGGCCTGGATTTCAGTTACAACTTCCTAACCACTCTCCCTGCCTCAGTCAACTCACTGGCCTACTGCCAACGTGATTGTTGTTAAAAATATGTCAGATATGTAATTGCAGTGATTTCTCATTCCTGTCGTAATGAATTCCAGAGTCCTTAGCATAAAAGACCCTTCCTCATCATTTCACTCCTGCCTCCTGCTGAGACTTATCCCTCACCACTGTCAGCCTTGTGTCTTCTGTTCTGTCCACACTGCTCAGCTGTATGGTCTTCCTGTCTACCTGAACTTCACCACCTGGCAGACTACTGCTCATCTTTCAAAATGCTGGAAATGGTTTTGAATTCAGGCTTTTGACGTCAGATCTAGGTTTGAAATTTTCTCATCTCTCATTTCCTGATGGGCTTGTGAGATTTAAATGAGAGAATGTGTCATCAGCAGCTCAGATGTTTTCTCTTCTGGAAAGCTTTCCCTGATGTATGTATGTAGTATGTGTGTGTGTCTCTCTCTCTTTCACACATACACACACACATATCCTTTCCCACCCCATCCAGGTTTTCTCTCCGAGATCTCTCTCTCTCTCTCTCTCTCTCTCTCTCTCTCTCTCTCTCACACACACACACACACACACACACACACATCCTTTCCCACCTCTTCCAGATTAGGCTCCTTTACTGTATGCTCTTACAACACATGATGTACACTCCTTTCATAGAACTTACAAAATTGTATTGCCACTGTCTTTTTCCTTTTTCCCATTATTAGACTGTGACTGCTTAAAAGGCATATAACTGGCACTCAATAAAATTGTATTGAATAATATCATCTGAGTGGTAAATTGGTAAGCCGTTTTGTGTACAGCTTTGACATACAGGAAGCCTTTCTCTTAAGCTCACAGATGTGCTAACTTGCACTTCGTTCTAACCTAATAATAGTTTATTTTATTACTTGTGTTAAAATTATTCATTTTGCCTGTGCTACTCTTTTTCTGAGACATCAATGATGTAATCTCATGTCCAAAGCCTAAATCCCGTAATGCTCAGTTCATTCAAGTTTATGTATTTACTGAGTATTCAAAATACTAATAGCAGTAATGAAAAAAGCAGGTGCAATTATTGATCTTTATTTGCTTTAATTTTAGAAAGTAAATGAAGCAAAGAAAACTCAGCAAGAATATTATGAGATGGAGCTAAAAAACCTGCGAAATAGATTGGAAGGGGAGGTAGCTCAATTAAATGAGGCTCATTCTAAGACTTTGGAAGAATTAGCTTGGAAGCACCACATGGCAATTGAGGCTGTCCACAGTAATGCAATTAGGGATAAGAAAAAACTGCAAGTGGTGAGTACAAATTCAACGTAGCCTTGCATTGTTAAACTGGAGCGGTTTCTGTAATGATCCAGTGTGACCCATACTGTGGAGTAAATGAGTTGCTTCATTCTGATGGCTGCTCTCTCATAATCACTCTGTAAATCATGATTCAAAGAGTAACATATTTAAAAATTGTTGACATGGGATGTAGTTTATACAGTTGATATGAAGCATTCCTATTTTGTTTAAGCCGTGGTAGAAACACTCCCTTGATCTTGAGCTGTCTCTTCGTGAGACAGCATCTTAGATGAACTCCTCAGGAAGCCTCGACGAATTGCAGCCCTTATGCTCCTGTAGATGTTTCCTTCCTGTTGCGTAGGAGAAAAAGCAAGGTGTCTGACAGATGTGGGCCTGACACTGAGCTCGTGGCTTACTCGCTGCCTAACCTTGGGTCTCAAAAGCCACGCCTCAGGCTCTTCATCTGACAGAGGAAGGTAAAATCCATCTTGTAATGTTCCGTGAGGGTGAAGTGGATAAAATGTTGAGCACTCAGACATGTGCTAGCATATAGTGATAAATAAATGTTAGTTATTAGTATTTCTTACTGTGTGCCAGGCACTGCAGTGATGTTTTCCATCTGTTTTATTTAATCCTCACAACAATCTCATAGGTTTAATTGCTATACCCTTCTTCCCGAAGAAGAGATGGGGGACAGAGAGGTTAAACACTTGGCGCAAGCACGTGCAACTAGTGAGAATCAGGTCTTGAATTCAGGTCTTAGATATCAAATCCTAAGACATTTAACCACCACACATAGGCATGTATTCATGATGGTTGTTATATGTTTTATGTAATAGCATTTTACTGTTTACTAAGCTTTTTTATATATTCCTTATTACTTAAGACTTGGAGGTTAATGTCATTTTATTATATAGATGGTGAAATAGGTTTAGTAAACCTAGATGATTTATTCAGTACCACTAACCTAGTAAATAGAAGAGGTTGGATATGAATTGAGATATTTGCCTCTATGTCTCTTCCTTTTGTGATGCAACGAGTTGGGAAAAAATATTCAACACCTGAACTTAATTAAAAGTTCAAATACAACTTCCTGTTAAAGTGTTATTTCTATCTAAACTTACAATATTATGTTTATGTAGCTGGAGACAAAACTTAATGACATGTTATTTCTCAAAATTGTGGTGGTTGTTTTCTCTGTGCCAGCACACCATTCCAGAACACATTTGTGCAGCTTTAATTAGGTGGTGCCCGTGCATGCTTACTGACTGTACATATGTGCCGTGTGCTCAGGGATTTAGGGGGAAGTGTTTAGTGGTAACTGCTGCTTCAGTTAGCTCTTCCATAGCTATTTTGTGTTACTGTTTTTTCATTTCTACATCCCTTATTCACCTTAGCCTTTTCCTCTCTTTTCATAGTATTTAACTTGCAGGTGTTCTGCCTCTGTCTTTCTTTATTCTTCCATATTAACTTCTAAGTACTAGAATCAAGGCATCTTTCATCAATATCATTTTTGCCTTCTTCCTTCTCTCCTAATTATCCCCTTGCCTGTTGAATTTCAATTTCTGAGCCACCTAAAAATCTGCTTTATGCTACTTGCATTTCTTGTGATCTTTCTTTAAAATGTGGTTGCTATAAAACAGATGACATGAATTTCCTGTGAACATAGTCAAAACTTATGATAGCTTTATCTGTACCCTTCTCTTTTCTCAAAATAACTTATCACTTGCTGCTTCATTCCTCTCTTGCCTAGCTAGCTCATGTCTGAGCCTAAGCTCAAACCACCCTCCTTTAGAATAGTCTTTCTCCAATGTCAGATGATCTTTTAAAGAACATTTACCGAAAGATGACTTCTCCATTCCTTATTAGTTATCAAAAAGGATTATATTTTCTTTGATAACTTTAGTTTACCCACCCTATTTGAAAGTGAATATATAGAGAATCCACGCAGAAAAGAGTTAACATAGGAGACCTGAAGCTGCTGACCTTAAAAAGGCAGGGGGCAAGGTTGGCCCTTGCTAGCATCTGGGAACTTGAATTTCAGGAGGGTTTCCATCATTCCCTGATAAGAATGGCTCATGTGCTTAAGGGTTTTTGCAAACAATATGGTTTGTACTGAACATCTGCTTTCTTTCTTGAAGTCTGGAAGTTTGGCACGTGCTATTCAGAGGGCACCTACGTCATTAGCCCCCAGTGAAAAACCTGGGCACTAAGTCACTCATGAGTTTTCCCGGTAGACTGAATTTCACATTATTGTCACAACTTTCTGGAGAGTCCTGTGTGAGGACTCTTGAAAACTTGTGCCTGTTTTCCTGCAGACTTCGTCCCATACCCCTTTTCCCTTTGCTGATTGTGCTTAGTATCCTTTTGCTGTATGATCAATTACAGCTGTGAGTATGACTTGATGGTGAATCCTGTGCGTTATCCCAGCAAATCATCAAACCTGGACTTTGCCTTGGGAGCTCCACAGAACCCTGTTTCTTCCTCTTCTCACCTTGCACTATAGAAATATTGAACCGCCTGTAACATAACCAGGCTCTTTGCGCCCCATGGTTTTTGCACAGGTTTCTTCTGTCTTCTGCTTCCCTCTTGCGTCCCCACTATGTCTTACTGATGCACTCCTTCAGACTTGATTTAGGAATTGTGTTCTCTGTGCAGGTTTCCTCCCCAAGCTAGAACTTATCAGTTCTCCATCCATATACGCCTGTAGTCCCTATGGTCATTTAATTTTCATCATTATTCTTTAATTGCTTGTTACCTTCAGCTTATTAAGGGCAGACCCTATGTCTTACTGTCTGTATATCCCAAGTATTAAGTAGCATGCCGAATAGTGGGTGTTCTTCTTCAGTAAGTATCAATTTTACTGGTATTGCTTCTTTTGATGCCTTAGTTTTGTACTTGGTAATTCTTGACTGTGTTCCAGTGTTCCAGAACTGTTCCTGGATTTTGGGGGTTTTTTTTAATGTAAATATAAAAGAATTCTGTATTCAAGAGATAGTTAGAATTTTTTCTTTATCTCCCCAAATTATCACTTACATCATACATTTCTGTTGTTGACTTAGCTTGATCTATACCTGTCAGATATTCTTACCATTCAAAATAATTATTTAACCACATCATGAGTGGTTCAAAATGATAGAATATAAGCCCTTAAGATTAATTAGACTAATAATTCAAAAACTAAGTGATGTACTGTATGGGGACTGACATACATAATAAAAAATTAAAATAAATGGAAGGAAGGAAAAAAAACTCCAATATTATTATTTAAGGATAAGGCTAATTTGAAAACTAGAGTATCAAAATATAAAGCAGAATGGCCTTTTTCTTGAAGTCTTTGAAGTATATAATATTGGCAATTTTGTTAATTTTTAAAAATGTCTTTTCCTAAGGAATTGGAAGAACAATATAAAAAGGAGAAACTAAACCTGGAAGAGGATAAAAGTCAGCTTCAAGAAAAGTTGGAAAACCTGAAGGAAGAGCTGGAAGACAAGCTAAATACAGCCAATCAAGAGGCAAGAATTCTTTAGGCTTATCACCTGTGTTATGTCTTATCGGTAACATCTTATTTGGTAACATCGTGTATGTAGGTGAGCCTCACTGATGGTAAAATATCTTGAGTAAATATAATCACACGCTTTCACTGATGCTGAGTTTTTCATAATACATTGGTTGTATCTCTCCAGGTAAAAATTTACTACCCAAAACATCAGACCAAAGTGCTTTTGTGGGAAAAAGCAAAACAAAGAATAACATCACCTTGTAAGAAAGAAAACAGAAAAGGTTTATCTACCTTTAGTAAAACAGTGACTGACTCTTCTGTACATTGTATCTCTATTTTAAAAAGAGAGACATTATAAGTTCTAGAGAGTGACATCTAAAATAACTTTTAAATGCCATAAGAAAATAGTATTGTTTAGCTTAGAAAAGACTAAGAATAGAGTATAAGAATGTTTACAAATCAAGTTTTGAATAAAATAAATGTAAAGACAATTTAAAAATTATAATATTGTTTGTTCTATTCCTTTCCCTCTATTGCCCAGGTTCACCTATGCCCTAGGATAGCCTCCCTGTTGTCTTCTTGTCCTTCCATTCCAGTTCATCCTTCATGTGGACAGTCTTGTCTTGTAGAGTGCTCTTCCTAAAACAAGTCCATGTCTGGACATTTCTCATCTTGTCAGCTGTTCCTACCTCACTAGTGTCATCTCTCCCAAGAGTCTTTAAGTCCTACTTTCTCATCACTCAGCTTCTGCTCACAGAAACCATGCCAAAACATGAGCACCTCAGGACATGCTAATAATTTGCACTCAGTCTTCTTTAATTATCTTCAAACATTTATCCAGAGAAGGCACCAATCACCGTGTTTGGGAATGATAGAATCAAGATTGTTGCAGGTTTCCCCTGCTTATCTGTAAGTAGAGTGTCCTGTGAAACCTTTTGTAAGCTGAAATGGTGTAAAGCGAATAAGTAGTTACCATTAATTTATACAAAAAAAATTTTTGAGCATTCCAAGACCCCAAAACTAACCTGTCTCAGGCTTTTCTGATACCTTAGGATCCATCTTACTAACAGATGCACAGATGCTCACAGATGCAGTTCAGAACTATGGTGGCACGATACTAAGGTGCTAAGTGTAGTTACCAGAACGGGGACGTGGCGGGGCCGCTCTCTCTGGGATGCACGCTACCTCTGTAAGGGCTCGCTGCAAAGCAAATGCCGAACGCTATTTTACTTTTTGCCTTTTTCTGTAAAAGTGAAAATCTCTCCAGATTACTTTTTGGTTAGCAAAAAATGTGGTAGGTCTTTTATGAAAGTGAAGTGGCGTAACATGAACTTTGAAAAAGCAGGGGATACACCTATATTTGTATCACCTGTGTTATGGTCAGCCTCTCTCCTCTTGTCCAAGGTAATTCACTGCTGGCCCCAGATTTGCGTACCTCTCTCAGCAGAGTGTGATCCTTGTAGTTATAGTGTCCCACTCTCAGTAGAAGGCAATTTAGTGACCATCTGTGTTTCTCAGGAAGGTCCCCCAGGGTCTGCTCTCAGTTTGAAACGGTTTAAGTATTTCTCCAATCTACACACTGTAATTTCACTGAGAAGAGTTCTAATAAACATGTAATTGATATTCCTTTTAGATACATTCTCAATTATGCTTTGGGACCCTGGTAATGTTTGGTGCCATATTAGAATTGCTTCCCAAGACTCATCCCTCCACATGCATCTGCCCTTTCCTTCAGCCTGGACATCTTTTTACTTGTCCTACTTTGCTGGGTAGGATCTCTAGAGATAAGCCTTCTTGTTTTGTTTCCTGCTCTTAAAGTGAAGGATATCAATATTTTACAATTAATCATTATACTTCTCTAAAATTTTATTTTATAAATGCTCTTAAACAAGTTTAGGAAATTCTCTTATAACTAGTTTCTTAAAAAAATCACAAATTGATGTTGATTTTTCTGCATCTATTGAGATCATACTTTTTTCCTTTAATTTGTTAATGTGGTACCTTATACTAATTTTCTTTTTTTTAAAATTTTATTTTATTATATTATGTTAATCACCATACAGTACATCCCCAGATTCCGATGTAAAGTTTGATGCTTCATTAGTTGCGTATAACACCCAGTGCACCATGCAATACGTGCCCTCCTTACTACCCATCACCAGTCTATCCCATTCCCCCACCCCCTCCCCTCTGAAGTCTTCAGTTTGTTTCTCATAGTCCATAGTCTCTCATGTTTCATTCCCCCTTCTGATTACCCCCCTTTTCTTTATCCCTTTCTTCCCCTACCGATCATCCTAGTTCTTATGTTCCATAGATGAGAGAAATCATATGATAATTGTCTTTCTCTGCTTGACTTATTTCACTTAGCATTATCTCCTCCAGTGCCGTCCATGTTGCAGCAAATGTTGAGAATTCGTTCTTTCTGATAGCTGAGTAATATTCCATTGTATATATGGACCACAGCTTCTTAATCCAGTCATCTGTTGAAGGGCATCTCGGCTCCTTCCATGATTTGGCTATTGTGGACAATGCAGCTATGAACATTGGGGTGCATATGGCCCTTCTCTTTACTACGTCTGTATCTTTGGGGTAAACACCCAGTAGTGCAATGGCTGGGTCATAGGGTAGTTCAATTTTTAACTTTTTAAGGGACCTCCACACTGTTTTCCAGAGTGGCTGTACCAACTTGCATTCCCACCAACAATGTAGGAGGGATCCCCTTTCTCCACATCCTCTCCAACAATTGTTGTTTCTTGCCTTGTCTATCTTTGCCATTCTAACTGGCGTAAGGTGGTATCTCAGTGTGGTTTTGATTTGAATTTCCCTGATGGCTAATGATTTTGAACATTTTTTCATGTGTCTGTTAGCCATTTGTATGTCTTCATTGGAAAAGTGTCTGTTCATATCTTCTGCCCATTTTATGATTTGTTTATTTGTTTCTCGTGTATTGAGTTTGAGAAGTTCTTTGTAGATCTTGGATACCAGTCCTTTATCTGTGGTGTCCTTTGCAAATATATTCTCCCATTCCGTGGGCTGTCTCTTAGTTTTTTTGACTGTTTCCTTGGCTGTGCAGAAGCTCTTTATCCTGATAAAGTCCCATAAGTTCATTTTATCTTTTATTTCTCTTGCCTTTGGAGATGTGTCGTGAAAAAGGTTGCTCTGGCCGATGTCATAGAAGTTGTTGCCTATGTTCTCCTCTAGAATTTTGATGGATTCCTGTCTCACATTGAGGTCTTTCATCCATTTGGAGTTTATTTTTGTGTATGGTGTGAGAGAGTGGTCAAGTTTCATTCTTTTGCATGTAGCTGTCCAATTTTCCCAGCACCATTTATTGAAGAGACTGTCTTTTTTCCACCGGATGTTTTTTCCTGCTTTATCAAAGATTAGTTGCCCAAAGAGCCGAGGGTCCATTTCTGGGTTCTCTATTCTGTTCCATTGGTCGATGTGTCTGTTTTTGTGCCAGTACCATGCTGTCTTTGTGATCACAGCTTTGTAGTACAGCTCGAAATCCGGCATTGTGATGCCCCCAGCTTTGTTTTTCCTTTTCAACAGTTCCTTGGAGATTCGGGGCCTTTTCTGGTTCCATACAAATTTAAGGACTATTTGTTCCAGTTCTTTGAAAAATGTCCTCGGTATTTTGATCGGGATAGCATTGAAAGTGTAGATTGCTCTGGGTAGTATGGACATTTTAACTATGTTAATTCTTCCAATCCATGAGCATGGAATATTTTTCCATCTTTTTATGTCTTCCTCAATATCTTTCAAAAGTGATCTATAGTTTCTAGCATATAGGTCCTTTACGTCTCTGGTTAAGTTAATTCCAAGGTAACGCATGGTTTTTGGTGTTATTGTAAATGGGATGGATTCCCTAATTTCTCTTTCTTCAGTCTCGTTATTCGTGTATAGAAATGCAACTGATTTCTGGGCATTGATTTTGTATCCTGCCACCTTACTGAATTGTTCTATAACTTCTAATAGTTTGGGAGTGGATTCCTTTGGGTTTTCCATATAGAGTATCATGTCATCTGCAAAGAGAGACAGTTTGACTTCTTCTTTGCCGATTTGGATACCTTTGATCCCTTTTTGTCTTCTGATTGCTGTTGCAAGGACTTCTAGTACTATGTTGAATAATAGTGGCGAGAGTGGGCATCCTTGTCGTGTTCCTGATCTTAAGGGAAAGGCTTCCAGCTTTTCCCCATTGAGAATAATGCTTGCAGTAGGCTTTTCATAGATGGCTTTTATGAGATTGAGAAATGTACCCTCTATTCCTACACTCTGAAGGGTTTTAATCAGGAAAGGATGCTGTATTTTGTCAAATGCTTTTTCTGCATCAATTGAGAGGATCATATGGTTCTTGAGTCTTTTCTTGTTGATATGATGTATCACATTGATTGATTTGCGAGTGTTGAACCATGCTTGCATCCCAGGTATGAATCCCACTTGGTCATGATGGATAATCCTTTTAATGTACTGTTGGATTCTATTAGCAAGGATCTTGTTGAGGATTTTGGCATCCATATTCATTAGAGAAATCGGTCTGTAATTCTCCTTTTTGAGGGGGTCTTTGCCTGGTTTGGGGATCAAGGTAATATTAGCCTCATAGAATGAGTTTGGTAGCTTTCCTTCTGTTTCTATTTTTTGAAATAGCTTTAGGAGAATAGGTATTATTTCTTCTTTGAATGTTTGGTAGAATTCCCCAGGAAAACCGTCTGGGCCTGGAGTTTTATTATTTGGAAGGTTGTTTATCACTGACTCAATTTCTTCATAGTTAATTGGCCTATTTAAGAAATCTATTTCTTCCTGTTTCAGTCTTGGTAGTTTATAGGTTTCCAGGAAGGCCTCCATCTCTTCCAGATTGTTTAGTTTTTTGGCATATAGCTGTTGATAAAAGTTTCTAATAATCCTTGCAATTTCAATGGTGCTGGTCGTGACCTCTCCCTTTTCAGTCATAATTTTAATAATCTCAGTCCTTTCTCTTTGTTTTTGGACAAGTTTTGCCAGTGGTCTATCAATTTTATGGATTCTCTCAAAGAACCAGCTTCTAGTCCTGTTGATCTGCTCTACTGTGGTTCTGGTCTCTAATTCATTGATTTCTGCTCTAATCTTGGTCAACTCCTTCCTTGTCAGTGGGTTAGGCCTGTCCCTCTGTTGCTGTTCCAGTTTCTTGAGGTGAGAATATAGAAACTGCATTTTAGATTTTTCTATTCTTTTGAGTGAGGCTTGGATGGCTATGTATTTCCCCCTTAGGACTGCCTTTGCAGTATCCCATAGGTTTTGGACCGTTGTGTATTCATTCTCGTTGGTCTCCATAAATTGTTTAATTTGTTTTTTGATTTCCTGGTTTATCGAGTCATTCTTGAGCAGGATGGTTCTTAGCCTCCAAGTGTTTGAGTTTCTTCCAGGTTTTTCCTTGTGGTTGAGTTCCAATTTCAGAGCGTTGTGGTCTGAGAATATGCAGGGGATAATTTCAATCTTTTGGTATTGGCTGAGACCTGTTTTGTGTCCCAGAGCATGATCTATTCTTGAGAATGTTCCATGGGCATTTGAATAGAATGAGTATTCTTTGGTTCTGGGGTGTAGTGTTCTATATATATCTATGAGGTCCAACTCGTCGAGTATGGCATTCAAAGCCTTTGATTCTTTGCTTAGTTTTTGCCAGGGTGTTCTGTCTATTTCTGATAGTGGGGTGTTGAGGTCCCCTACTATTACTGTGTTCTTATCTATATGTCTCTTTATTTTGGTTAAGAGTTGGCTTGTGTATCTTGCTGCTCCCCTGTTGGGGGCATATATATTAATAATTGTCATATCCACTTGTTGAATACTTCCTTTAAGAATAATATAGTGCCCTTCTGTATCTCTCTCTATGGCCTCTAGTTTAAAATCCAGTCTATCTGATATGAGAATTGCTACTCCAGCTTTCTTTTGAGGTCCATTTGCGTGGAAGATGGTACTCCATCCCCTTACTCTAAGTCTGAATGCATCTTTGGGTTCAAAATGAGTCTCTTGTAGACAGCAAATGGATGGGTCATGTCTTTTTATCCAATCTGCAACCCTGTGGCGTTTTATGGGAGAGTTTAAGCCATTTAGATTGATAGAGATTATTGACAGATATGATTTTAATGATGCCATTTCTCTTTAAAGTCTTTGTATCGGTTGTGACTTGCTGCTCTGTATCACTCTTGGGGCCTTTTTACCTTTATAGAGCCCCCCTTAATATCTCCTGTAGGGCTGGTTTCGTGGTTACGAAATTGGTTAATGATTGGCGATTTTGGAACGTCTTTATTTCTCCATCAATTCTGAATGACAGCTTTGCTGGATAAAGGATCCTTGGCTGCATGTTTTTCTCTGAAAGAGCTTTAAAAATGCCCCCCCAAGCCTTTCTCTCATTCCAGGTCTCTGTAGACAGGTCTGACGTAATCCTGATACCTTTGCCTTGGTACGTGAGAAATTTCTTTGCCCTGGCCGCTTTCAATACTGTATCCTTGGATCTAATATTTGCGAATTGCACTATGACATGCCGTGGCGTAGGTTTGTCCTGGTTGAGCTTGGATGGGGTCCTCTCTGCCTCTTGGACACGAATGCTTGTTTCCCTTGCTAGATTAGGGAAGTTTTCAGCTACAATTTGTTCAAATATCTCTTCTAGACCTCTGTTTTTCTCCACCCCTTCAGGGATGCCGATGATTCTGACATTGGATCGTTTCATAGAGTCAGTAATCTCCCGTAATCTACATTCGTGGGCGTGGATTTTTTTAAGACCAGCTTCTATTTTCGTTTTTTCTTCTACTAACCCATCCTCCAATTCGCTAACGCGTTCCTCTGCCTCGGTGACCCTGGCCGTCAGAGCCTCTAGTTTTGACTGTATTTGGCCCACTGAGTTTTTAATTTCTGTCAGATTCGCTCTCATTTCTGCCCTTAGGGATTCTATATTCTCAGCAACGCTTTCTCTGATGCTTTTTTCAAGTTTACTCATCATCTTGACCATTGTTGCTCTGAATTCCATTTCTGATAATTGGGATACATCCATATGTATTAATTCTGTGGCCGAGGCCAATTCTGTGGCAGAGGCCACAGACTCATTATCTTTTCTTTGCTGGGGGGGACTTCTCCTTCTCGTCATTCTGATGAAGAGAGATTGCAGGGTTGTCCAGAGCCCAAGTGTTGACTGGGACCCAGGCCGTGCGCCCTTGTTTTATAGAGATCTTAGGGATGTGGGCTTCTTCCTTAAAGAGTTTATTTATTTATTTGAGAGAGAGAGAGACAGTCAGCAAGAAAGGGAACCCAAGCAGAGGAGTGGGAGAGGAAGAAGCAGGTTCCCGGTGGAGAAGCCCGATGAAGGACTCCTTACGGAGCGTTGTGATCACACCCTAATCCGAAGACAGGTGCTTGGTGACTGCGCCACTCAGGCGCTCCGGGTGGTGGGCTTCTTGATTTTTCAGCCTGCCTTCTGGGGCAGGGGCCTGCCTGCTGGTACTCAGAAAACCCTGTTTGGGTAGAGTCTCTGTGTCCCTTGCGAGGGGGGATGGGGATGGGCACCCTGTGAGCCGGTATTTCCGGGCTTTTGTTCTCTGGCGGCTTTCCCTGGCGGTTTGCTATGCCTCTTCTGAGAGAGCAGCAGCGGCTGAAATTCAGCCTCTGTCTCAGAACAGAGGGATCGCGGATCGTTCTCCACTGATGTTCTGGCCACTTTAACTCTGTTTCTGTTGGTGCTGCTCAACCCTGCAGCATCCCGGGCTGTGCGCCCCACACCCGGCGTCCCAGCCCTCACTTCCAGGGCCGGCACGTCTCTGTCCTTTGTGTTTCCAACCCCGCCCGCCGCCAGCCGCCCCGCGCGGGCTCCCGGAGCTCCCCGTCTCAGTCTGGTGTCTCACGGGTGCTGACCGCGAGTCCGCCTGCTCCCCCGTGCAGGTGGCCCTCCAGCCGCCAGCCGCCCCGCGGACGCTCCCGGAGCTCCCGGTCTCAGCCTCGATCCAGTGAGCACACCGGAGCTCCGGAGCTCCGTGAGATGCTTGGTGGTGCACGCTCCCGGCTCACGGACAGTCTGCTGTTTCCAGAGTGCGGGTCCGCGGTCCGCCCGCTCCCCGGTGCAGGTGGCCTGCCAGCCACCCTGCGCGCGAGCTCCTGGAGCTCGCGTTCTAAGTCTGCTGTCTCGCAGGTGCCGTCCGCGCGTCCGCCTGCTCCCCCGTGCAGGTGGCCCGCCAACCGCCAGCCGTCCCGCGTGCGCTCCCGGAGCTCCCTTCTCAGTCTGCTGTCTCAAGCGTGCGGGTCCGCGGTCTGTCCGCTCCCCCCTGCAGGTGGCTACCGCTTCCCGGCGCCCTGACAGGGTGGCTCCCTCCCCCTTCTGTTTAGCTTCCGATATCTGTTCGCGGTTTCACGGCTCCCCGCTTCGTACCTCGATACTCAGCGCTGGAGATGTTCATTTGTAGAGATCCAGATGTATCTTCCTGCGTCTCAGGCTGATTCCGTGGATGTTCCTGCTGGTCTGGTACCTATCCAGCTCAACTCAGGGGACCGGCTGAAAAAGGGGTCCCCTACTCCTCCGCCATCTTAACCTCCTCCCCCTTATATTAATTTTCTAATATTATATCCAACTTTGGGTTTCTAAAGAAGGTCCTAGTTAGTCGTGATAGATTATATATATATATATTTTAAGATTTTTTATTTTTTATTTATTTGAAGAAATAGAGATAGCCAGTGAGAGTGGGAACAGAAGCAGGGGGAGTGGGAGAGGAAGAAGTAGGCTTATAGCGGAGGAGCCTGATGTGGGGCTCGATCCCATAATGCCGGGATCACGCCCTGAGCCGAAGGCAGACGTTTAACGACTGCGCCACCCAGGCGCCCCTATATATATATTTTTTATGTAATAACTAGATTCAGTTTCCTAATACTCATTTTGGAATTTTTGAGCCTCGGTTCATTAAGATTGCTTTGTACTTTTTCCTTTTTTATATCATCCTTTTCTAGTTTTGGAATCAAGGTCCTACTAGCCTCATACAATGAAAAAAGACTTCTTTCCTTTTCTGTTCTCTGGGAGAGTTGTGCGATATTGACATGGTTTTTTAACCTTAACTTCATTAGGGTTAAAAATTGTGGTTTGTATGAAAACAATTTGTATGAAATTTGATACATGGAAGAAATGTAATACTCTGGGTGTGTCCAGTTCAGTGTAGTCTTGTATGCCAGCCCATTAAATCAAGATTTTAAGTTATTTTCTTCAAATATTCTGTATTCTTTTTGACTTTTATCTTTTTGATCCATTTACTAAAAACTGATATTATGATGGTGGATTGGTTTATTTTTCTTACATTCTGTTAATTTTTGCTTTGAATATTTAGAAGCTTTGTATGTGCATACAAATATAAAACTGTTTAGCTACTTATGAATCATGCCTTTTGATTTAGCCTGTGCTATTTGATATTGTATAACCAGCTTTCTTTTAGTTTGTTATGACTGGTATATCTTTTTCCATTTACCGACCTTTCGTTTTTCTGCAACCTTATGTTTACATGTGCCTCTTGCCAAACACACATAGCTGCATTTTATCTAGTCTGAAGGTTTTACTATTTATTTATTTATTTATTTATTTATTTATTTATTTATTTTTATTTAAGAGAGAGAATGCAAGCGAGGGGAGGAGCAGAAAGGAAGGAGAGGTACAGGGAGAGAATCTTCAGCAGACTCAGCACCAAGTGCAGAGCCCCTGAGATCATGGCCTGAGTCAAAACCAAGAGTCGGATGCCCAACTGATTGAGCCACCCATGCACCCTTGAAGTTTTTACCTTTTTAAATAGAGTTTATTCCATTTATATTTGTTGGATGGAGAGTAGGTATATCTATGGAAAGACAGGAGGGAAGAATTAGGGGGTACGTAAAGACTGGAAGTGATTGTTTTAGAAAAAATTAAAGAATGTATTATCTTCGTAAGATGGATCTTGATATTCTTATGAATGATAAAACCAAAAACATATATAGGTCAACTGTGGATTTCAGTGATCCGTTCATGAATGCCAGAATCATATTAAGATATTAAGAGAAGCTAGTAAGTCTAAAATCTCAGGTGGAGGATAATCCTGTTTTCCCTTCAAATGTTATTTGAGATCACCTTTGAGGACAAAATACTAGGCTGAATGGTCAATAAATCTAACTATTGTGGTCTTTTTAAATATTTTTATAACATTTTAAGTTGTAGATTTTCTTCTGGAAATAAGTTTTTAAGCATATATATAGTTCAGTATTTTGTTAAAAATCATTCAGATTATTTATTGTAAAATATATCACAGTTGATACACTGCCTGACACACAGTGGGAGATCATTATTCGTGAGTGCAGTATTTGTCAAATGAGTAAAACTCATCACTGAGAACTAAGTCAACTTCTATAAATAAGAGTATTGGTTTTCTATTGCTGTGTAACAGATTACTACAAAATTTAGCAGCTTAACACATGTTTATTATCTCACAGTGTTATGTATGGGTCAGGAGTCCAAGTATAGGTTAGCTGGGTCCTCCGCTTAGGATCTCACAAGGTTGAAATCAAAGTGAGAGCCACACTGCAGTCCCATGTGAGGCACAGGGTCCTTTTTCAAGCTTATTGGTTGTTGTCAGAATTAATTTCTTTGTGGCTTTATGACTGAGGTCCCCATTTTCTTGGTAGCTGTTGGCCAGAAACTGCTCTCAACTTCTAAAAGCCTCCTCAAGCCCTTACTACCTGACTACCTCCTCTCATAACACAGCAGTTTACTCTTCCAAGGCTAGCAGGAAAACCTCTGTGGCTTTGAACTACTGTGACTTCTAAGGGCTCACCTGATTATGTCAGGCCCACCCAGAAGAGTCTCCCTTCTGATGACCTTAAAGTCAATTTAAGGATCTTAATCATATCTGCAAGATACCTTTTGCTTAATACTGTAATATAGTTAGGGGGGTGATATCCCATTATATGCATAGGTTCTGGGTAGAGTAAGGGTCGGAGAGGGTCATGTTAGAGTTCAGCCTACTGCAACACACAAGTAACTCGTTTCTCTGGCTCCTGTAGTGGGTACACTAGCATTTAGGTAATAGAAGACAAACAGGATATTTATTGCCATGATTTAGAGAACAAAGATTGAGTTTCTTCCTTTTTTTTTTTTTTTTTTTTTTTTTTTTTTTTTTAAAGTGGCCGGGAGGGACAGANTGTTTTTTTTTTTTTTTTTTTTTTTTTTTTTTTTTTTTAAAGTGGCCGGGAGGGACAGAGGGAGAGGGGGAGAGAGAGAATCTTAAGCCAGACGCCCAGCACGGAGCCCAGTGTGGGGCTCAGTCTCATGATCCTGAGAATGACCTGAGCCAAAATTAAGAGTTGGACACTTAACCAACTGAGCCACCCAGATACCCCAAGAATTGAGTTTCTAAACTAGGTTCTGGAATATCTATAATACATACCCTTCAGAGACACTGATTGGTAGGTGCTAAAATTTTGAGTACTGTTCTTTATGACCTTAAGCAGTTTTACAAAAAAAAAAAGTAAGAACCTGGGGAATGTTTTCAGAATTCCAGATTTTCTAATGGTATTTAATATGTATATGTGCACTTTAATATGGTTACAGTCTATATTCACAAATGCTTTGTGTACTTGATTTATAAATCTTTATTCCATATAAATATTTCCATTTAATTTTGTCTGCATGTTAGTCATTTAAAATATTCATATCGTGTTCCATTATATATCTTTACCATAGTTGAGCTTAAACATTTTCTTTGTTGAGCATTTAATGTTTTAAGTATTTTATTATAAATAGTAATAATTTTAAGGCGTTGCCTCCTCTTATTTGAGAGGGGAGGATTGTCATGCAAACACCATGGCCAGAATAACAACACTGGGTTTTCCTAAGGCCAGTTCTGTGCCCTTATTGGTGACCAACAAGGCATATTTCAGCCATGAGCCCTGAGGAGCATGGAGTATTAGAGAGGATTTCTCTCAGCCCTGTTTATCAGGGTCTTATTTTTACTGGTAAGTCGATGTATGATCAGTACTATTAATACTTCTGTTCATTTTAAAAATTATTTCCTTTTTGTCTAGCTCTTGCCCTAAATGAAATTACTGGGCCAAAGAGTAGAAATGATGTTATAGGTCTCGTATCTTAATACTAAATTGGCCTCCAGAAAAGCAGGAACTAGAGTCCAGTAACGTCAGTAATATTTGCAAATCTTTTATTATGTAGGGAACATTTATTGACTTCATGGTATCTTCTAGGTGGTAGAGATACTCTGACAAAATGTCAAGGAACTCATAACTTCAAGTGGCTATTATGAGTGGTGAAAAATACAATGTATTTTTAAATTCCAGAGGAGGGAGTGATTCCCTACCATAACATTCATAAAAGCTCTGGAGAATGTGATATTGCAAAATTTTTAAATGTGGTATGGGAGGTGGCCTTTGAAAAGTAAATTTGCAGATGTAGGAATGATGAAAGACAAAATGGGTACAAGGAATAGTGTAAAGGTCATGTTGGTACTCAAGTTATAATGCCTTGGTGAACCATAGAAAGGTCAGTGTCATTACACCACAGTCTCTCAACCCCACCTCTGCTGATTGGGCAGATAATTCTTTAGGGTGTTCAGTAGTGTCCCTGGTCTCTATATACTAGATACTAGCAGTGTGTGCCACAACTTTTCCCTTTCAGTTGTAACAACCAAAAATATCTCCAGACACTATCCTGGGGGGCAGAATTGACCCTGGTTGAGAATTAGTGTACTTGACAATATGGCACTTGTCAAGAAATGTGGTAGAAAGAGAAGTCGAAGCTAAATTGTGAGTGACTCTTGTGCCATAGCAAAGACTTTAGAATTTATCCTAATGATAGAGTGTTAGCAGCAGAGCAGCAACTGACACTCTCAGATGATCTCAGGAAAAGGATTCTGGTGGCAGTAGGAGGTGAGTTGTATGGGGAGGGGATTGGTTATTAGAGTTGGGTAGATGACTTACGATGCTATTTCATTAGTCTGGGCAAGAGTTGATTAGCTTCTTGACTAGGAAAGCAAAACCTGGGAGTGGAGAAGATTATTCAAAAATAAAATTTATAGGACTTGATGTGGTAAGTGGTAGAAAAAGACTCAGGTATCTAGCTCAGGTGTTTGGTCTGGTAATTATGCCACTCTGGGAAGATGGGTATTACAGGAGGAAAGATACATAGGAATGGCAAGACACTGAGTTGTTTGGACCTGAGGGGATCTAGGCTGGAACTAAGTAGAGAGTTCAGGCTTAGAGCTAAAGATTAGGCAGGCACTAAAGCCATTAACAAAGAGGAGCACCAGTCCTGAATTAACAGAGCCAGGGAAAGAGGTGGAGAAGGAGAAAGTGGAAGCATGAGACTGAGAATTAGTGGATATGAGAAAAAGATGAAAACAAATACTTTTAAGAGGTGGAAGTGCCTGGTGCCTCACACTGTCACACAGTGATTAGAAGCCAAAGTATGAATCCTGGAAAGGTCATGCAATCAAGTGTTCTCTGAGGACCTTCCTACATTGTCAGTGGAAAAGTAGGACAGAAGTTAGATTTAATAGGTTTAACCTGAAACTGTTCTTTTAAGACTATATATAAATGGAAGAGGAGAAAAATGCAGTTCTTCTTCAGCCTCATACCAGAGATGTTCTAGATGGGCTAAGTTTGAAATGTAATGTCAAATCATGAATATAAATAAAATATGAAAATGCAAGTGACAAACCTTAGGACAAGGAAGGCCTTTCGACACATAATGGCTATGTTATGAATTAAAAACACAGAATTAAAGCTACAAATTTTTGTATATCGAGATACACCGTAAGTAAAATTATGAGAGAGGAAAAATTGGGGAGGGGTGAATAAGTGATTGGCAAATTGTATGAGTAACAAAATTCATGTCTTTAACACCTTAAAAATGTACACAAAACATTAAAAAAAATATATACCCTTATTTTTTAATGAGCTAAAGGAAAATATGAAAAAATAATTTTAACTGCTATAATTTAAAAACTGGAAATGAAATTAATGAGATGCCATTCCCATTATCGTAAAATTAACAATGATAAAAACTGAGACCATGAAGTATTGATAAGGGCAAAGAAATAAAACACAAAAAGCTGCTGATGGGAATATAAAATCGTATAATTTTCCTGGAAAGAATTTAGCACTATTAAAAGCCTTAAAGATGGGCATGCCCTTTCATTTCAGTGTATTTAACAGAAGCAAATAATTAAATATTATTGACAAAATTTCAGCACTGTTTATAGAAGATATTTAGAAACAAGAACAAATTTGACAAATATTGCAAAAATGGTAATGATTAGCAGGGATTTTGCCATAAGAATGAACTGTGGAAAGGTTCTGCAAAGGCCCCGAGGCACAAGAATTTTCTAGGAATTGAAGCATGCCAGTGTGGGTGAACTGTAATAGCAACTATAATAATAATTCGTATTTATTTAGTTCTTACTATGTCCCAGGCATTGTTTTATATAGTCTCTCCTTTATCCTGTTTGTTCCTTTAATTCTCTCAGTGACCCCATGCTGTAATTACTAGTTATCAAGTCACACAAAAGCTGTGGAACTTGTCCAAGTCACAAAGTAAGTGGGTAAAACCAGAATTTCCAATCCCGGCAGTGTGATTTCAGAATTCAGTTCGTACCTGCAGCGCTACTTTCCCCAAAGAGCTTAAAGACCGAGGAGGGAGTTGCCAAGCCAAGGCTGGAGAGTGAGGCAGGGGCTATGCCTTGCAGGCCTTGTAACCCCTTGAAAGATTTTGGATGTTATCTCAAGAGAAACATGAAGCACTTGGAAAATGCTGAGTACAAATATGTGGATGCTTGCTTGGTCTCCAGGCTTATACTCATGTCCGTATTTGTAATGTGTAAAATACTGACACAGGCACTGCAGGGAGATTGGACCGGAGAAGAGGACGCATGAGTGAATATTCCAGGGAAGAGGTTTCTACTTACTGTAGTCCCTCAGTTTTCAAGAGGAATCAGAGGATTGATCTCTACTGCAAGTGACAGAAATCCCAGCTCAAACCAGCCAAAGGAAATTTATTGAATCATGTTGACTGAAAAGTCCAGGGGGAATGTTAGCATCAGGCATGACCAGGTTCAGAACTGAAATTGTTTATGCTGGAACTCAGCTTCTCTTTTTCTCGAGTTGGATTTGTTCTTTGTGTTGACTTCCTGTTTCAGTTGTACATTCTCTTAGGTTATATGTGCAACTGGGAAAAGACCTTTTTTAGGAACTCCTTTAAAAGTCCCCTGATCACTGTGAATAGACGAGCTTAAATCATGTGCCTGCCTCTAAACCAGTCCCCATGGCCAACAGAATGAGATTCCCTAACTGGTTTATGTTTTGAAGAAGTGCTTGGGTTCATTCCTGGGTTTGGGTTGACATGGACCCATAGGGAAGAGAGGTAGATTTTGATTTTGGGAAACAACAGATATGTTCCACTTTTATTATATTTTAGAAAACAAAATTTAATTGTGTTCATTACTTATTATTTGCTTTTTATGTTTAATTGTGCAGCATTTTAAAGTTTTTGTCTATTTAAACATTCATTCCCTAATTAGTTTCTTGAACAGATTCTTTTAATTCTTTGTGTAATAACTAGAATACTGTTCTTTATGAGTTTTTTCATGTATTCCATTTGCACGTGTAATCTTATTCATTTGAAAATTACCTGGATTGTGGAACAAAATTTTTCTCCATGTTGATAAATTTAGTTGTCCCCTCCTTACTGATTGGTACCTGATATTTGCATGTTGCTTTCTAATTAAAGAATCTTTCCCCATATATCCTTGAGTTTAAATATTATAATAACTATGAGGTAGGTATCATTATTCTTATAGTGGCAGACCAAGAACTTTAAACTAGATTTTTTACTAAGTTCAGTACTCTTTTTTTTTTTTTCAAGTAAACTCTACCCCCAAGGTAGGGCTCAAACTCAGGACCCCAAGAGTCCACAGATAGAGCTAGCAGATGCCCCAGGTTCAATACTCTTTAACTCTGTTACACCTTATATTATTCATTCACCCCTGTAACACATTTGTGGCAAGCCAGAGCAACATAAAAAGCAGGGAAGATACAAATAAGCTGGATAGACTAGAGAAAGGGGGCATAAATTCAGGGACAAAGAAAATTCTAAAACATGGTAAATGAATATTATATGCAAATATGCTATTAAATTTTTTAAATTGGGAAAAAATGTCTCTGTATACAATTTCTAAAATGACTCAAAGTAGTTGATCAACCTGATGGAACCAGTTATAACCATGAAACAAATACTCCCAGCATGTATCTAGAGAGGCACTAGGCCCAGAGGATTTTAATGGATGAATTTCATTAAAATTTTAAGAAACAGATAAATTTTAACTGTGAAAATATTTCAGAGCACAGAAAAAAATGGAAGCTTCCCAGCTCATCTTATGAGGTTGGCATCCCTTTAAAGATACTAACAAGATAAAATGTTACCATCACCAGAATTGTTCAGTATATAAATATCTGCATGGAAAGGGGACAGGAAGAGGGGTGGTGAATTGATAGGAGGCCGAAAGAGATTGTTTGCAGTTTTCCTTGTGATGCCTGTAGTTACAATGAGAAATATTCAGGTGTTATTTTAAAAATAGTAGTTTTCATTTCTGTAGAGTTTTGATAAGCTTGGCTGTTTCATAAAAAGGAGATTTTTACTTCATAGCACTTTCCTAGATAAAGTATTTCATTTATTGGTTTTAGTTCTCATAACTTGAAGATATGGATCTGCCTGATCAACAAATTATCTTATTAGCTTCTAATTTCAAGAGTGTGTAAATTCAACTCTTAACAATTTCATGAGGAAATTTTGTATGGAAATGAAGAAATCACAACTTATTCTAATATGCATCTCGCAGCTCATCAATATTGACCTAAATCAGTCACCTTTATAACCAGCAGGAGAACTGGGCTCAAATGAAGTGATTCCATTTTGAAGAGCAGTTATAAAAATATTTTTATCTAAAAAAGTACTTTTTTCCTCTGTCTCTGATGTAATCTTCATCTTGTTCTAGTTCCTTTTTGTAGGGATTTGATTATTTGACAGAATCTCAGGAATTCTCTTTGTTAGAGCGGGGGCTTGAGTCATCCACTTATTCACATGGTGACCATGACAAAAATCATAAATATGGAGGTCTTTGCAAAAACAAAAACAATGGATGAAAGCTATCATGATTATTTGATTACTTCTTCCAAATTCATTAAAAAAAGATCCATTCAGTAAAATTACCACTGAAGAAAAAACTTTAAATGAGGTTTATCCGAGCTAATTGAAGAAAAGACTTTAAGAAAACAAACGTGGCTGTTTTGCTGGTCGGTAACAATGAAGTCTATTAAAAGTACTGTATGTACTTGCAGATTGGCCGCCTCCAAGATCTGGTGAGGAAAAGTGAACAAGGTCTTGGCTCTGCAGAAGGCCTCATTGCTAGTCTTCAGGACTCCCAGGAGAGACTGCAGAATGAGCTCGACTTGACCAAAGGCAGGCTGAAGGAGACCAAAGATGCTCTATTAAATGTTGAGGTAATTTTATAATACCTGCTATAAACTAAACATCGGGAAGGTAAAAATATTTAATTACTTTGCTTAAAGCTTATTGTAAATATCACATTGTATGGAGTATATTAGTTTTGCAGGGCTTTCCTACCACAGTACTAAAACTAAGCGGCTTAAAACAACAGGAATTTACTTTCTCACAGTCTAGAGGCTGAAAGTCCAAAATCAAGATGTTGTCAGTGCCATTCTCCCTTTTAAACCTAGGAGGGTGGATCCTTCCTGGCATTTACCAGCCCCTGGTAGCCCCAGGCCTTCCTTGGCTTGTGGCACATTTCAGTTTCCTCCTTGGTAATCAGTGGCATTCTTCTTGTGTCCTCACGTCATTTTTACCACAACTTTAGGAAGTCTCCTTAACAGGTGTTCTGTCTGGATGGGAGTTTTTTTTCCCCTCCTCCTTTCTGTTGTGTTATTATATAACTGAACCCATCATCTAATGGATATTGACCCCTGCCTATATGTCAGCTTGTTTGTTGGCTGGTACCTGTGGGGAATCCAGCCACGGCTAAGGCAGGACTCTGCCCTAAGACATCTTAGGCCACGGTTGGTAAATAAAGGGTAAGATGCTGATGACAATGATGATAATATTCCTTTAACAGTTG
Organism: Ailuropoda melanoleuca; assembly: GCF_002007445.2. NCBI lineage: Eukaryota > Metazoa > Chordata > Mammalia > Carnivora > Ursidae > Ailuropoda > Ailuropoda melanoleuca. The sequence goes on along the minus strand of NC_048227.1, from coordinate 67,262,380 downwards.
TAAATATGTAGTGTGGAGTTTATAGTTTCTGGCATTACTAAATCTTGCTGAGGCTCTGTTTCCTCACCACAATCTCCCCACATTGTTATGAGGATCCCGAGAGGTGATGGATATGGAAACACTTGAGGAAAAAAAAGAGCAAGTATTTTCTTTACCTCTTTTCTTACCCCACTAATGTCTAATAAAGTACTTTGCATTCAATAAAAGAAATACTTTTTAAGTAATTCTACCCATTTAATGCTGCCTGTGATGGAAAAAGTAGTAGTTCCTAGAGGCAGAATACTTAGTGAAAAGGACAGTTGGCTAAGGTGGCCAGATCCAGTTTTCAGAATTTACTGCCTATACCCAGGTCAGCAGTGTGGAATAGCAGTTTCAACACGGACTTCCTTCTCTCCTGTGAATCTGGACGTGCCCTCAGCAGTGCTATAACACATGCTGTTACTAAGTGGGTGATCCAGAAAGGGTCCTTGTTAGAATGGAAGGAAGCACCACGATCTGTCTGTTCCTCTTCTGTTGTAGCCAAAGAGCAGCTCGCTGCTGGCGGGGACTGATGGTTGCCGTGTTGTCCAGGCAGGTCACCTCTAGCCCTGGGCTCCAGAGAGCCACTGGATTTATGCTAATGTACAGGCATTTCATCTCTATCATAGTATCACTGGTTTGAAGTTGCATGATAAAAATAGTCCGTAGCCAATATGTCTTATAATTATTTTAATGTCAGTGAGGTATAGCTACATTTCAGTTCTGAATAAATAGCGTACTTTTGAATATAAATATGAATGGATTTGAATAATGTGTCTGTCTATGTAATGTGTATATATATGAGGATAATAGACACCCATGATATGGAAAGCTTGGTGAAGATTATAAATTATGCTAGCTTTAAGCTATTTAAAATGATTTGTAAAATTACAAGCCTTAATGAAGCATAGTTTGCACAAGGACGTTTAAAATATAAAATATGTGCCATATATTGTCTGAAAATCTCGAGTAATCATTATAGATAGCACTATCAATTATTGTGCTGTAGGAATTTAGGTTATAACGCAAGCACTCTGCTTATTTGAAATAACCAGCAATGACTTTGCTTTTGAAGACTTGTTTTCACTGAAAAGTTTTTATTCTACAGGGTGACCTAGAACAAGAAAGGCAACAGCATGAAGAAACACTTGCTGTCATGAAAGAGGAAGAGAAGCTCAGAGTGGACAGAATGGCCCATGACTTAGAAATAAAATGGACTGAAAACCTGAGGTATGTTCTTTACTCCGTAATGTAATCTTATCGATACAGATGTGCAAAAATGTTTTTCTGTTATATGGTTTATGTTGTCTTATTGTTAAAATCATAGTGACAGCATTTTTAATTAATTCTTTTGCTGATGCAGAAAAGTTATTTTCCTTTTCTGCTTGAATGCTTTTTCTGATTTTATTTTCTCTATATAATACTAACCTCAAGTCAGAAGATTTATTTGTTCTAATACCTGTTCTGCCATTAATAACTGATGAACCAATGATCTTAGGCAAGTTAGCAACTTACCTTATAGTCCTGTAAGCCTGACTGAAACAATAATCAACTTTTATTCTGAGTTGACTTTTGAGGAGGATTAATTAAATACGTAAAAAACCCTGAACAACTATACTGTAGCTACTGAGAGGAATAATTCTCTTTAAAAATAAAGGCATTCGTTTTATTTTAGACAGGAATGTTCTAAACTTCGTGAAGAGTTAAGACTTCAACATGAAGAGGATAAGAAGTCAGCCATGTCTCAACTTTTGCAGTTGAAGGAGCGAGAGAAAAATGCAGCCAGGGATTCATGGCAGAAGAAAGTAGAAGATCTCTTAAACCAGGTAATTAATAGTCTGGACATTCTGAAGGCTCATTTTCCTTGACATTCTCTAGCCAGGAAAACATTACAAAACATTGTGGGCTAATTCACTGTATTTCGTTATTTTTCACAGGGCAAATTTAAAATTTTAAAAATGTATAAAATCCAGGAGATGTATTCACTAACTTGTGAAAACGTACTAAATAATGTTAAATTTGCAGTCCTAAATTCTGAGAAGAATTAACAGGTTTTTAGTTTAATATTTGAACTGAACATATTAGAGATTTTTAAATGGGAAAGTTACCCATATTTTGAAAGTATAAAATCTTTTTTCAAGTCATTAGCTATCATTTGGGCCCCAGAAGGTAAAATTTATTAAATGCATCCTGATTGCCTAAAGCCATACCAGAAGTGTTTACTTCTTTCTCAGCAAAGGGATGTTGCCTGTTACACTTCAAAATGTTATCAGCAAAAGGTAGTGATATTCCTAAGTCTATCTTCTTATGTCAGGTTCACTTATTTCCATTTATAACTATAATTAAATGAATTTTCACTCATTTATACAACTTCTAAATTTATGAATTCTTAGCACTCTCCTGCAAAGCCCGTTATTAAATAAGACTGACTGCATGAGTCACTAGTTGATAAGTAAGTACAGAACTTGGACAAGAAGCAGCTCCATAATTTAGTGTAAGAAGTCTACTATTATCTTTCTATTTGTGATCATGATGAATTTCAGAATAAACAGGATAGGCTTTCTGTAAGATAACTTATTACAGAGGGTACATACGTGCAGTATCTTTCAAGAGTAGTTGGGGCCTGCCGATTTGTGTCTGGTCTTTCATAATAGTTAATCATGTTACCCAGAAAAGGGAGTGTATGTACATGAATTTTTGTGAATAAATTTGAAACCTTTGAAATTCGGACACAAATAAAAAGAAAACAGCTCTCACTAGAAGGTGGGCACCAGGTTAGCATTGCTTATTGGTTACCTTCTATACACTTATTTTATATACCTACTTAGAGACCTAGGACAGATCTTCCTGGGCAGAACGGTACTACTCTTCTATGATGTTCTGTACTTAAAAAAATTAGTTCAATTGTATGATAAAAATGAAAAATTCCCCTGAAAGTCTGCCTTGTTTTTCAGTCACAGAGAATTGACGTAGACATTTTTTGGCTGAACTTGGCACTATAAAAAGGACCTACCACTTCTCCCACCTGTTTCCTATTAATTTCATTACTCATGTAATCTCTTATAATAAACTGTCAGATTTCATCCATGCTTCTCTGATATTTTTTCTTTTTTTTTCCCCCAATATCTGTTCTGCATTGATTATTCCTGAGAGGACATAATGTTTTGCATATTATTTTAGTTCTGTGTCATAAAGTAAATTATTACATAATGGCTCCAATTTTTGCCAACTTCACAGAAATAATTTTTTGATCAGTTTTCAAAGCAGATTAACCATAAATATCAATATCACCAGGAATTAATTGCCTCCAAAGATGAAGTTGTTCTGTTCTGCTCTATGCCATCAGTCCCATTTCCAAAATGAGAATGTCTTCCCCTCTCTCCACTTCTAAAATCTAGAGAGCATATGCATTCCCGCAGATAAAGTGGCAAATAGCTGTTACACCTCGGGATCTTCTGTACCTGAAGAAAGTTAGGAAAACAGTTGAACAAACAATTCCACGCTGAAGTGAAAGTGGGTATTGTGTTATCAAAGTTGCACTCTTTTCAGGCATGTCAGAGGACAGAAACTTCTAGCAGGACCAGCAGTCTTTTTAATGGAACTTTGTTATGGACAAAGGACCCCTCCCTCCTTCTTGGCCGTTTGGATCTTGTTCTCTTGATTATTTTGGATGGATTCCTAGAGCCAGTGTGTTGTGCCTGCTCTCCTACTTTTCACTTGCCTGACCCCTACTGAGCCCTGGTCCTCATACCATCTACCCCCAGCTCCGGGCCCTACAACCATCTCACTCTACTATTCCTACTGGCCTCACTCATCCCCTTGTTCCTAGTGCTGCCAGCACCCCTCTGCACTTAGGGAAAACAGGTCTGGCTTGGGCTCTGGGACACTTAAGGACTAAGAGTGGAGAAGAGAATTGGAACGGCCAGCCCTTGGGCAGAAACATATATTATGAAAAGTATCAGAGGATCTGTGTTTTCACGTATTTTAACTATTTCTGAAAGAACTGAACACAAGTCTGTTTTTGTGCCTTGGCTTACCTGTATTTCATTTTGCTTAGAGCAAAGAAGAAATAATTTATCTTTCATGTGAACTTAATCTCTTGAGAGTTAAATTTTGATTTAAACTTACCTATCAAGAAATGGGCAAAGAAAGACATAAGAATTTCATTTTTCTTCAATCAGTTGTTCTTTATCAAAATTTCCCAATGCTATTATTTTTATTCTGTGCTCTGATCAGAGTCTAACTTCATATTTTTAGTTTTCTCTTACTGTTTCATTGTGTTCTTTTTTGCTGTCCAGTGATTAGCCCAGGAAGTATACCTAGTTCTGGACGAAGGGGTAATCAGTGTACATCTGAGTGCCTTTAAAGCAAAAGAACTACATTTATACTCTTCAACTCTGTCTAAAGAAAAGTGAGCAGAGAGTGCTCTGTGATCATAGTTTCTGTTGGTGATCCTAAAATGTCATCATATATTCCTGCATTTCACCTTTTTCAGGGCAAATTTTACTTTGGGTCCAGTATGAAGATTTAATATTCCAATTCCCTCATTCAGATCAGTGGACTGAGAAATTTGGGAGACCTACAATCATTCAGACATAGAACTATGGGACTTTGTAGTTTGGGTCTGACTCTTCATTTTGAATTTTGAGGCCCCAACGTAATTTAGCTTGTTATAGCCACCGTGTATATGACACAGTTTTTAGCCTCCACATACCTACAATCTGATAGGATTTTACCTACAGTAAAAGTCACTCTGTAGTGAGTGACCATAAATGGTCTGGACGGCTTGTACTGTAGGAGCAGTGATATGCTGGATCTGGCCCCTACCAGCTCACACAGCCCTGACTGTGTGCAGGCCTTCTCAAGTCTGTATTCTGGGACTTGTTGGTGACTAGCAGTCATCGATGGTGGGAGTATTTACACCACAGTACCAGCACGAGCTACACACCAGGGCTTTATTTTTCAGAGAGCTGTCACATACTTACCAACTTACCACTGGGTGGGAGTACAGAGTAGAGAAAGAGTGACACAGCCAATGTGATTGGGAAAAATTTCATTAAAGAGGTCAGCTTTAGTGTGACTTTAAAATAGGGTAAAGGATGAACACAAATATTTTTATTCATTTGACATTTTATTGAATATACTCTTATTTCCCAGGCACTATGAGGAATACAGAAAAATGAGGTAGGGACAGTTGGGGAGATAGGTCATTGTGAAAAATTTTGACTTTTAATTATAGGAGTTCATAGTTCACTCAGTGAGCTATGTAGGATCCTGTCAAAGCTTTATGGATAGGAGAATAACATGTTGAAATTTTTATTTTAGGGAGTTTAATGTGGCTGTGATATTGAAGTGAGGGTGAAATGGAGACATCTCAATAGAGATCATCCAAAATGTCTGAACAGAGCACGTGAATACGTACCATGTACCAGCCATCACCCCTCAACCTGGGCCAGACTGCTCTTCCCAGACACTGCCATCCGTCTGCTGCTCAGCCCTCTCTGACTCCTCTCTCTCACTGGGCGGCCAGTCCTGCTGCTCTGCCTTCAGAGTGCACCCAGGATCTGCCCATTGCCCGGCACTTCCTCCACTACCACCCTAGTCCAAGCTGCTTGCAGCTCTCTCCTACATTGCAAATGGAACTTACATTTGGTCTTCCTGCTGCTTCTCTTGCCCACCTACATATTATTTCTCAACCAGCCAGAGTGATGCTCTTAAAATACTAAGTCGGATCATATTAGTCTCCTGCTCCAAACCTTCTACATTTAGATTACAATCCACATTTTTACTGTGGCCTGTAGTAGCCTTATGATTTGTCCTCTGCTAACATCATCTCCTGCCACTCCTTCCCTTCCTTTTCTGTAGTCCATTTGAAGACTTGGTGTTCCTGGAAAACACACACACACACACACACACACACACCCAAGCTTAATCCATTGCAGGGCCTTTGTACCTGCCAGTCCCTCCACATGGAACCCACTTTCCCCAGATCTTCATGGCTTGTTCTTTTACTTTGTTCAGTTCTCTGCTCAATCCTAACTCTTCGAAAAGATCTTCCCTAGCCAACTCCTCTAAAATAGCACCCTCCATCACTCTGTGTCCTCTTATTCTACTTTGTGTTTCTTCAAAACATTTATTACTACACAGCCTCATATTGGTTCTTTTCCCTATTAGAATGTAGTTCCATGAAAACTGGATCTTTATCTGTACTGTTCACAATTGCATACCTGGCTGCTTAAACTGCCTGGCATATAGTAAGCACTCAATGGTTGTTGAATGGAGTGAGCAAAAACTGAGGCATAGTGACTAAAGAGGAAGTTGTCAGATATATGAAGTACAAATAATTCTACCCATTTGGGACCTGAATTTATATATGTGTGTATATATACATATACACATACATACACACACATTTTATATATATATATATATTATAATATATAATAATTCTACCCATTTGGGACCTAAGTTTATTTCACTAAGAATACAAGAGAAACTATAAAAAATCATGAAATTTGATGGAATACTTTGCTAAAGGAGAAAGAAATGTTAAAGTTGACTCAGGATTTCAAGCCAGGGTAATCAAAAGAAGAGCATGATCTGAGACAAGGAGGTCATGAACTAAACTGAGGGGAAGTGGGGTGGTGAGATGGTAAGTTTGGCTTTAGACATATTGATTCTATCATCACAGGAAATTTAAAAATTTTTCACACTCAGTTGGAAAGGGCAATGACATGAGTAAGAAATGGAGCGTTAAAATAAATGCTGTTGATCAAGAACAACTGAGAAGCCAGCCTCTTCAGGCTGTCGCAGACTGTGTTCTGATTTCTAGACCAGTGCTGTCCAAGATGGTAGCTACCTACTAGCCACATACGACTGTGGAGCACTCAAAATGAGGTTCATCCAAATTGAGATGTCACTGTAAAATGTATGCTGGGTTTTTCAGATACTTAGATGGAATGTCTCACTAATATTTTTATAAGCTATAATTACATGTTGAGATGATAATGTTTTAGATATATTGGGTTAAATATACAACTAAAAATAATTGTACTTTTTTAAAAATATGGCTACTAAAAACTTTTTAGATTATACACATGGCTCTCAACTATAATTCTATTTGATAGCACTGGTCTACACTATTTAGATCACAAAAATTTACAGTAAATTTGGCTCAGTGCTCATTCTGCTAGCTCCATCTCAACTCTTAAGTTTGATGTTAGGAAGAAAGGAATTATCTTTAGAAATTGCATTTCTGCCTACTGAAAAAAGATGATATTTACATCAGTTTTTTTTTTAATTTTTTATTTGACAGAGAGACAGCCAGCGAGAGAGGGAACACAAGCAGGGGGAGTGGGAGAGGAAGAAGCAGGCTCATAGAGGAGGAGCCTGACGTGGGGCTCGATCCCATAACGCCGGGATCACGCCCTGAGCCGAAGGCAGACGCCCAACCGCTGTGCCACCCAGGCACCCCTACATCAGTTTTTATGTTTGTTTTAAAAGAATAACAATAGTACCTTTTAATGGAAGAACAGATAGATTCTGAGGTAGAGAGATTAGAAAGGGAGCTGGAACAATCAGCTCTTCCCAGCTAACTCAAAGACCTTGACAGAGCCCTGAGCAGTGATAGGAGATCAATGACGCTGACCCCAAGGTTCTGAATCCTCTCTGTAGAAATGAGGAGAGCATGAAACTATGTAGAACAAGCATCAGAGATCCAGCTGCAGCCTGGGAAAAGAGATGGCTGGAGTAAAGAAAAGGGAAGTCAAAGAAAAAAACAGCAGAAAGAGTGAAGGGAAAGAACATAGGGAGAAAGAGAGAAACCAGTTAGAACAGAGAGTGGAAATAGCAGGTAGGACCCCAGAAAATGTGGAATGGAATTAAAGTCTACCAAAAACCAGCCAACATCCATTATTCTTCACACTTCCATTCCTGAATTCAAAGTTAATCTGTAGTATTTTCCTCAGTAAATATGGAAGCTTGTTTTTAAATTCTTTTCAGTCAAAAAAACTTTAACTGTATTAGATCCTCTTTTATCAGACTTAATGTTGTTAGTGTCCTTCCTCTTGAGATTTTTTTTTCTAAGATTAACAGTACTAAATTGTTTTCTGAATTAATTTGCAAATCTAAAAATGTTTAATTTTCTTTCCCTACGAAAACCTCCCTTTTTAGAATAAGTTTATCCAGTTCTTAAATTGGTACCATTAGAAGAAGAGCATGAAGTGATGGAACAATGTTATCTACACCTGGCTTTAAAAAGAGATGCTTGAAATACTGGGGAATTATTAATGTGTACTAAGTATATATCCGTTCTGCAAAATATTATAGTAAGACCTGGTGAAATGCGGAACACTTTGTACCTTCAGGGTTAGTAGGACCCAGAACACACCTGAAAAATATTTAGGAACATTTTGATACCATTGTAGTAACAAATCAACTTAGCATATTCCTAATTTCAAATGACAAAATACTAAAAAAAAAAAAAAAGCATTGGGGATCGGAAAGGGTTCAACGGGTATTTGATTGTAAAGTTATTTAAGATAATCTCTGAGAAGCGTTAAGAACTGTCTAACATATTAGGTTGTCTTCACCTTAATTTCATTTATTATATGCCTGTCATTACTACTTTAGTTTAAATATTGGACAATTGTTCATGAATTTTTCTTTTTTTTTTGCTTTAGGAGAATTATTAAAATTGCGATTTTCACTTCTAAAACTTAGAAACGTTTGTTGGTTACTTTTCTGTAGATATTAGTAAACCTTAAAATTAATATTAGAAAAAGACTACATAATTTGCTTTAAGAAATTACCATATTATATATTAAATACTGACTTTTCGAACATTTTATTAAGCTTTAACATATTTTACTTGAATTGCAGTGTAAGATCAGTGTACGTATTATTTCAAGGAAGATAAAAATTTGATAAATGACATTTCTTGCATTAGTAATGAGAATTTTATTCTTTCTGTTGACATTTGATAGCATTTTGACGTTTGCCAAAAATTTAGTGCTTCTGATACACCAGTGGTGTGCTAGACCCATAATGGAGTCATAATGATCTCTGTCTTCCCAGTGCTTATAATCTAGAAAGGAAGGCAAATAGAAATAACAGTTTGACACATGAACTCATTACAGCTGTGGTACATGGCATGTGTAACCTGGGGACCTAACATAGTCTGGGAACTTGGGGAAGGTTTCTTTGACCATGGGGTCCTTTACCTAGGACCTGAAAGAGAAGCAGGAGTCAGGCCAAGAGGAGGAGACAGCATTCTGAGCAGAAGGGGATGTATGTGCAGAGGCCCTCAGGCAGCCCCCAAATATCTTTGCTCTGGAGAGCAGAGAGCCAGGAGGCTGGGGAGGTAGGCAGGGTTGGATCACTTGGGGTTTTGTTGGGACTTTGTCTAAAGAGCAATGAGGAGTTGTTTAAAGATTTTAATCAGGAGTGTGAAATATTCAAATGTTATAATTTCAAAACTTTGGCTACAGTATGGAGAATAGACTATAGTGGGACAAGTTAGGTGCCATTCAATGAGCGTTTTTCCCTCTTGGCAATTTTTCTTTGTTTAGATTAATATTCTCTGGACAAATATTTAGTATATTTGGTGTACTCAGTAGTTCATTTCTCCAAGAATACATTTCTTTTTTTTTTAAGTATTTTTTTAAAAGATTTTATTTATTTATTTGACAGAGAGAGACAGCAAGAGGGAACACAAGCAAGGGGAGTGGGAAAGGGAGAAGCAGGCTTCCTGCTGAGCAGGGAGCCCGATGCGGGGCTCGATCCCAGGACCCTGGGATCATGACCTGAGCCAAAGGCAGACGCTTGAGGGCTGAGCCACCCAGGCGCCCTCAAGAATACATTTCTAAGTCTTAGAATCTATTGGCCTTGTCTACAGGATTTCTGCATGATACCGATGTATGTATTTTTTCTAAATAACTTTTTTTCATTTTAACTGAAATTCTCTCTTTACTGCTTCTGTTATTATGGGGGAGAGGAAAAGGTAGCGAGTAACAAAAACTAGAAGTCCGTATCATTCATTTACTCTTGAAATAAGCATTTATTGACCTATTTGCTTTTTGCCACATACCCTTAGGCACTTTGTATACAAACTCTGAATAAGACCTAGTCTTTGTCCTCCAAAAGCTGGTAATTCAGTGGATTTCAATATGTATATACTAATATGTTTACAAATTGCAAACATGTAAAACCTTGTGCTGTTTTCTAAATGAATAAACTCAGGTTTAGAACAATGAGATGACTCCTGAGAGCATAGTTTCTTACAAAGCTCTGAATTTCTAATTAAGTGCAGCAACTTTTTTAGTTATTTTCAGCTTCCTCACTTATCTGAAAGTCTGATTATATTCATCCTTCAAGAAAAGAAATCCTGAAACACATTCAGTAAGCCTTCTGTGTCAAGGTATCAGCGCTATCTGTTGAAGAGGATACGCTGAGGCCCTTTTCACTCATCTCAAAAACGAACAAGCTTAAGATGTTTTAAAACAAATTGACTATTATATAAGGCATCAGTTTTTATTAACATGGAGCTTGCTTATATAGAATGCTTGCCAAATAATATTTTTGCATACAGATTTTTAGTTCATCCAATATTCTTCCAAGCAGACACTTAACTTGGGGGATCTCATCTAGTGTTGTGGCATAAATACCATCTATATGTCACTGACTTCCAAAGTTACATCTCTAGGCTTGACATCTTCACCTGAACTCAGAATCACAGGGTTGGCTGAAAGGCATCTCAAATTTCACATGTCTGACTCAAAAATATTGATTCCCAGTCACCATCCCCCAACCCATCATCTTCACTTCTTGGCACTGCTTATTGCTCAAAACAAAAACTGAAGAGTCATCCTTGATTTCTTTCTTTGCTTTATCTCTCATGTAATCTGTCAATCCTATTTATTACACCTCCAAAACATACGCCTGCTCCATCTGCTTCCATCGCCCCTAGTAAACACTAGGCCAAGGCACCATTGTTATAGCCTCCAATCCAGTCTCCCCAGTTTCACTTGTCTTCATAGCACCAAGGTAATCTTTTATGATGTAATCAGATCTTGCCATTCCCCTCCTTAAAATTCTCTTAAGGTACTTCATTGAATTAAGGCTGTTTTTGTGGTCCTACAAGACCATAAGCCATCTGGCCCCTGCAAAAATCACCCATCTCATGTCATCCTCACAAACTTGCCCCCCAACACACATGCACACATGTCCCTGCAGTCACTCCCAGCTCACTCCCCCGCAGGGTCTCTGTGCTAGCAAATCCCTTTGCCTGGATGCACCTTCGCCAGGATCGTTGTATTTCATGGCTGGCTTTTTCATTGATTCCAAGCTGAAACGCCACTTCTTTCAACAGATGTTTCTTACAATCAACCCACTATCACTTCTAGTCATTTTCTATCACAGCAATCTTTTTTTTATCATAATTTTTATCATCAACTGTTTCTTTATTTTTTGTTTTTTTTTGTATATTCGTTTTTATTGTCTTATTCAACTCTATCACTCTATACTTAAGATATTTCCTGGAATTTAATAGTACTCCAATAAAGATTCCTCTAAGTGAAAAAAAAAAATCTTACTTCATTTATGTATTAACCAATAAGAGTATTGTGACCCAGTAGCCCTTGTGCATTTCCCCATTGCTACAGCCAGGTCTGTGATGTGAGTTACCCCAGGTCACAGCTCAAAGACTGTGCCTTTTGGTTTAACTATTGCCATGGCTGAGAACAGTGTGTTGACAGAGGCAGTGCCCCTGTAAGTTTAGATTCCAAGTGTTCTAATATACTTCCGTTGTATAAAACCTAAAATCTAGAATTTCTAAGGGAAGACCTGGCATGCCACTTTATGATCTGTCATATTAGCCTAGTTTTATCAGTTAGTTCAGGAATCCTAAACAACATACATGTATTTGTCCGGTGATACCTTACTTAAAGAGTGAAAAATAAAATCTACTTCATAAGTAAATGCCATACATTTTACTAGGAAATACAAAGAAGTAAAACAAAAACAAAAAAACACAACAAAAAATCCCTCAGCTTTTCATAAATTTTGCGAAGTCTGGAGAAGTGTTTTATTTAGTATATAAAGAATATTGAGCATGAGAAAGCATAAAGAAAAATAAAATTAATACAGCTAATATATATAACAGAAAACGTGTATGTATGTACAAAATGTATATTATGTATTACATATATAATTTTATGTATTATATATATGAGAAACTTTAAATTGAGCACTTATAGAATAACCAAATAGAAATTAATCTTTTTTCTTAACTTATTTTTATAACTCTAGGATACTAAATTATATCTTATATTAGTCTAAATTATTAGTAAAAAATTATTTACCAGATAAAAACAAGTTTTAGTTTATGACACACCAAGGAATAATCATATTATAAAAAAAGAATTATTTTCTGTCTGAAAATTTGATTAATGTCCAAAGTAAAAACTATTTCACAGGAGCTTTTCTACTTAAATTACTAATATAACTTTAAGATACTATTTTGTATTTTTGGAAGGCAAAAAAAATGAGGCAACTGAAAATGAAATCACATTTTCCCCCCTATTTGGGGAAAGAGATGGCGTGGGTTTTTCCAGTTGTTTCATGTCACTCAAAATTGCAATGAACTTCTGAAAAGTAAACCCAGGTCATAAGTAATTTTGTCAGATATATCCTAGAAAATAGGATTAAAAAAGATATAAAGGCATCTCTTCTTTCTTTCCCCCAAGTATAAAATCAGATTATTATTAAATGTTCACATTTTTAATGATTAACTCATTTATTTTTGGCCCCCAAATTATGCAGACAATCAAGTTAGTGTTTCATTTCTCATCTGCTCATCTCTTGAGAAATCTGTTGTGAGCATACTATACCAGTACTGAGTATAATGCTTTTGAAGCATTATATTTTAGATTTCTGGGAGGAACTTAGAATGGTAATATTTCTTCTGGGTCCTTCAGTAACCTTTACTTTTTCAACTGAACTCTGATTTATATGTACTGGCCTTGCATAGGTAAGTCTGCCATCCCACATACATCAGATACTGTTTTAAGGGACTACAGATAATTTAGATTGTGTGTCTTAAATTTTTTTGTCTAATTCCTTTCTCAGAACTGTTTTCAATTTATTTTTTCTTGAGCATATTATAATTAATGTCCTGTGTTTTAATCTCCCTTTTATATCCCTCTTTCTTTCACTTAGTTGATTTCTGAATGTTTCCCTTTATTCCTTTAATTTTTTTTCTTCCTAGCGGCACTCTCTGGGTGAAGCTTTGCATAAATCTATCAACAATGTAAGTGAGCGGCACTTACAATTTGTACACAGGGCATGTTGTACTTTTGATTTTGCATAAATGTCATCACTGCTTTAAAGCTTTAACTTATGGTATACAAAAATACACTTAGGCATTCAATATGTTCTGTTTTGTATACAAGGAACAAAAGCTTTCAGCCATTTGTTTGTGTATGTGCATACATCTGCCACACTGTATTAATGAGCATATTTTTATTATAAAGCCAAGCAAGATATTACCTCTCAAACATAAAATTTATTATTTAAATGTTAACTAGTTAATAGTTTTCAAAAATACTGTAACAATGCAAGTAAGTGTAAATATGCTTTTCTTTCGTTAAACTATTTTTTGAGAAAGTAGTATCAATAAACAAGTGTTAGAGAGTCGTGAAGGTTCATGAGATTCAGAACATATTTTACATTTTGATGTAATTATTAAAAGATTTAAGTGAACTGAAGTAAATCCCTTTTCTAAGAATTGGCAGAGCTATTAATGTTCTTAAGTATGTAGAAATTAAACTTCAAAGTAATATTCCAATGTAAACACTCAATTAAAAATTTTTCATATGTCATATGACGAGAAAAAATGAGATTTATTTATTTTTAAAGATTTTATTTAAATTTTTCATATGTCATATGACGAGAAAAAATGAGATTTATTTATTTTTAAAGATTTTATTTATTTATTTGACAGAAATAGAGACAGCTAGAGAGAGAGGGAACACAAGCAGGGGGAGTGGGAGAGGAAGAAGCAGGCTCATAGCAGAGGAGGCTGATGTGGGGCTCGATCCCATAACGCCGGGATCACGCCCTGAGCCGAAGGCAGACGCTTAACCGCTGTGCCACCCAGGCACCCCATGAGATTTATTTTTTACCATACCCAATGTTCTTTAAAATAACAGAGCTGAATGTCCTTGAATATTTTTCTTGATATCAGAGGGCAGAGGTCCGTGCACATTTTCTGTAAAGGGCCAAAGCCTTGTGGGTGGTGCAGTTTCCCTGGCAGCTATTGGACTTTGCTGTTGTATGATGAAAGCGGACACAGACAATAGGGGAGTGAATCTGGGTGGCCATGTTCCAGTAGAACTTAAATTACAAAAACAGGCTGCAGTTTGCCAGCTCTTGTCTTAGGGGAACCAAAGCTTGAGTCAAGAGATGTTCTGTGAAATTTTGATACTTCTGGAGTAAAACTATTTCCTCATACCTTTCTAAATTCTATGCGAGAAAAGAACATTTTACCTCCTTTTATATTAAACCTTGCGTTCTATGTAAAAAAAATAATTAGAAATACATGAATAAAGGGCACCTGGCTGGCTCTATCAGTGGAGCATGACACTCTTGATCTTGAGGTTGTGAGTATGAGCCCCACATTGGGTGGCGAGATTACTTAAAAATAAAAATTTTTAAAAAATAAAACATGAATACATTTAACACCATTTAAAAATAAGCAACAAAGATATTTCTCTCAATGTTGGTGAAATAAGTCTACATCTAGAAATTCACATATAACATAGTAAGAATTTGGGCATGATCACTATATTAAACCGGAACCACTGTACATAAACTATATGTACTAATTGGGGTAGGAGTAAGAACCCCAATAAGATAATTATCAGAATTAGTTGTACTTCAGAATACTTGTGACAACATAGTCATCTTTTCTTAGTTATGAATGAATAGCTATAAATGAAAAAATAACCTTAAACTGAGGTTAAATCTTTTAGTAACTAACATGGGAAAGCCTTGACTCATCTCCTACAAAAAAGTAAAAGGGCTTGGTGACATAGTGAAATTCCCATTAATTCCCTTTTGTAACATTATAGCCCTTGAGGCTCAGCCCTTCTGCTCTGTCATCGTCCACACAAATTGTTGCCATCAGTGGTGTTGAGCAGGGCGAGCATCCGCCCACCCCTCTACACATTCTTTCCCAGCCTTCCATGCAAGAATCTTTCTGCTCTATCCTGTCTTGTTCTCAAAAACTATCTAATTTTTTTCAATGAAGAATGAGAGGGTGATTGGGAACATATTACAGAAACATCTTAAGGACATTAAGTAGGCATTGTTGTGGTTCTTAATTGATAAATTCAGTTTATAGGTTTTCTTAGAAAAATACCAAGAAATTATGAACAATTCAGAATTTTCTCAGAATGGTCATAATTCCCCTAAGCTTAAATTTATTTTCTTTTCTTTTTTTTTTTTTAAAGATTTTTTATTTATTTATTAGACAGAGATAGAGACAGCCAGCGAGAGAGGGNCTTTTCTTTTCTTTTTTTTTTTTTTAAAGATTTTTTATTTATTTATTAGACAGAGATAGAGACAGCCAGCGAGAGAGGGAACACAAGCAGGGGGAGTGGGAGAGGAAGAAGCAGGCTCATAGCTGAGGAGCCTGACGTGGGGCTATCCCATAACGCCGGGATCACGCCCTGAGCTGAAGGCAGACGCTTAACCGCTGTGCCACCCAGGCGCCCCTAAATTTATTTTCTTAGTTAGACTCTTCAAAAATAGCAAATTAGTGGTTAAAAGGAAAAAAAAGGAATTAAAATATTCAAGGACCTTCAAACATTTTACATGAACATTTATGTAAGTTGTTGACATAGTAATAAATTATCCTTACTGTCCTCCAAGCCTCTGTTAGCAGTTTTTAATGTTGTTTTATATATTTGAAAGTATTGAACTGAATATCATATGGTGTAGACTTTCTAAGAATTTGCATTGACCTTTCTTGTCAAAATTGATAAATATTTTGGCGTTACATAATTCCATGTCCCATGTTGACATCCTATCAGACCGCGGTACCTCAGATTTGATTCAGTTTCTATTTTGAGGGTGTTTTTTCATGCACCACTGTGAAGGGACAGAATCCTTGTGAAACTGCCCTGTAGGAAGTAGGTAAAGCTTGCCTTTCTCCAGAGAAATGTATCCATGTTTTTAATTATTTTAAAAAAGACATCAGTGTTTTAAGTGGTAAAGATCCTGGCCTTCAAAATTGTTTACAAAGTGTATCGTACCTGTTGATCAGTAGAATATACTTCATATCAAACACCTGTGGTAAGAATTTTTTAAATGAGGACTAAAATTCTTTTTTGAAATAAGGATTCTTCTGGTTTATTTAAAACCAACAAAATAAAAAGCATTAAAATTAAAATTATAACATATGTATAGAACTAATACCTATACTACATACCTTGAAAATACAATTTGAACAACCATTTTCATTCATTTATTCAACAAATGCCTTTCTGTAATTTTGTAATAAAAGTACTGACCACGATTGCCCAAACTGTTTTACACAATGTCTATCTTTGTTCTCTTTTATTTTGAATTAATGAAGTTTCATATTAATATGTATTTCCATAAAGTATACTAAACTCAGCTGCTTAAATTATAGCTATAAAACATTAGTTCATTTTACATTGCTTTGCTCATTATTTCTGTGTTTTAAAGTGCCATGTAATTTTCATGTTAAATAAAGGCTGACAATTTAATGCAATGCTACTAATTTATTTATAAAATGAACAAAGTAAGTTTTGATGCTGCATTGCATGATAAAGGCTTTCTGCATAGAATTCATGTTATGGTCTTGAGCATGAATCCAGAGATTTGAGATAGCCTTAATATTATTTTGGTGTGCTTTCAAAGTTAAGAATGCAGAATATCTAAACTAAGTATATTTGAACACTGCATTGCATGATAATGTCTTTTTTGAGTGTATTTTATCCAGCATAGTTACAAAGATTAATCTTACATCCTAAAATGAAAAATAATACTTTGCAATTCTTTCACGGTGAAGTATATTAAGTATAAAATATTAAGTAAAATTTTAAGGGTATTTTATTTAAGCTAGAGAGGTTTGAAAGTGTGCTTAGATTTTAAATATGTAACTATTATACTTCTGTGGTACCTAATTTTAAATGTTCTAGTTCTTCGTCAGTTTCATCCTTAAATAGTTAAAGCGTGAGTCAGTTGTAGTCAAATTAACATGTAAGAGCTCTTTTTGATGCAGTGAACTTTTGAAGTGGGTATTGCAGAAAATCAGATACACTGCTATGAACTGACTGGCTTACTAACCTCAGTGCACACTTAACTGGGGTACTAGACCCAGGGCTACCACTAGCACATGCGGTACCTGTGTGCAAATTGGAAAGACCATGCCCCTTTTCTTTGAGTCGATGCAGATGCAAAGCAGGCCAGACAGCTTCTTGAGCAGTTTGTTCACTGGATGGATTTGTCCTTACTTGGCCAGGGGCCAATTAATAGCTTTGACAATATCCATCATTGTAATATCAGTCATTATTCTACATTTAACATAGTCTTTTCCTAATGTTCCCATACATGTTCTAACAAGTTGTCACCAGAGACAAGGCAGTCACATGGGTCCCCATGCTGGGTCTGCGACAAGGTTGAATGTGTGAAGAGAGTAGGTAGGCAGGTGCCTTTTCTATTTCAAGGACTAGCTAGCTGGGAAGAAAATGACTCTACCAGTTACACATGAGTGTTCACAAACACACATTTTTGTTGCCTTTTACCCTTTTATGATTTACTTTTTCTTTCTGGATTGTCCTTAATACTCATTTCATCCTGATTTTCTTTGCATAAAGTGGTACAAGTTACATAGTATAATTTGTCTTAGTCTTCAAACACTACAAGTATGGCCTTAACTGTTGCTGTAGCATTGCCTTATTTTTCCTTCTTATTTTTTGCATCTCTGGTGATTCTCCACCCTTTTAATTTTCCCAGGTCCCTTCTACTTTGTGAAACATCGAAGGCATCCTATATCTGCCTTCCATCTATCAAAAGAAAATCTTTTCCCATTTACAAAAACTCACTTTACAGTGTCCTCTCTCCCTCAGCCTTCTTGGCCATAGAAACTGCTTTACTTGTATGTAAACACATATTGCATTTTAAATTACTTAATGGAACAGATTTAACAACTTTTATGTGCTTCTCTTTTGTTGTTATTAGCTTCAGACTTCTATTAGAATACGGTTGAGTTATCTAGTTCCAAGTTACAGTTTCCTGTTTATGAGAAGAGAAATAGATGAAATTAAATGGTTATATCAAATGTGTATGTGAACATATATATACATGTACATGTTTTGTGCTTTTATTCTTTAAAAGGGACTTAATTTTAAGTATTTGAAAACACCCAGAAGCAATGCAGACATATTAATGGTGATGTCTGTGTACAAAAGGAGTAACAGATCAGTTGTGCATAGTTAAAGTACCTGTCATTGTGAGGCTATAAATAGAGGATTGTGGGATGTTTGTGGTTTTTTAAAAAGCTTAAAGATTTGTAAATCCTTTGAATGAAATCAAAATTTAAAAGTGAAAATACTTTTTATTTACATAAGTTATAAATGAATAAATCTTTTAAAGAGTAATTTTTTAATTCTCAAATAATCTTAATATTTATTGAGCACTTACTACATGCCAGGGGCTGTTCTAAGTGAACTATGTGTAGTTAACACTCTTCAACTCACACAGCCTAGTGAAGTATTAATATAGCAAGTGGCAGAGCTAGGATTTTAACTCAGAGCCCACATTCTAAACTACTCAACTTTACCACCTCACAAATAAGCAGTTTAACTTTTTATACCATCTCCTTGAGGTGACCATAACGTAATAAATACATTAACATCAGTTGTACTGTTTTTATTTCATATTACACATTTTTATTGCAATATAACATAGGTGTTCATTGTAACAAATGGGTGTATTTCTAAACATGGGCTACAGTGTTCTTTAGAGAGTCCACAAACTTAATACCACTAAAACAGTCTATTTTTAGGATACTTACTAAAAATAGAATTAAAAGTGGTGATACCTAAATATTAAATATCTGATATATTGTAAAACATTTGAAGTGGATATTTAGTTAAGGCAATTACTTGACTATAGTTAATATCATTGACATGCTTTTTTCCCTTAGATTGGCAATTTGTGAAATATGCGTTGTACTTATTCTCCATTGTGTACCATTCTGTGGCATAGATTTCCTTGCTGAAACAGAATCTGGAGATGCAGCTTTCCCAGTCTCAGACTTCCCTGCAGCAACTGCAAGCCCAGTTTACACAAGAACGACAACGACTTACACAAGAGCTTGAAGAATTAGAGGAACAACATCAACAGAGACATAAATCTTTAAAAGAAGCACATGTCCTTGCCTTTCAAACTATGGAAGAAGAAAAAGTAAAGGAACAAAGAGTAAGTTTAATATGATATATGTTCAAAGATAATCCAACAGCCTAATAATTATTAGCCTTCAAATTCTTAAGAATTCATTTTTTGCCTCCAAGTTATATATTGCTTTATTTCATTCTGTTTTCTAGAATCTGACTTCTCGTGGGGGTCAGAATGATTAAACATACACACCAGTTACACAGTTGGAATAAGGCCGACATTTTATTTCTGTTTCCCAACATAATGCTGAGTTCATGATGAGACTAATACACCATCTGGTTTGTCATGTTGTTAACAGTGGTTAAATAAATTTAGCATAGTCCTACCCAACAGAATGGCTGAAAGCAACACAGGAAGCAATAGGTGTTGGCAAGGATATGGGGAAAAAGGGACTGTCTTGCACTGGTGGTGGGAATGCAAACTGAGATAGCCACTGTGGGAAAACAGTATCGAGGTTCCTCAAAAAGTTAAAAATATAACTACCCTACAATCCAGCAGTTGCACTATTGGGTATTTACCCAAAGAATACAAAAACTAATTCAAAGAGATACATGAACCCTCTGTTTATAGCAGCATTATTTTAAAAAGCCAACATGGAAGCAGCCTAAGTGTCTATTGATAGATGAATGGATAATGAAGATGCGGCATCTATGAGTAATGGCATATTACTCGGCCATTAAAAAGAAGTGAAATCTGCCATTTGTGACAACATGGATGGACCTAGGCGCTATTACATTAAGTGAAATAAGTTAGAGAAAGGCAAATACTGTATGATTTCACTTATATGTAGAAATTTTTAAAAGCAAAACAAATGAACAAACAAAACCTAAACAGACTGATAAATACAGAGAACAAACTGGTGGTTGCCAGAGGAGAGGAGGTGGGGGAATGGGCAAAATAGGTGATGGGGTTAAGAGGTACAAACTTCCAGTTATAAGACAAGATATGCAGGAGGAGGAAAAAAGATGGCGGAGGAGTAGGGGACCTTTTCTCAGCTGGTGTCCTGAATCGAGCTGGATATCTACCAGATCATCCTGAACACCCATGGAATCAGCCTGAGACGCAGGAAGATACATCTGGATCTCTACGAACGACCATCTCCAGTGCTGAGTATTGAGGTACGAAGTGTGGAGCCGTGAATCCGTGCACAGACATCGGAAAATAAACGGAAGGGGGAAGGAGCCGACGTGCTCGGGCGCCGGGAAGTGGTAGCCACCTGCACGGGGGAGCAGGCAGACTCACAGATTGGCACCTGTGAGAAACCAGACGGAAACCGGGAGCTCCGGAGCATGCACTGGAACTGGACTGAAACTGGGAGCTCGGGAGTGCACGCAACCAGACTGACAACCAGCGCTCCAGAGTGCGCGTGAACCACACTGAAACCAGGAGCTCGGGAGCACGCGCGGGAACTGGGGTGGCTGGCGGTGTTAGAAGCACAAAGGGCAGAGATGTGTGGGCCCTGGAAGCAAGGGCTGGGAAAGTGGCTGTGGGGCTCACAAACTGGGGCTCTGCGGGGTTTTTAGCAGCACCGGCAGAAACAGAGTTAGAGTGGCCAAGAGAGCTCAGTGGAGAGCTGACCGCGATCTCTGTTCTGAGACAGAGGCTAGGATATGGCCACTGCTGCTCTGACTCTCAGAAGAGTCACAGCCGCCAGGGAAAGCCGCCAGAGAACAAAAGCCTGGAAAAACCAGTTCTCACTGTGCCCATCTCCCCCCCCGCCAACAGGGGACAGGGCAACTCTGCCCAAACAGGGATGCCCGAGTATCAGCACGGCAGGCCCCTCCCCCAGAAGGCAGGCTGAAAAATCAAGAAGCCCACATCCCTAACCCCCAGCAAAGGGAAGAAACAGAGACTGTGGCCTCTGCCACAGAACTTATGGATATGGATATAACCAAATTGTAAGCAATGGAGTTCAGAGTAACAATGGTCAAGATGATATGTAGGCTTGAAAAAAAATATTAACAAAAATATGAACGAGAATACGGAATCTCTAAGGGCGGAAATGAGAGTGAATCTGGCAGAAATTAAGAACGCTATGAATGAAATGCAGTCTAAACTGGATGCTCTGATGGCCAGGGAAAACAAGGCAGAAGAACGAGTTAGTGAGTTGGAAGATGAGATGATAGAAAAGAAGGAAAAAGAGGGAACTTGGCTTAAAAAACTCCAATTTCAAGAATGTAGAATAACGGGAGATTACTGACTCAATGAACCATTCCAGTGTCAGAATCATCGGCATCCCCAAGGGGGTGGAGAAAGAGAGAGAGGTCTAGAAGAGATATTTGAACAAATTGTAGCTGTGAACTTCCCTAATCTGGGGAAGGAAACAAGCATTCGTGTCCAAGAGGCAGAGAGGACCCCTGCCAAGGTCAATGAGAACAGACCTACACCACGTCACATAATAGTACAATTTGCAAGTCGTAGATCCAAGGATAAAATCTTAAAAGCTGCCAAGGGGAAAAGAATCCTCACCTACAGAGGGAGGAACATCAGAATAATGTCAGACCTGTCTACAGAGACCTGGAAAGCCAGAAAAAGCTGACAAGACATATTCAGAGCACTAAGTGAGAAGTACATGCAGCCAAGGATCCTTTCTCCAGCAAGGCTGTCATTCAGAATGGATGAGGAGACAAGGACCTTCCAAGACCAGCAGAAACTGAAAGAATATGTGACCACCAAGCCAGCCCTACAAGAAATATTAAGGGGGGGTTCTGTAAAAGTAAAAAGACCTCAAAGGTGGTACAGAACAGAAATTTACGATCTATAGAAACAAAGACTTCACAGGCAACATGACATCATTAAAATCATATCTCAGTAATCACTCTCAATGTGAATGGCCAAAGGCTCCCATAAAATGCCACAGGTCGCAGATTGGATAAAAAGACATGACCCATCCATATGCTGTCTACAAGAGAATCATTCTGAACCTAAAGATATATCCAGACTGAAAGTGAAGGGATGGAGAACCATTTTTCATGCCAACAGACCTCAAAAGAAAGCTGGGATAGCAATTCTCATATCACACAGATTAGATTTTAATCTAAAGACTGTAGTTAGAGATACAGAACGGCACTATGTTATTCTTAAAGGACGTATCCAACGTGGATGCGACAAGTAGGAATATCTATGCCCCCAACAGGGGAGCAACCAGATACACAAGCCAACTCTTAACCAGAATAAATAGACATATAGATAATAATACATTTAATAGTAGGGGACCTCAACACTCCGCCCTCAGCAATAGACAGATCATCTAAGCCGAAAATCAACAAAGAAACAAGAGCTTTGAGTGACATACTGGACGAGATGGACCTCATAGATGTATACAGAACACTACACCCTAAAACAACAGAATACTCATTCTTTTGGAACACCCATGGAACTTTCTGTAGAATAGACCATATACTGGGTCACAAAACAGGTCTCAACCAATACCAAAAGACTGAGATTATTCCCTGCATATTCTCAGACCACAATGCTTTGAAACTGGAACTCAGTGACAAGGAAAAATTTGGAAGAATCTCAAAAACTTGGAAACTAAGAACCATCCTGCTTAAGACTGATTGGGTAAACCAGTAAATTAAAGAAGAGCTTAAGCAATTTATGGAAACCAATGAGAATGAAAACACATCGGTCCAAAACCTATGGGACACTGCAAAGGCTGTCCTAAGGGGAAAATACATAGCCATCCAAGTCTCACTCAAAGGAATAGAAAAATCTAAAATGCGGTCTTTATATTCTCACCTTAAGCTGGAGCTGGAACAGAAGAGCAGGCCTTACCCACACACAAGAAGGCAGTTGATCAAGATTAGAGCAGAGATCAATGAATTAGAAACCAGGAGCACAGTAAAGCAGATCAACCAAACTAGAAACTGGTTCGTTGAAAGAATACATAAGATCGATAAGCCACTGGCGAGACTTATTCAAAAGAATAGAGAAAGGACCCAAATTAATGAAATTATGAATGAAAGATGAGAGATCACGACCAACACCAAGGAAATAGAAACAATCAGACACTATTATCAACAACTATATGCCAATAAATTAAACAACCTGGAAGAAATGGATGCCTTCCTGGAAACCTATAAACTACCAAGACTGAAACAGGAAGAAATTGATTATTTAAACAGACCGATTAATCATGAAGAGATTAAAGCAGTGATCAAAAACTTCCCCCAAAACAAGAGTCCAGGGCCTGATGGAATCCCACCAAACATTCAAAGAAGAAGTAATACCTACTCTCCTGAAGCTGTTTCAAAAAAATAGAAACAGAAGGAAAACTACCAAACTCATTCTATGAGGGCAGTATTACTTTGATCCCCAAACCAGGCAAAGACCCCATCAAAAAGGAGAATTACAGACCAATATCCCTGATGAATATGGATGCCAAAATTCTCAACAAGATCCTAGCTAATAGGATCCAACAGTACATTAAAAGGATTATCCATCATGACCAGGTGGGATTCATCCCTGGGATGCAAGGGTGGTTCAACATTCGCAAATCGATCAGTGTGATAGATCACATTAATAAGAGAAGAGACAAAAACCATATGATCCAGAAAAAGCATCTGACAAAATACAGCATCCTTTTCTGATTAAAACCCTTCAGAGTGTAGGGATACAGGGTGGTACATTCCTCAATTTCATAAAAACCATCTATGAAAAGCCTACAGCGAATATCATTCTCAATGGGGAAAAGCTGAGAGCCTTTCCCTTAAGATCAGGAACACGACAAGGATGCCCACTCTCGCCGTTATTGTTCAACATAGTACTAGAAGTCCTTGCAAGAGCAATCAGACAACAAAAAAGAATAAAAGGTATTCAGATTGGCAAGAGGAAGTCAAACTCTCTCTCTTCACAGATGACATGAGACTTCGTGTGGAGAACCCAAAGGACTCCACCCCAGATTACTAGAACTCAAACAGCGATTCAGTAATGTGGCAGGATACAAAATCAATGCACAGAAATCAGTTGCATTTCTATACACAAACAATGAGACTGAAGAAAGAGAAATTAGGGAATCGATTCCATTTACAATAGCACAGAAATCAGTTGCATTTCTATACACAAACAATGAGACTGAAGAAAGAGAAATTAGGGAATCGATTCCATTTACAATAGCATCAAAAATCATAAAATATCTTGGAATTAACCAGAGAGGTAAAGGATCTATATAAGAATAAACATAGTTAAAATGTCTATGCTACCCAGAGCAATCTACACTTTCAACGCCATCCTGATCAAAATACCAATGACATTTTTCAAAGAACTGGGACAATCCTAAAATTTGTGTAGAACCAGAAAAGACCCCAAATCACCAAGGAAATGTTGGAAAAGAAAAAGCTGGGGGTATCACGTTGCCTGATTTCAAGCTATACTACAAAGCTGTGATCACCAAGACAGCATGCATGGTACTGGCACAAAAAGACATATAGACCAGTAGAACAGAATAGAGACTCCAGAAATGGACCCTCGGCTATATGGTCAACTAATCTTTGACAAAGCAGGAAAAAACATCCAGTGGAAAAAAGACAGTCTCTTCAATAAATGGTGCTGGGACAAAATCATAGAGGAGAACATAGGCTGTAACCTCTTCGACATCGGCCACAGCAACTTCTTTCATGACACGTCTCCAAAGGCAAGAGAAACAAAAGAAAAAATCAACTTTTGGGACATAGAGGAGAACATAGGCTGTAACCTCTTCGACATCGGCCACAGCAACTTCTTTCATGACACGTCTCCAAAGGCAAGAGAAACAAAAGAAAAAATCAACTTTTGGGACTTCATCAAGATAAAAAGTTTATGCACAGCAAAGGAAACAGTCAACAAAACTAAGAGGCAGCCCACGGAATGGGAGAAGATATTTGCAAATGAAACTACAGATAAAAGGCTGGTATCCAAGGTCTATAAAGAACCTCTCAAACTCAATACAGAAACAATCAAAAAATGGGCAGAAGAAATGAACAGACAGTTTTCCAATGAAGACATACAAATGGCTAACAGACACATGAAAAAATGTTCAAAATCATTAGCCATCAGGGAAATTCAAATCAAAACCACATTGAGATACCACCTTACGCCAGTTAGAATGGCAAAAATTGAGACGGCAAGAAACAACAAATGTTGGAGAGGATGTGGAGAAAGGGGATCCCTCTTACACTGTTGGTGGGAATGCATGTTGGTACAGCCACTTTGGAAAACAGCATCGAGGTACCTCGAAAAGTTAAAAATAGAGCTACCCTATGATCCAGCAATTGCACTACTGGGTATTTACCCCAAAGATACAGACATAGTGAGGAGAAGGGCCATATGCATCCCAATGTTCATAGCAACACTGTCCACAATAGCTAAATTGTGGAAGGAGCCAAGATGCCCTTCAGCAGATGAATGGATAAAGAAGATGTGGTCCATATATACAATGGAATATTAGCCATCAGAAAGAACGATTACCCAACGTTTGCAGCAACATGGATGGAACTGGAGATTATGCTAAGTGAAATAAGTCAACCAGAGAAAGACAATTATCATATGGTTTCATTCATTTGTGGAACATAAGGAATAGCAGGGAGATGGGTAGGAGAAGAAAGGGAAGAATGAAGGGGGGAGCAAACAGAAGGAATGAACCACGATAAACTATGGACTCTGGGAAGCAAACTGAGGGCTTCAGAGGGGAGGGCTCTTGGGGATTGGGATAGGCGGGTGATGGGTATTAAGGAGGGCTCGTATTGCATGGTACACTGGGTGTTATACACAAATTATGAATCATGGAACAGTACATCAAAAACTAAGGATGTATTGTATGGTGACTAACATAACATAATAAAAATTTTTTTAAATAAGATATGGGGATGTAGTCAGTAATATTGTAATAACTCTGTATGGTGACGGATGTATCTAGATTTACCATGGTGATTATTTCCTAGCGTTCATCATTGTGGAATCACTATGTTGTACACCTGAACCTAATATTGCATGTCAACTGTACTTCAGTACAGCACATAAACACACAATGAGGCCTGATTGGTAAATAACCTACTCATTGATATCATTTGTCAATTAGAACACATAAGCTTTTGTATCAGTACTTTAATTTTACGCATTCAGTCTCTTTGAAACCTGAATCCTGTTTCAAAAGAAATCAGAACCTGCAGTTTTATTGTTGTCATTAGGTAGCCAACCCACCTATGTAACTATCATCTAAACTTAAAGTCCTTTATATTACTATATTTAAAGAAACCTATGCTTTATTTTTCAGAAATAAAACACTTCAGAAACAGTGAGCATAAGTAGCCAGATATTAATTCATAAAAACAGTATTTTAGAGCAATGGTTAAAGAAATTTAACCCTAATTACAACGTGGTATCTTTCTCAGAAGCCCTTCATGTTGCAGATTATGCTAAGTTCAGTCTCTAAACTTGAAGTACCATGAGCTCTATTTTTTTCATATGGCCACATATCTTCTCTTAGTCTTTAGCCACAGGTAGTCCATTTTTTCTGGTTAGGCTTTTAGAACTAATCACATGAGAGGTTTGTTTACTTTTCCAGTTACCTGCTCTCAAACCTTTGCTTCGTTCGCAAATGCCTATAGAAAGTTGCTACAAAATATTTGATAAGGTTGGAGTTGTAAAAGCCATTGTCATCTCTTTCTGATTGGAAGGAGATTTCTTCTTGTTAATGCCCCCTCCTCTCCTCTCTTTCCTCTCCAAGTTTGTGCACACAGAGAAACTAAGCATTAATTTAGGTGGCTTACCCGCCTTGGCAACTTCAGACAATGACTTTATTTGAAAACTACCGGAGGTAAAGGGCCCACCCACATCCCAGTTCAAACACAGTATATTGAATCAAACTGATTTCATAAGGATTGTTCTACTGAAGTGACCCTACTAATTTATTTTCTAAAGGTCATTATATCTAGTTTTCTTGAAAATGAATTACAAATGCCTTGTTTTTCTTAAATAACTGAGTTGTAGTAATTTTGATTTTGCTTGCGTTTTCCTTCCTGTATTCTAGCATTATAATTTGAGTATGTGTCTCCTGTTTTAGGCTCTTGAAAATCATTTACAACAAAAACATTCTGCAGAGCTTCAGTCATTAAAAGATGCACACAGAGAGTCAATGGAGGGCTTCCGGATAGAAATGGAACAGGAGCTTCAGACTCTTCGGTTTGAATTAGAAGATGAAGGAAAGGCTATGCTTGGTATTTTGAAAGGATTTTAATCTTATCGTATTTATTTGTATGTTCTACTTTAAAATTCAATATGATATCACAGCTTTATTTTTAATTTCTGAAACACCAAAATGAATATCTAAGTGTTTTGTATATTTGAAGTTACCAGATGAAGAAGTGAGTATGGAGGAGTAGAATGAATAGAACAGAAACAGTGAGGTGAGGTCCCCTCAACTTTCTCCCTACTCTGGCTACGAAAGCAACACTCACCGGTGCTTCTACCCACCACTAAGGGACTAAACGGAGTCAGGACATTCAGACTTTCCACTCTCCAGTGACTGAAATGAGTTGATAGTCATGGAGCCACTTGTCCTTAGACTTGATAGTCATATGGTTTTTTTCCACTTCAGGATTTTGTTTTTAGGAGAAAACTCATGTTTAGGTCTGACCTTTTGTCTAGGTATTTTTCAGATATTTCTTTAAAGGGATTTTAATATTTGAAGTATTCAAATCACTGCCTTTTTATAAGGAGATCAGTTGAGATTTGAAGAAAAACTGTATATGTATTTAAAGAGTTTTTGGATGTTTTTTTTGGTGGTGTTCAAGAACTTTTTATTCCTACCATCTCATTTTCCTTTTGTTTGGTTTTTTCCCTCTAATTCTCTTCAGAGTTTTTATTCTATGTGTCACATTTTAGGGGCATACCCTTTCCAAGTAGGAATTGGGAACAAAGAAGACCAAAGTGTTGTGGATACTTTGGGCCCCAAAGACAAAGCCGTTTGACCCAGTTCATTGTCCCTACTGTTGCTAGGAGCCCTAGGCCAAGTCATCAGAGCTCTCTTTTCTTCCTCCTTTACAAGCCACTGTCATAGCTAGGGTGAAAATCATAGTAAGACTATTTATCAGACATTTGTGGGATACCTCTTTACATGCTATGGAGACTTCTGAGCAAGGAGAATTCAAAAATGAACTGCTGCTCTGTCTTTATATAGAGGAATTTACAATCAAATGCAGAGGTAGTCTGTAAAATTCTGGCCCAAGGGAAGCACAGACTTTCCACAGCTGTGTGAGGAGAAGTAAAAACAGGCCAAGTTTTAAGCACTTTTGTTTAGTCCATTGAAACTTGATTTCGATACCTTTTTTTTGACAAAAGGACTTTTGAGATTTTTTTTTTTAATTAAACTTTTTTATTTTGAGATAATTGTAGACTCATAGGAGCTTGTAAGAAATAGTACAGACTATGGACTCTGAGAAACAAACTGAGGGCTTCGGGGGGGTGGTGGGGGAATGGGATAGACTGGCGGTGGGTAGTAAGGAGGGCGCGTATCGCATGGTGCACTGGGTGTTATACGCAACTGATGAATCATCGAACTTTACATCAGAAACCAGGGATGTACTGTATGGTGACTAACATAATATAATAAAAAAAATTTAAAAAAAAATAGTACAGAGAGATCCTGTGAAAACTTTATCCCTTTTCCCCCAGTGGCAACATCTTTCAAAACTATAGTTCATATTACAACCAGGATATTGACATTGACAATGTCAAGACACACAACTCTCCCATTACCATGTGGATCCCTATTGCCCATTTATAGCAACACCTACCTCCCTTTCCTCCCCACCTTTAATGCCTGGTAACCATGAATCTGTTATCCATTTCTATAACTTTGTCATTTAAAAAATTTTACAAATGTAATGTATAACCTTCTGGGGATTGCTTTTTTTCCACTCAGCATAATTCTCTAGATATTCATCCAGGTTGTTCTATGTATCAGTAGTTTGTCCCTTTTTATTGCTGAAAGACAGTTGTCCTTCACCCATTGAAGGACATCTGGTGTTTTCACTTTTGTGTAAGTGTAAATTTTCATTTCTCTGGGATAAATGCCCAGGAGTGGAGTTGCCGGGTCATATGATGATTGTAGGTTTAGTTGTTTTTTGTTTTTTGTTTTTTTGTGGGTTTTTTTTTGTTTTGTTTTAAGAAACTGCCCAACTATTTTCCAGAATGGCTGTACCATTTTACGTCCTCAACAGCATTTGATGTCACTGTGTTGTATTTTAGCCATTCAGATAGGAGTGTGGTATTATCTCATTGTGAATTTTACTCTGCATTTCTCTAATGGCTAATGATGTTGAACATGTTTTCATGTGTTCATTTGCCATCTGTATATCTTTTCTAACTGGATTGTTTGTATTTTTATTATTGAGTTTTGAGAGTTCTTCATGTATTCTAGATACTTGGTCCTTTGTCAGGATCCTTCAGGTCTACATTTTGCCCCCATTATTCCATTGAAATTACTCTCCCTGAGGTCACCATTGAACTTAGAAATCCCACAGCACTCCCACTTTTCTGATCCCTGCTCTTTAATCTCATGTCCTAGTCCTGTTTCCCATGCATCTGTTAAATATTGCTGTTTTCCTAGGATTTAGTCCCCAGCCCTCTGGTCTGCTTTTGGGTCTTCAGGCTTTTCTTGGCTGACTGAACAAACTGAGGGCTTCGGGGGGGGAGGGGTGGCTTCAACTACCATCTATTATGCTAGTGACTCCAAAAATGTATTTCTAGACCAAACTGCTTTCCTCATGAATTAGATTTCTATTTCTTACTGCATATTAGAAAATTAGAATATCTAACTTGTACTATATATTTTTAAATATTAGCTCACTATCTCCCTCAGGTCCAAAATGTGTTGCCATTCCTGTACCTCCCATTTTAATTAAGGGTATTACTGTTTACCCAGTTGCCCAAGCCAGGAAGGTAGAAGATGAATTTAACTTTTTTTCTTTTGCTTCCACATCCTGTTAGTTCCTTCCCTGAAATTTTTCCTATATCTGTTCCCTCTTCTTTATAGTCCTTTTGTCATACTCAGTTCATGGTCATATCATTTTTCACCTGGATTATTGCCATCACCTTCTCATTGATCTTTTTCCTGCACTTCACCCTCCAGACTCCAGTCTGGCTAATCTTTGTAAGACTCAGATGTCACCATAGAACTTCCCAACTTTAAATCCTTCAGTGACTCCCATATCCTACCTCAGTGCTTATCAAGTTTTTCCACAGAAGTGGCCCTTACACTAGGGAGACTGAACTTATGCCCCTTACATGGAGGTCTCAGGAAGAGCCTAAAATGACTAGCTACAAACACAGCATTTCTTTGAAGTTGCCTCATGTTTTAGCCTTAAAATGTACAATTTGCATTTTACCCATATCTCCTGTGTATTAACATGAAAGTAACGGCTTTCCCCAAAATCTTCAGGTACAATTCATATTTCAGAAGATGATCATGTGCACCCTACAAGTCCCTCAGACGTACTGTCACATGTATCTCAGATTGAGAACCATGAACCCAAACATAGAGTCAAAAGCATTTTGTGCTAGAACTTTCTCAGACTGGGCTCCATTTTCTTTCCACTATGATCACAGGGTCTGTGGGCACACACCACACCAATCTTCTGACAGTTTACCTGATAGATTTGTTTTCTGCTTTTGCATATGTTATCCCTTCCTCACTAATGCTTTTCTCTTTCTCCACTTGGAGAACCTTACTCAGTGCTTTAGACTGAGTTACTGTGACAGTTCCTTTGTAATAGTTTTCCCAGTTTCCTTCTCCTAGGAACTGTGGGTACTTCCACCACTGTGCTTTCATTACAGCCAATATTCATCTCTGCTATCCCACTTAATTCCCTGGCATGATACCTTTCCCTGTGGCCTGTGCAGTTATTAGGGTCAGATTCTGCTCTCCCTTAGTGTAGTACCTGACATTCAATAAATGCGGAATGTATCAAATAATCTTAAATTCAAATAAAAATCATGACTTACAAATTAAAGCATTCACCAGCCAATGTTTAACATTTTTCAGAACTATTGTGGAAGAATTCTTACCTGGGTGGGAAGTTGCTTCCTAAATGAATATATGTTATGGTACTGTTCAGTTCTAAAATGTTATTATTCCAATAGCCAATGAGAAAAATTAAAAAACATTTTGTCTCCATCCGCACCTTACTGGAAAACCAAAAGCATACATGGAAACAGTTTGATCCATTTGAGCAATTGAAAATTTTCTTATCCTTACCAAAGCTAGATGACCTCTAAATTCATGACAGGCTATGTCCTAAATTCATGATATTTAAGTGTCCTAATTTAAAAAAAAAATATTGTGACTTCTCCAATTTTTTTGTGAAGTATCAATAATATTTCTAAAATGCACAAAAGGGTTTTTCCCCTTGTATTCCAGCTTCCTTACGCTCAGAACTAAACCATCAACATGCAGCTGCAATTGATTTGTTAAGGCATAGTCATCACCAGGAACTGGCAGCTGCTAAAATGGAGTTAGAGCGAAGCATAGACATCAGCAGAAGACAGGTAAAGAAGAACATTCTGCTATGTGATGATTCCTTAAATGTGAACAGATTTGAATGTTGACAATTTTCTGAAAATTATTTTGTAATAACTAGTATTTTCACTATTTACTATTTACCATCTATATTGAAGAGTCTTATTTTTAAAGGGAAATAGGTAACTTGACTTTAGCATATTGGTCATAAAATTGCATTTTATTTTATGAATTTTTAATTGAATATTTTGAATTTTACTTGCTTCTTGAGAAAACGAACAATGAAATATAAATAATATGAAGAGTGAAGACAGAATACTATGAAACAGCACTGTCTATACAGCTTTCCAAGATGATGGACCTGTTCTGTATCTGTGCTATCCACTATGGTAGTCACTGGCCACATGGCCGTATGTCTAGTGTGACTGTGCATCTGGTTTTGTTCAAGTTTAAATAGTTTAAGCTTGAATTGAAATAGTCCTACTGTGTAGCGTAAGTGTAGAAGTAGCTCCGGAATAAAGGGAACTGGTACTTCCGTGTCACTGCAGCACAGGTGCTGCTTACGCTTCTCCAGCTTTGCTCTTTGGCCAAGTGTACTTCCTTCAGTTAGAGAGTTTATGATCTTAAATGTCTGTCTGGTTGGATGAATCTCTAGGCATAGTGCAATGAAGGCCATCATTTGTTAGACTTAAAACTTTGACTTTGTTAGTCTTCAGCTGTGTTGAATGATCAGCTCAAATTTTCTCTTCATTGCTATGAAGTTTTAAGTGAGCCATTTTATAACCATGGAGAGAAGTGATATTTTCTAACTAGGCTGATGCTGAAATTGACAATGTGTAGATGGGCATTGTAGAAAACAGTGACTTCTGGGAAAATGGAAGGGAGCTTATCTTGCAGACAAGGTGACTGCTACATCAACACTCATCAGTCTGCTTTCTAAGCCATGGGGTGTGTGTATGTGTGTGTGTGTGTGTGTGTGTAGCCTCCCTAGATGCAGGTCCTTTTTAAATGAAAGGACAATGGTACCAGCATTTTATTGTAAGCCCATATAACTTGGCGAGTGTGTAGGAGCCCTGCATTCTAATCAGCTCTGCTGTTCATTATAAATCATCCTTGGACAGATATCTCTTAGGTATTGGTTTCTTCATCTACAAAATGTGTGGGAGTTGTGCTTTTATGGTCTTTTGGGACTCTTGTCACCCTGATATTATCCATATAAACACTTCTTATAGACAGGAAGAGAGTAGGCCTTTAGGTTTTATTTCAGTGGTTTGCTTTTGAAGCAATGTCATTACATTAGACATTCCAGTATGTCATTTTCTTTCCCTTAGATAAAAGTTTTCTAATATTTGCTTTCTGCATTTAAGAATTATTTGTAGGGGAGTCTGGCTTGCTCCATTAGTAGAGCATGTGGCTCTTGATCTCGGGGTTGTGGGTTCAAGCCCTGCACAGAGGTTACTTAAAAAAAAATTATTTGTACTTTGCAGAGTAAGGAACATATGTGTAGAATAACAGACCTACAAGAGGAATTAAGGCACAGAGAGCATCACATCTCAGACTTGGATAAGGAGGTACAGCACCTTCATGAAAATATAAGTGCCCTAACCAAAGAATTGGAATTTAAGGGGAAAGAAATTCTCAGAATACGAAGTGAATCTAATCAACAGATGAGGTATGTCATTAATTACAACAGAAGGAATATACAGTGTTATCTAAAAGACTATTGTATAGAAGTTAGCATTACATGCCTATTTTTATGGCTAGACTGCCTTCTAGTAGATACTGAAAACCACTTCTTTATTTGTTGACTGCTATAATTTAGAACATAGATGAAGTGTTTGTATTTTGAATAATATGTACGCATTCAATAACTTTGGAAATCGTATAATTAACTAAAATCTTTATAAAATATTTAAAAAGCATTAAAGGAGACTAACAAGCTTGAAGATTAGAGCAAAGTAAGTAACTAATACTTTAGGCTGTTTCCATTAATTTTCTATATATTATACCTAAAACCATTTCAAATCTGGTAGAATATAGAAAGTTTTGAAAGCTTGACCTCAGAATAACATTTTCTTAACTAAAAATAAATTAAACAGGTTGCATGAACAAGATTTAAACAAGAGACTTGAAAAAGAGCTGGATGTCATGACAGCAGACCACCTCAGAGAGAAAAATATCATGCGGGCAGATTTTAATAAGACTAACGAGCTACTCAAGGAAATAAATGCAGCTTTACAAGTGTCGTAAGTCATATTATATTAAAGAAAATTCATATGTGGGAAATAAACTGAGGAGACTGTGTCTAACCTCAGATTAGCTACTCTTTTAAATCTAATTGATACTTAAAAAAGACAAGGGCTATATTACAGATGGTAATTGCAATGTGATATTTTCATTAATGAGGATGAGGCGGTTGAGTGAGTATCAGCTGCCACGGCTACAGTTCCACGAGGACAATCCCTGCCCAAAGCCTGTCCCTCAGAGTCATGAGCTGTCATGCCGTGGTGAAAACGCTGTAGATGTCCGTATAACGTTAAGTAAAAAGAGCATATTGTGGCCAATAGGAATACTATGATCCTATACATACACTAATAATATTTTATAGACAAATATCAAAAGATCTTAACAAATACAAAATTTTAATGACAGTACTTCCTTCTAGGGAGTGGATTATAGGGTATTGGAGGGGGGAAGAGCAAAATCTTTTTTTTTTTTATACTCTACATAGATATTATTGGAGTGCCTACAAAGAAGCACTTAATTTTGATTTTAAAAATTAAAGTAAAACGTCAGAAATAGTTACTACTCATATATAGTAACTCCAATATTGTTAAAACCAAGATTTCTAATTATTGCTTAATGTTTTAAGGAAGTATTTAATAGCCCCTCTCTTTCCTACACGCTTGTAAACTATTATAGCCAATGTGCAAATAGCACTCACTCCGTCTCTGAGGCCTAAACTCTAGTTCAATTTAAATTATCTCAGAATTAGGGGCACCTGGGTGGCACAGCGGTTAAGCATCTGCCTTCGGCTCAGGGCGTGATCCCGGCGTTCTGGGATCGAGCCCCACATCAAGCTCCTCTGCTGGGAGCCTGCTTCTTCCTCTCCCACTCCCCTGCTGTGTTCCCTCTCTCACTGGCTGTCTCTATCTCTGTCAAATAAATAAAATCTTTAAAAAAAATTATCAGAATTAATCTAAGCTGCTGCTGCAAATGGTTTAAATTCACCTTCAGTCGCTCTTCTTCTAACCAATTAAAGCTGCATAATATGTATAGAATATATATAGAATATATAGAATCTCCACATACTTCAGTAAAGTCAAAATAGTCTCCTTAGTCTCAAAGTAAAACTTAAATCTCCTAGTGTCCCTGTGCCTTATCCTCCTGTGTCAGCCACACTGACCTCAGTTTCCTTCTAAGATTCTCCTGAGTTTACAGTCTAGAATAATCCCCTGATTACCTTCCCCCAGTCTAACACTCATCTCACATTTTACCCATTTAACTAAGCCTCATCGTAAGTATTGTTACATATATGTAATATATATACCCACATTCACTTAAGCTGAAACAAAAAACAGAACACCCCCCCCCCGCCCCCAGTGGTTGGCATTTACTTCAGTGGCTCCTGAGGTGAGGTACTCTCAGGACACAGAATTAATAGGCACTGGAATGTTTCCTGAATGAATTTTTTTGAGGATTCCCTATAACATTTACTACTTCATGAAGTTACAGTTGAAATGTTGAGGAGACTCAAGATCGTTTTTCCAGTCACAGTGATTTTTAGTGTTTGCTCTTTTGGAAGGTAATTTTTAAATCCTTTTGAGCCACAGTAAGAGCTCATAATTTTAGGCATTTTCAAAAATTCGTTACAATAAACCCTACTGTTGCCTTTCCCTTTTCTTGGCCTCACTGGGCAGAGGCTGAAGTCCTGGCATCCCCCTCTTCACAGTCTGAAAAAAACATGCTAACAAAAAGAATAATCTCTGTCTGTCCATGTGTCCTGTCTCCTTAGGAATGTTAATTTACAAAGATTAAAGGTTTGTTTCTACTTTATTCTGTTTTATGTGGTTTTACACATTATGAATTTTCAGTAGATAATAACTTAGTTTTTAAATAATTTTTAATAAAAAAATTAGTATTATTACTCTTGAGTCAAATATTTTATCTGCTTTTCTAGATCTACCATTTGTTTTATACTAGGTTAGTATAGGTCCCTGCTAACCAACTGTATTTCTTTTTTCACCAGAAAACTACTACTATCATATAATTAGTCTCTATCTTAGGTATTTATTCTTTTAGTTGAAACCAAACATACATACAGATATATTTATACCAACGCTCTCCAGTAGATTTTCTGTGGTAGTCAATATGTCCTAAATGTGCTTGGTCCAGTACAGTTGTTTCTAACCACCCACAGTGGCAGTTAAGCATTTGAATTGTGGTTAGTACAACCAAGGAATTGAATTTTTAATTTAATTTTGATTAATTCAAATGTAAATAGCCACATACGAACTAGTGGCTACCATATTGGAAAGCACAGTTTTATGCAACTGGATATTTCTGTTCCATATCCTTAAATGCAGCCTGCTTGGATCTGCTGAATGGCTTCGATGTAGTCAGAGGTGGTGAGCAAGGAGAAGTGCGTTCCAGCTTAAGGAGCTGGGGGGACAACAACATTTGAGTATTCTCAGCCTGTTGCAAGGCCTAAGGGCACCTTACTGAAGTTCCTAACCAACTGCATGCTGACTTTAAATCTTTGACATTGGAAGAGCCCTGTGGATTTGTAGAAGTGGGTGGTAGTGGAAGGGCTGGAGGAACATGGGTCAGGCTGAGTCCTGGAGTAGAGGGGCCTCTGGAGCAACTGGAAGCTTCTCCCTTCTGTTCCCACCCCAAATCCTGTTTGGACTCCAGGGAAGAGGGGACTAGAAATTTAAAGAACAGAAAGTACCCTATAAACATTGTAGAAATGGTAAGTTCTATAGCTCTTATGGAATGATTACTAAAAAAAAACCCTTTTCTAGTGCTGGGTAGGTACTGAAGTCTTAGATTTTTGGATATTCTATAGAAATGGTTTTATTTTCCTGAGTGGTATAATGGTAAAAACCTTGTGTCTAATATGTTACAGTTTTTTTTTGCTTTAGAAACAAATGAGAGAATGATCTGTTTTAAAGAACTTTAAATCTAAACATATGTAGAACTTGGGATCATTATAGATCTTTATTATGCAGAAAAGGGGGTTCAGAGATTATTATTGTCTAAGTTTACATTAACTTCTCACTGTACTGAAACAAAAGGATAGTTTCTTCTTGGGGGAAGCACTGAGTTTTCTGTACGGGGCTGTTAAGTAGGTCAGTAATCCCTAACTGAAAAGAAACACTCCACCATGCCAGAATTATTTTTAAAAGTTGTTTGAGTTCTTTTATCTATAATACCCTAATCGTTTTTTTGTTGTTTGATTTTTAAAATACCATTCTTTTTGTGTTCATAAGCTTTGTGAGGTAAGGAAAAAGTATTTCTGTTGTCATGCACCAGAGTCCATGTCCATAAATTATGGGGAAAGGTTCAACATTAAACTTCTTCAATTATATATTTCTTTTCTTAAACTCCAGAAAGGATGGTATAATAGAGTTTATCCTTATACAATTAAGATTCTAAAATACATGTGTGCCAATACTGTTGTTTGGCCTAGAATCTCAATTTACTGACTTCGTCAATTATTTTTTTAAAAAAGCACAGGACAACTGCCACCTTAAAAATTTTATGCATTTTATACAGCTTTTTTAGGTATTCATAATTTTGGTTTGTGTTGTCCACGAACCCTAGACATTGACCTATATATTGTCAGAGCCACAAAAAAAATAAATAAATAAAAAATCAGGGCATGCATGCCTGGGGAGAATCCAACAGTGACCTAATTAGTAATTATATATGTTTTACTTCTGTGTTCTCTCTGTATTTCTTTTAATGGAAATCTATATTTTGAGTAAAAGACTATATAAACTTGTATGTTTCCCTCAACACAGTGTTTCCCAGGCTTTAATCTTTCAGAATTTGGTCATTTCTGGCTACCTTTGATATTGTTTTCATATTTTTAATTGACTCACTGTAACTTAAAAATTTAACAGGAAGACTTGATTATTTCTGCAGTAAAACCATTATCACTACTGAAACAGCTAGCTATTGCTGTGAAGGCCATTTAAGATACATAGAACCACACTGAGACTGTTTCCTTCTGGTGACCAGAAAGATTAAAGGAGAACAAAGTAAGATCATTCCCTGTACCACCAGCTGTTTGTTCACACCTAGTCTTTGGGAAACAGTGCTGGCCTAGAGAGCTGACCTGGGCAGCTGAAGGGAGACTGTTGACCAGCGTTGGCTTGAAATGGATCAGAGTAATACCAAGTGTTGTTCCTGTTAGAATTTTGAAAGACTTAGTGATTCTGGAAGTATATTTGCAAGTTAAATCTAGGTCATATTACTTGTTCTCTCCTTTAATGCTTTCCCATTTGTGTTTATATGAATTGTTTCTTCAATTTAATCAATTATCTTTCCCTTTTAATATCAAGGTATCTTTTTAAAGTTTTTTTGGTGATATTAACTGATAATTTTGTAGGTAAAGTATGTTTAAATTAAATGAAAACATACACTAGAATTGAGGCTCAGAGTGAAAAAGGTGGTTCAGGGATTTTAAGTGATTGTTTTAGACTCAATTTAACTTCTCATTTTACTAGAACAAAATAGAAATAATAGTTTTTATTTTTTATTTTCTTTAATAATAGTTTTAAATAAGGCATTAAATTGAGTTTTTTAGCGACCAATACTGCCAAGTATTCTTGTTCAGCTATAGGAAGCAATTATAAAAAAAAAATCTTCTGGTTTGCTTTTAATGATAAAGTATCACAGCGACATCTTGTGGCTACTCTAGTATTAAACCCGATGCCTTTTTCCTTGACCAGATCATTGTTTCTCAAGCTTAAAATTTTTGCCCATAAAACACTGTATCGTGATAAAATGCAAGTTCCCTCTATGTGAGCCCAGTGAGGCACATTTTTCACTCAGTCTGGATTGTCACAAAAGAATAAAAGATAGTGAAACTAACCTCAAACTGAATTGACAAAGTTCTCTCTGATCCTGAGACGTTGACTTCCTAACCCCAAACTTCCCTTTACCCACATATCTCCCCGAACCCTCCACATTAGAACTTTAGGTTGGGCTGAGTCAGTGGAGTTTTTTACTAAAATTCCTAAAATACACAGAGATTCTTGTACCCCTCTAGAATTGGGGGGTGGGAGTAGATCACCGATTCCTACAAGATAGATTGTCTAGAAGCCACTCGGTATTTGTTGAATAAATTTCTCTGTGCATCTTCATTCAACATGATTTTATTGAGCTTACATTCTAGCCTTTTACTTTGAAAACAGTAAGTTTTTAAATTGCTGTAATTATTTAAATTTTCTAAAACTGAAGCTGCTTCTCCCCCACATCCCCAAGTGAGCTGGCAGTTTCCATTCGCATCCTCTTCATTCTGCCCTGTCCTGTATTTTTAGACTCTGCAGTGTCTATGGTGCCTCTGCTCATAAAAGTTGGCCTCTATTCTAGAGTCTTCAGTGGCATTCAGGCCTATTGCCTTCTCATCTCATTCGGGGCAGAAGAAGCGTAGAGGGAAAATTAATTATCTTATCTGATGAACCTTTTTTACAGTGTATATGTATTAGCTTATAATACAAAATTTTTAAATTGTGTTTCCCATAAACCAGGAAAGAATGATGTCGTGTATGTGTCCTTTGTTTCCCTTTCCTCTGTATCTTTTTTTGGTCCCTTTTCTATATGTTACCAAGCCTTATATCATCACACAGGAGTGTATTTTTGGTAAGTTCTCCTGATAGACAGCAATTCCAGCATGAAACCTATATTTAGAGGTTAGTATTATTCAGTATATCATTTCTTCTACAGAGCTTACCTCACCTCATCCCCACACACTGTTGAATGACTTACAATGAGTGAATTCTTCCGAAAGTCACCTGTAAAGTCTTTAATAACATCATCTACCCCTTAGAGCCTTCACTAACACGAGAGCTATTTGAGGCAGCCATGTTATTCTGAAAAGTTTTAAGGAAAAAAGTTTGGTTTTAAATTTTGTATGTGTTCAGCTGGGGTAATTTGAAAAATGTAGGTATTACAGAAGAATGTGTCTGAGTCCTGTCAGTGAACTAAAAGGTTTCTTGTTTTCAGACTAGAAGAAATGGAAGAAAAATATCTAATGAGAGAATCAAAACCAGAAGATATACAGATGATTACAGAATTAAAAGCCATGCTTACAGAAAGAGACCAAGTCATAAAGAAACTAATTGTAAGATTTGGGGGCAGGGGTGTGTGTAACCATGTTAGTTACCATGTTTTGCCAATCAACAGTCTATTGGTTAAGTATTAAGTAATGCTAAATGAAAATTGAAAATATAAAATATGCGCATTGTGATTGAATGTTTATTAAAAATGTTCGTAAGGATAAGAAATACAAAGTAATTTTAAATTTGGTATTAGGTAAGGGGATTGTGCCTCTTTTCAGTATTTTTTTAAGTCTTTAGTACTTATTTATGTTTAATAATGTCATTGCCAACATATCGCTAATATGTTCTTGAAGATGTGTATTGTTCATGTAGAATTAGAATTGGATAGGAGAGAAGAGCCAACACGTGCGTGCATTAGCCTGCACTGTGTACTTCCAGACAGTCATGTTAATTTACTCTGATCCAAGGAGATACTCCATGGGAAAAGGGTTCCATTTTCTTAGGGTTCTAACTAAGAAAAGCTATGGGCTCTCTCTTGAGAGTCTTGGTCCAAACTGAGGTGTTGTTAGGGTCCATGAGGGAAGGAAATACAGTTTTAATGATAAATAAACTGCCTTCATTAAAGCTGTTATTCTTCAAGAATAAAAAATACACAAATATCTTACAATTTATAAAACATTTTAGAGTCTTCTAAAATTATATATCCTGGTCAATAATTAAAATAATTGTTTTTTACTGTCACTAAAAAAAGAAAAATCGTTCAGAGTAAAACTAAAAATAGAATGCTAATCACTCTATTGGTTCATTGATCTCTTAAACTGAAAACTATGGATGTTAGCATGCAAAGAGAGCCTAGAAGCATTTATTTCTGAAGTCCTTTTTCTTTGACTTCTCTTTGTTGGCATTTAGGAAAGTCATCCTGCTGGCTGGGACTCCAAGTTCCTGCTAAAGGCAGCAGGTTATAGATTGGGGTTCATTATGGAACCCAGGAGCAGACACTGGCAGGATTTTCCAGGCATTGTGAATGTGAGCACAGGCCTCATCGATTCCTCTGATTACCTTCTATTCCACACATGAAGTTAGCAAAGGAATTAAGCATATTCATTTCATCTATGGGAGAAATGGCTTTTCCAGTTCTTAGTGAACAGATGTTAAAGATATAGTCGTATTTTATCCTTACAACAGGGTAGGTATTAGACTTCAAAGAATAAAGCAAACACAAAGCAACATAGCTAGTTGGTGACAGGCTAGGAATCCAGCTAAGGGTTCTTCTGCACTCTGTCCACTACACACCAGTTCTGTGGACTGTGAAGCACAGGGGCTGAGATTGATGCAAGTGACAGTAGTAACTAAGAAGGGAATGCCGAGCCTACTTCTAGGGCACAGTCCTGCATTTCACACGTGTGTTTACTTGCTACAGTTTGGTTGTTCAGTTGACGCATGTTGTTGGTGAAGTGAAAGGCAAAGGATTTATCTACACGAAGGTCCCTTTTTCTCTGGTCATGATGAGCCCTGCTGTCATACAGTTGACCCATGAGCAGTGCAGGGGTTATGGGGCACCAACTTTCTGCAGTCGAAAATCCGCATACAACTTGACTACCCAAAAACCAGATTACTAATAAACTGTTGACCGGAAGCCTTACTGATAACAAAGTCAATTAACACCTATTTTGTATATTATATGTATTATATACTGTATTCTGACAATAAAGTAAGCTGGAGAGAAAAATGTTACTAAGAAAATCATAATGAAGAGAAAATAACACTTATAGTATTCATTAAAAAAAAAAAAAAAGAGCATGTAAGTGGACCCATGCAGATCCAGCCTGTGCTGTTCAAAAGTCAACTAAACATTGAGGTCTCAGAGAGGAGATTAGGTAAGATCAGATGTAATTCCAGTACTGAAGAATGATGACATATCAGTGTCACCTTTATAGAAACAATGAAACCATGCACACAACTCCATGAATGTAAGTTGAGCTGCTCAAACTGTGCAGTCAGCCCTTTGGAACAGAGATGGCACCAAATAAAACATTTAGATCCAGTCTTGGAGAAAAAAGTTATTAAAGGGTACAGAAGAGCCCCAATGCATAGGGTTTTGAAAAGTTTTGAAAACCTTCCCACCAGCAGTCATTAAGACACTGACAGTCAGATCTAGAAATGTTTGATGAGGTATGTAAATCCTCACTCAGGTTTTTTGGTAAATTTTGAATGAAATGGCATTTAAACAGTTTTAAATTTTCGATAGAAAATGTCTAAGTGATGTTTATAATTCTTTTGCGTAGGAGGATAATAAGTTTTATCAGCTGGAATTAGTCAATCGAGAAACTAACTTCAACAAAGTGTTTAACTCAAGCCCTACTGTTGGTGTTATTAATCCATTGACTAAGGTATGTGCTGTAAACACTGTAAAATAGGGATGTAGTTTAAAACTAGCTTAAAACTTTTAATACTTAGAGCAGCGTAGGATAAACCTTCCAAACAGTGTTTTCTTAAATTTAATATTTAGGATTGAAATCTATTCTTTATGCATTTTCACAGAATGAGACTAATATTTTTGTTGAGAATTCATACTCCTTAAGACATTATTATAAAACCTTAGTTTCTATAATTTTGTTTTTTCATATCTCCAAAGAAAACTAACATCATTTTCTTGGTGTTCACTATCCTCTATGGGGTCCTAAAAGGTACTCCAGCCCCGTAT
This sequence comes from Ailuropoda melanoleuca, assembly GCF_002007445.2. Classification (NCBI taxonomy): domain Eukaryota; kingdom Metazoa; phylum Chordata; class Mammalia; order Carnivora; family Ursidae; genus Ailuropoda; species Ailuropoda melanoleuca. Next base: position 67,219,386 of record NC_048227.1, on the reverse strand, counting down.
ACCTAACAGCTCTCCCTAACTTAAGGCCTAAGGCCTCCCATTTTTATGAACCTTGTTACCTACTTTGGAGAAGGGCTTTACTTCTCTCAGTCTTAGGACCTTTCTTGACACGTAAAATTGAAGATGGCCTATTCTGATACTTTGTTACTCTCTTGGACAGATAGAGCCTTGTAGACAAGTGAAATGGAAATGGCTTAAGTCTTACACATCTTTGTACCCCAGCTTCCTATGGCTCCCCTCATAGTGCTTTGGGTATAATAGGTATTCAGTTGCAAATTTATCACATTTTCTATAGTGGCTACAATTAAGTGAATAAAGCAGATAATGAAGAATTAACTATGTATATTGGCTTCATAGGGATTACATATCTTTTGGCAGAAATCAGTAGTAGAAATAAAGTACTAGTGCTAAAGCTATTTTTTTAAAGTCGGATTTAATTTGCCCATCATACCTAATTTCTTTTAGGCCCCTAGCCAGAAATTTTTGCTTTCAGTGCTCATAAAAACTTCTCTGTTAAGAACATGGACTCTATCTTTCCTTCACAAGTTAAAGCACTCCAAATTTTAAACTTGAGCTGTTAACGTACAATGACTTAAATGTTTGATGAAACAGAATGACTAAAGTCGGGATGCCTATAGTTCTATCTACAGAGCCTAAAATATAGCCTGGCACATCAAAGGTTCTCATAATTGGTGAATGAATTAATATAGTTAGTTTTAAAGTTCATAATTTAGGGTGAAATAAGCTTTTAATTACAAAGCAAGATTCTGAGACTTGTTGAAACAAATAATAAAATGAAAATATTTCTAATATATTTTTTGGAATAACATTTTTAGCTACAAAACCATTATTGTAGAACTTTACTAAGTACTTTTGATTTCAACTAAAAACCTAAAGTGGGTTTATTTACGCCCTCTGGTGACTAGAATAAGAAAATGCAAGAGATACATCTTTGTTCACTTTTGAGTGATTTCAGCTTTAATAGTTGTGATTCTAGAAGACATTTTTCTTCCTTTCTTTTTTCAGTTATGCAGAGTAGACTTTTTGTCAGAGACTCCATGATTCACAGAATATGACATAGAGAAAGAGGGCAATGTTAGTAAGATCATTACTTTTTGTAAATAAAGGAAAAAGGCCTAATTAATGAGGCTGTTGGGTTTTGTTAAACACTTGAATCGTTTTGCAGAAAAATATTTCATAAATTAGCACACATTTAACTTGTAAAAGATGGTATTAAAATATCTTGCAAAATGTTACATTTTATTCTGTACAGCGATATGATACTCATTGATTCTAGCAGTGTGAATAAAATAGACAATAATTTGCAAGCTGATAGGTTTTGATAATCTGATTGTATTCCTCTTGCTGTTGATTTTAAAGACCAACTAAAAATTTAATAAATGGATAATCTTTACATGTTTTTAAAATATTATAAGCCAATCATTGATACCACTAATTGGGAAATGAGACTTAATTATGCAGATTTAATTTTCTCTCTTCAAAAAGATGGTGCAGTGAACTTAAAACCAGTTACTTCAGTCAGCTTTAGGTCTTAAGTAGGAATGTGGGATATGTTTCAAACTATTTTGCCAAGCATTTTTCCATTCCTTTTTCCAGGCAAGGACTGCCTCCCTTTGACAGAAGGCTAAAGTTCACGGACCTCCCTTTTAAAACTGTTTAACTTTATACCTTCTTCTCCTAATTTTAGCCCAAATCTGTTTAACCTCGTTGTATCTGCAAGAACTGTTCCTTCCCCCTTTCCTCCCCCTTTGACATTCTTTCCATCTCCTCCCCTCCTCATGAACACCATTCCTAAGTGTTTCTTCCTCATTCTTTCTGGCCCAGCAGCATGTCTGTCCCTAAGGATTCCATGTAGATAAAGAACACCTCCAAGGATCCCCAGACCACACTTTGGGTAACACTGGTTCATTTTAACATCCCAATTTAACATAAAGCTTCCAAGATCTTCCCATGCCAAATTTATATCTTCTACTATTTCCTATTTTCTCATTTGTCCTTATGCAGGGACTATCCTCACATGTATTATTTTTAATGCAGCAAAAGAAGAAGAATGATAAATCACCAACAAACAGGTTTGTGAGTGTCCCCAATCTAAGTGCTCTGGAATCCGGTGGAGTGGGCAATGGACATCCTAACCGCCTGGATCCCATTCCTAATTCTCCAGTCCACGACATTGAGTTCAACAGCAGCAAACCACTTCCACAGCCAGTGCCACCTAAAGAGCCCAAGACATTTTTGAGGTGAGCCACGTCTCACCAGTGATTTTTTTTCTTTTCTTTTTTAACTTGAAAAATTTACCTTCTTACATTGCAGAAATTCACTACTTTAAGACCAGCCTAGGAAAAGAAATATTACTGTGAAAGATTTTCAAAATACATTTATCACTTCTCTAGAGAACTCCTTTTTGGCTCTTAAGATTTTTTTCTAATTTCTTGTCAATTTTTCTATATGCTGAAAGAGGTGCTAATGTAATTCGTGTGCTTAGAATTTTAATATTTATGGACGCTTGCTTCATTTTGAGTATTGTAGCAAAATTTTCACTAATATCCATGTTTATTACAGAACCTTAAAATATTTTTTTGTTTTTCATATATATACATATTTTTTTTCACTTTCTTGTTTACCAGGCTTATTTACAAATATATATACTTACTGCCAAAATAAAAATTATGTAAGCTTTGGGAATTTAATGATATACATAAGCAAAAAATAAATTTAGAAAAAATTTTACAACTGCTATTCCAATTTGAAGTTAACCTCAGACTTGATTCAATGTATTATCAAGGAGAATTTAAATGAGACCCAATTGTTAAACCATTAAATAACCTCAGAAAGTATTGTTGTTTTAGGTTTACCTTACTATTACTGAGTCTGTGCTGCTTTAAATTTATTTTTTTAATTTATTCCTACTAAATCTCAGCAGTGTCACTAGTAATAGTCTTACAGGTAGATGATCTTTTTCTAGGGTAAGTGATGACATAGTTAATGACTAGTTATTTTAAATAGAAAAAAGTAGCAAGAATAAAAATAGTCACATACACTTTTGAATGTGCCTCTTGCTAAATATTTTGTGTTGCTTATTCCCCTTGTGCATGGGTATGTTCAGGTATCAGTAAGATGCATGTGCATGAGCTCAAGGAACTTGACTGCTGGAGTTTCCATTACACATTGTTGCGTGCCTTGTAATTTCCCCCAAAGACGGTAGGGATTCTTTTATTTTCTCAACTAGCCCAAAGAATCTTTAGTTAGAATTAAGTATAAATGATATAACTTTGAAGATGGAGGGGAAATGGGCTTCTTAATGTACTCCTTTCCCCTTAGACTGTTTGTTTATGGAATTATGAAAGTTTAATATAAATATACATGTAAAAATACTATATCATGGCTTGCTTGCTTGTTAGTTATATTTGAGGACACATCTGTAAAAATCAAATGCTTGTGTCATATTCTGAAATTTTAATTAAGTAAAAAGGTGCTGAAAAAGAGGAATGTTATCTTGTTCTTATTTCTGACAATTCCTCCTGAATTTTTTTGCTCAAAGAAGGTGACATTTTTCTCAGCTGTCTGATTTTTGTCTTTTTGTAATTTTTTGTGATTGTTTTGATGTGGCTCCTCCTTAACTGACTTCATCTGAGCTGCTGATGCACTCTCATGCTCTCATGGAGTGGAGAACCCAATCTAGTCTAGAGGGATCTACAGAACACATCTAATACAGGGAACCAGTTGTGGTCATCTGCACTGATGTTGTTTTGTGCTTTTCCCTTCATTTTGCAAAACAGCTTAATGCTGGGTTACATGTCTCTCTTTTTTTATGAATTCAGTCCTCCTCAGAGTGAAGCTTCCCCGGTGGCTTCTCCAGATCCCCAGCGCCAGGAGTGGTTTGCCCGGTACTTCACATTCTGAAAGAATTGTGTTGGAAACAGCTAGCTCTGTGTGGATTATGACTAAGAGCATGACCTTATACAGACCATTATGTGAACAGGCTTTCCTATGTCAAACACTGTGAATGAGAAAGTATTTGTCTCTCCAATTTGAAAATACACTATTTCCTGTGATATTTATTGGAATCACTCTAATACATTATGTGTGTAATTATAAGTTATTTTTATTTGAGATGGAAGAGTCTTTAACCTTTGTAATTACTGCATAATAAATTTTATTAGAACAAACAGTGCTTTTCATTTTTTTCTAGTAAGCCTGTTAGACTTTTTAAATATTTTTTAATTCTAGATAAGATTTACTGAAAGAGTGTTTTCTAAAAAAAAGTTTTACTGCATAGTAATAGAATATCAAATTATTTAACTTCAATAATCATAACAAAATCAGGATAAATATCTTTCTACTTTGTTCCATTACCAGGTATAACTATAACTATAAACTGTGTCCTCTAAATTTATAAGACTATAATGAAAACACCTGTGGAAATTATAAACTTTCAACTATATAAAATACTGCTGACTTATTTATAGTGTATTTTATTATTCTGATAGTTGGGGATCTAGAACTTCTAATATAGTTAGTATCTATGATTAATATGATTTATGGCCAAAAGTTATTTGGTAAAGAGACAGTCACTTCTATCTCAATTTGTCTTAAAAGTTAGTGGGTGATCGTTATTAAGGACACTTGATGTAATGAGCACTGGGTGTTATATAGAACTGATGAATCACTAAACTCTACCTCTGAAACCAATGCACTCTGTTAATTAAATCTAAATTAAAATTTAGAAAGAAAAAAAGTTTGTTACTGATACATCAACTCTACTATTCAACAACTAGAGTGCCAAATGTAGTTGACTAAGCAATGTAGATTTCAGAAGAATCTGGGTGAACAAGATAAATACAAATACCTGATCTACGAATGATTGTAACAACAATGAAGACCAGTTTTTTTAGTGGTTATTATGTGTCACTGTGCTAAGGGGCATTAGATTATTTAATCTTCACGCAATTGTCAAGAAACAAACCATTGTGTAAGTTATCCTGGAAAAAAAAAGTTTATATAAAATACTTGCTCTGAATTTTCTAAGTGGTTAATTCTTATTTATTTAAAAACAAATCTAGTTATAAATACATACTCTTGTTCCTGATTTTTATTTTGCCTAATAGTTTGGAGATTATTTATCAAGGATTTGATGATTAGTACTCATGCAGGTGACTACGCCAGACACAGACATACAGAGATGAACACCTGTTCTCAAGAGCGAACTACATACTTGCTGAAATAGTCAAGGACCAAACTTTTTCATTATCAGAGCAATATCAAAAGGGACACAAGATTTATGGAATGCACAATGAAAACAGAGCAGAGGAAGTGATTAATTCTACCTAGGTGGTAGCAGGGAAAGCTTGGCATGGAAATGCTATCCAATTATAATTTTGAAAGATGGGTAGGAATTAACCAGACCAGGGACAGGGCTGTTTGAGGCACAAACTGGAACAAGTATCAAGAAAGAAGAGGCCAGCTACATCCAGATAATTACATGCAATCCTATGGGATCAATGTGTAGGGCTAGAGAACATGGCATAAGACAGCAACCATTCCTTGAGCACCTAGCCTTTTATTAGAATTTAACATTTTTAATTCATTAACAACTCGAAGAATATAAATGTACAAGTAGTAAAGGTTAAAAACCTGTGCTCTTTCCATTATGCTACAAAGGGTCTGAAATGCTTAGTAAGGAATTCAACTCGATCCTGTAGAATTTTGAGCAAATAATAGCATGATTTAAAATTTTTAAATCACCATACTGGCTGCAAAAAAAAAAAAAAAAAAAGACCTACGTATACGCTGCCCACAAAAGACTTTAGACCTAATGACACGTATAGACATTGAAAGTGAAATGATGGAAAAAGCTATTCCATGCAAATGGAAGAAATAACAACAACATAAAACAGACCAGGGGAGCAATACATGTATCAGACAACAGACTAAAACAAAGACTGTAACAAGAGATAATAAAAAAGGACATTACATAATGATACTCCAACAAAACATAGAATAAATATCTATGCACCCAACATTGGAGCCTTTAAACCATAAAGCAAATATTAACAGACATAAAGGGAGAAATTAACAGTAATACAATTATAGTAGAGGAATTTACTATCCCACTTATGTCAATGAATAGATCAGGCAGAAAATCAGTAAGAGAAACAGTGCCTTTGAATGACACATTAGACCAGATGGACTTAACAGATGCATACAGAATAGTCCATCCAAAAATATCAGAATACATTCTTTTCAAGTGCACATGGAACATTCTCCAGGACAGACATGTTAGGCCATAAAACAAATCACATAAATTTAAGATTAGAATCATATCATGCACCTTTCCTGGCCACAACAGTATGGAACTAGAAATCAATCACAAGGAAAAAAAAACAAAAACCTAGGGAAAAAAAGAACACAAACACATGGATGCTAAATAACAGGCTACTGAACAACCAGTGAATCAACAAAGAAACCAAAGGGGAAATAAAAAAATACATAGAGACAAAGTAAGATGCGATTGTCCAAAATCTTTGGGAGGCAGCAAAAGCAGTTCCAAGCGGAAAATTTAAAGCAATACAGACTTAAATGAAAAAAACAATCTAACCTTATCCCTAAAGGAACTAGAAAAAGAAGGGGGAAAAAAGCCCAAGGTTAGTAGAAGGAAGGAAATAATAAAAACCACGGCACAAATAAATGAAATAGACGCACACACTCCCACATGCCCACAACAGAAAAGATGAATGAAACCAAAAGCTGGTTCTTTGAAAAAACAAAATTGATAAACCTTCAGCCAGATTCCTCAAGAAAAAAAGAACCCAAATCCAATAAGAAACAGAGAAAGAACTGACACCACAGAAATACAAAGAATTGTAAACAAATAATGTAAAAAATTCTATGCCAACAAATCGGACAACCTAGAAGAAATGAATTCCTAGAAACATACAATCTTTCAAAACTGAACCAGGAATAAGTAATAAATCTGAACAGACCAATTAGTAGGAATTGACCCAGTAGCCAAAAAATTCCCAACAAATAAAAGTCCAGGATCAGACAGCCTCACAGGTGAATTCTACCAAACATTTAAAGAAGAGTTAACACCTATTCCCCTCAACCTACTACAAAAAACTAGAAAAGGAAGAAAAGCTTCCACATACATTGTACAAGGCCAGCATTACCCTGATACCAAAACTAGACAAAGACACTACCAAAAAAAAATGAAACTACAGGCCAATATCCCTGATGAACACAGATGCAAAAATCCTCAACAAAATTTGAGGAAACCAAATTCAACAATACATTTAAACAAAGCAAAACAAAAACTAACATCATGATTAAGTGGGATTTATTCCAGAAATGCAAGGGTAGATCAACATTAGCAAATCAACATGATATACTACATTAACAAAGCAAAGGCTAAGGTTTCTATCATCTCAATAGATGCAGGAAAAGCATTTTACAAAGTACAACATCCATTCATGACAAAATTCCTCAACAAAGTAGGTTTAGAGGGAACATACCTCAACATAATAAAGGCCATATATGAAAAACCCACAGCTAACATCCTATTCATCATACAAGGATGTCTACTTTTGCCACATTTATTAATATATTAGAAGTCATAGCCACAGCAATCAAACAAGTACTAATAAGTAGTAGAAACAGAATTTTTAAAAATTCCATTTACAATAGCAACAAAAAGAATAAAATAGGGGTGCGTGACTGGTTCAGTTAGTAGTGTGTGTGACTCTTGATCTCAAGGTTGTGGGTTGGAGCCCCACATTGGGTATAGAGATTACTTAAAATCTTAAAAAAAAAAAAAAAGAATAAAATACCTAGGAATAAATGTAACCAAAGAGGTGAAACAACTCTGAAAACTGTAAAATACTGATGAAAGAAATTGAAGACAACACAAATGAATGGAAAGATATCCCATGATCATGAATTAGAAGAATACTGTTTAAATGTCCATACTACCAAAAGCAATTACAGATTTAATGCAAGCCCTATCAAAATAGCAACAGCATTTTTCACAGACCTGGAACATAATACTAAAATTTGTTTGGAATCACAAAAGACCCCAAATAGGCAAAGTAATAGTGAAAAAGAACAAGAAAGGTAGAGGTATCACAATCCCACATTTCAAGATATACTACAAAGCTGTAGTAATCAAAACAGTATAGTCCTAGCATGAAAATAGACACAGAGATCAGTGGAACAGAATAGAGAGCTCAGAAATAAATCGATGCTCTATGGTCAATCTATGACAAAAGAAGCAAGAATACGCAATGGGGAAAAGATAGCTTCTTCAATAAATAGTGCTGGGAAAACTGGACAGCTACATACATACAAAAGAATTAAACTAAAGCACTTTCTTACATCATATACAAAAATAAACTCAAAATGCATTTAAGACCTAAAGGTAAGACCTGAAGCCATAAAATTCCTAGAAGAAAACATAGGCAGTCGTTTCTTTGACATTGGCCTTAGAAACATTGTTCTAGATAGGTCTCCTCAGCTAGGGAGCAAAAACAAAAATAAACTATTGGAATTAAACAAGCTTTTGCACAGCAAAGGAAACAACAAAACCAAAGGCAATCTGAATAGAAGAAGATACTTAAAAATGACATATCCAATGTGGGGTTAACATCCAAAATATATAAAGAACTTATACAACTCAACACCAAAAACCCCACAAATAATCTGATTAAAAATGGGTAGAGAACCTGAATAGAGATTTTCCCAAAGAAGACATACATACAGATAGCTAAGATATATGAAAAGATGCTCAACTTCACTAATCATCAGGGAAGTGCAAATTCAAACCACAAGGAGATATTACCTCCCACAAGTCAGAATGCCTAATATCAAAAAGACAAGAAACAACAAGTGTTGGCAAAGGTGTGGATAAAAAGGGACCCCTGTGCACTGCTAGTGGAAATATGAACATAAACGGGATGGAGCATCCTCAAAAAAATAACACTACCGTGTGATCCTGTAATTGCACTACTGGGTAGTTGCCCAAAGAAAACAAAAACACTAATTCAGAAAGATATATGCCCTCCTGTGTTTAATGCAGCATTATTTACAATGGCCAAGATCTGAAAGCAACCCAAGTGTCGGTGGATAGATGAATAGATAAAGAAGATGTGATACACACACATACACAGTTTATATGATGGAATATTACTCAGCCATAAAAAAGAATGAAATCTTGCCATTTGTGACAACATAGGTGGACCTAGAAGGTATTAGGCTATGTGAAATAAGTCAGACAAATATCATGTGATTTCACTTATATGTGGAATCTACCAAAATGAATAAGCAAACATAAGGCAGAAACAGACCCATAAGTACAGAGAACTGATGGATGCCAGGAGGGAGATATGGGTGGGGGGTTGGGCAAAATGGTGAAGGGGAGGAGGAATTGTTTTCTGCTTGTAGAATGAATAGTCATGGAGATGAAAGGTACAGCATAGGGAATATGGTCAATGATACTGTAATAGTGTTGTATGACAGATGGCAGCTACACTTGTGGTGAGCAGAGCATAACATACAGACTTTATTGAATCTCTATGTTGTACTCCTGAAACTAATGTAACATTGTATCAATTATACATCAATAGGGAGGAGTTAAGATGGTGGAGGAGTAGGGGACCCCTTTTCCAGCCAGTCCCCTGAGTCGAGCTGGATAGGTACCAGACCAGCCTGAACATCCATGGAATCAGCCTGAGACGCAGGAAGATACATCGGGATCTTTACAAATGAACATCTCCAGCGCTGAGTATTAAGGTACAAAGCGGGGAGCCGTGAAACTGCGCACAGATATCGGAAGATAAACGTAAGGGCGGAGGGAGCCGCCGTGTCTGGGTGCTGGGAAGCGGTACCCACCTGCACGGGGGAGAGGTGGACCACGGACCCGCACCCTTGAGACAGCAGACTGAGACCGTGAGCCGGGGGCGTGCACTACCAAGCATCTCACGGAACTCAGGAATTCCGGTGTGCTCACTGGATCCAGACTGAGACCGGGAGCTCCGGGAGCGCGCGTGGGGTGGCTGCTGGCTGGCGGTGTTAGAAACACAAAGGACAGAGACGTGCCGGCCCTGGAAGTGAGGGCGGGGACGCCAGGTGTGCGGTGCACAGCCCGGGATGCTGCAGGGTTGAGCAGCACCAACAGAAACAGAGTTAAAGTGGCCAGAACATCAGTGGAGAACGGGGCGCAATTCCTCTGTTCTGTGACAGAGGCTGAGATTCGGCTGCTGCTGCTCTCTCAGAAGAGGCACAGCAGACCGCCAGGGAAAGCCGCCAGAGAACAAAAGTCTGGAAATACTGGCTCACAGCGTGCCCACCCCATCCCCCCTCGCAGGGGACATGGAGACTCTACCTAAACAGGGTTTCCTGAGTATCGGCACGGCAGGCCCCTCCCCCAGAAGGCAGGCGGAAAAATCAAGAAGCCGACATCCCGGGGCGCCTGGGTGGCGCAGTCATTAAGCGCCTGTCTTCGGATTAGGGCGTGATCACATCGTTCCAGAAAGGAGTCCCTCATCGGGCTTCTCTGCTGGGAGCCTGCTTCTTCCTCTCCCATCCCTGCTTGTGTTCCCTTTCTTGCTGTCTGTCTCTCTCTCTCAAATAAATAAATAAAATCTTTAAAGACGAAGCCCACATCCCTAAGATCTCTATAAAAAAAGGGTGCACAGCCTGGGTCCCGGTCAATAATATGGGCTCTGGACAACCCCGCAATCTCTCCTCATCAGAATGACAAGAAGGAGAAGTCTCCCCCAGCAAAGAAAAGACAATGAGTCTGTGGCCTCTGCCACAGAAATAATAGATATGGATGTAACCAAATTATCAGAAATGGAATTCAGAGAAACAATGGTCAAGATGATTAGTGGACTTGAAAAAAGTATTAACGAAAATGTNACTGAGAATACAGACTCCCTAAGGGCAGAAATGAGAGCGAATCTGACAGAAATTAAAAATTCTATAAGCCAAATGCAGTCAAAACTAGAGGCTCTGATGGCCAGGGTCACTGAGGCAGAGGAACGCATTAGCGAATTGGAGGATGGGTTAGTAGAAGAAAAAACGAAAATAGAAGCTGGTGTTAAAAAAATCCACGCCCACAAATGTAGATTACGGGAGATTACTGACTCTATGAAATGATCCAATGTCAGAATCATCGGCATCTCTGAGGGGGTGGAAAAAAACAGAGGTCTAGAAGAGATATTTGAACAAACTGTAGCTGAAAACTTCCCTAATCTAGCAAGGGAAACAAACATTCGTGTCCAAGAGGCAGAGAGAACCCCACCCAAGCTCAACCATGACAAACCTACGCCACGTCACGTCATAGTGCAATTCACAAATATTAGATCCAAGGATACAGTATTGAAAGCGGCCAGGGCAAAGAAATTTCTCACGTACCAAGGCAAAGGTATCAGAATTACGTCAGACCTGTCTACACAGACCTGGAATGAGAGAAAGGCTTGGGGGCGCATTTTTAAAGCTCTTTCAGAGAAAAACATGCAGCCAAGGATCCTTTATCCAGCAAAGCTGTCATTCAGAATTGATGGAGAAATAAAGACGTTCCAAAATCGCCAATCATTAACCAATTTCGTAACCACGAAACCAGCCCTACAGGAGATATTAAGGGGGGCTCTATAAAGGTAAAAAGGCCCCAAGAGTGATACAGAGCAGCAAGTCACAACCGATACAAAGACTTTAAAGAGAAATGGCATCATTAAAATCATATCTGTCAATAATCTCTATCAATCTAAATGGCTTAAACTCTCCCATAAAACGCCACAGGGTTGCAGATTGGATAAAAAGACATGACCCATCCATTTGCTGTCTACAAGAGACTCATTTTGAACCCAAAGATGCATTCAGACTTAGAGTAAGGGGATGGAGTACCATCTTCCACGCAAATGGACCTCAAAAGAAAGCTGGAGTAGCAATTCTCATATCAGATAGACTGGATTTTAAACTAGAGGCCATAGAGAGAGATACAGAAGGGCACTATATTATTCTTAAAGGAAGTATTCAACAAGTGGATATGACAATTATTAATATATATGCCCCCAACAGGGGAGCAGCAAGATACACAAGCCAACTCTTAACCAAAATAAAGAGACATATAGATAAGAACACAGTAATAGTAGGGGACCTCAACACCCCACTATCAGAAATAGACAGAACACCCTGGCAAAAACTAAGCAAAGAATCAAAGGCTTTGAATGCCATACTCGACGAGTTGGACCTCATAGATATATATAGAACACTACACCCCAGAACCAAAGAATACTCATTCTATTCAAATGCCCATGGAACATTCTCAAGAATAGATCATGCTCTGGGACACAAAACAGGTCTCAGCCAATACCAAAAGATTGAAATTATCCCCTGCATATTCTCAGACCACAACGCTCTGAAATTGGAACTCAACCACAAGGAAAAACCTGGAAGAAACTCAAACACTTGGAGGCTAAGAACCATCCTGCTCAAGAATGACTCGATAAACCAGGAAATCAAAAAACAAATTAAACAATTTATGGAGACCAACGAGAATGAATACACAACGGTCCAAAACCTATGGGATACTGCAAAGGCAGTCCTAAGGGGGAAATACATAGCCATCCAAGCCTCACTCAAAAGAATAGAAAAATCTAAAATGCAGTTTCTATATTCTCACCTCAAGAAACTGGAACAGCAACAGAGGGACAGGCCTAACCCACTGACAAGGAAGGAGTTGACCAAGATTAGAGCAGAAAT
>NC_048227.1:67205501-67205615 GCF_002007445.2 Ailuropoda melanoleuca | reverse complement strand
TGGCACAAAAACAGACACATAGACCAATGGAACAGAATAGAGAACCCAGAAATGGACCCTCGGCTCTTTGGGCAACTAATCTTTGAAAAAGCAGGAAAAGCATCCAGTGAAAAA
>NC_048227.1:67204864-67205109 GCF_002007445.2 Ailuropoda melanoleuca | reverse complement strand
TCCAAGATCTACAAAGAACTTCTCAAACTCAATACATGGGAATCAAATAATCAAATTTAAAAAATGGGGAGAAGATATGACACTTTTCCAATGAAGACATACAAATGGCTAACAGACGCATGAAAAAATGTTCAAAATCATTAGCCATCAGGGAAATTCAAATCAAAACCACACTAAGATACCACCTTATGCCAGCTAGAATGGCAAAAATTGACAAGGCAAGAAACAACAATTGTTGGAGAGGA
>NC_048227.1:67184193-67204708 GCF_002007445.2 Ailuropoda melanoleuca | reverse complement strand
CTGGGTGTTTACCCCAAAGATACAGACGTAGTGAAGAGAAGGGCCATATGCACCCCAATGTTCATAGCAGCATTGTCCACAATAGCTAAATTGTGGAAGGAGCCGAGATGCCCTTCAACAGATGACTGGATTAAGAAGCTGTGGTCCATATATACAATGGAATATTACTCAACTATCAGAAAGAACGAATTCTCAACATTTGCTGAAACATGGACGGCACTGGAGGAGATAATGCTAAGTGAATTAAGTCAAGCAGAGAAAGACAACTATCATATGATTTCTCTCATCTATGGAACATAAGAACTAGGATGATCAGTAGGAGAAGAAAGGGATAAAGAAAGGGGGGGTAATCAGAAGGGGGAATGAAACAGGAGAGACTATGGACTATGAGAAACAAACTGAGGGCCTCAGAGGGGAGGGGGGTGGGGGATTGGGATAGACTGGTGATGGGTAGTAAGGAGGGCACGTATTGCATGGTGTGGTGCACTGGGTGTTATACGACTAATGAAGCATCAAGTTTTACATCAGAATCTGGGGATGTACTGTATGGTGACTAACATAATATAATAAAAAATCATTAAAAAATATACATCAATAAAAAAGAAATAAATACTTTCATGGAAAACAATAAAATTAAATAAAGAGGACTGCAGCTTTTGGGAACCTCAGCTGAACTGCATGAGATACCTTCAGTGAGAATGTTCTTGCTGACCCTATACCTGGAGCCTTTATCTATGCTACCGTGATGCTCTGCCAAAGAGGTCCTACAGAGAGTTTGGATTTGCCCTCCCTTTCTGGGGCCTCTGGGGTGACAGGACCTTAGGATGAGATTAAAGCCTTTCTACCTTTCTCTCCCTCTCTCTTAATCTCTCTCTCTCCTCTCTCTCTCTTACACACACACACACACACACACACACACACACACACACACAAACACAGATGGCCAAAGTAGTCATATATAAATGGTTAACGCTTTAACTGGAGAAAAACAGTTTCAGCAAAACATTTATTTTGATAGAAAAAGCAATATGGAATCCTAGAATCTTGGAGTTAGAAGAATCCTTAAAAGCCATCTCTTCTAGGGGTACCTGGGTGGCTCAGTAGGTTAAGCACCTGCCTTCAGCTCAGGTCATGATCCCAGGGTCCTGGGTTCAAGCCCCACATCCAGGTCCCCAATCTGCAGGGAACCTGCCTGTCCCTCTCCCTCTGCCCATCCCCCCAACTTGTGTGCTCTCCTCTCAAATGGATAATAAATAAAATCTTAAAAAAAAAAAGCCATCTCTTCTAAACTCCCATAGAACATCCTTGACTGAACTTGGATACCCCAGTGATAGGAAGCTCACTTCCTCTGAGACTCCCTAGACCTCACTCTGCCACCAACAAATATCTTAACCTTTTGTGACTCAGTCTCCAGGTCTGTGTAATAAAATGATACCTTCTACCCTACCTTCCTACAAAGATAATATGAGATAGTTTGGGAAAGATATAAATTATTATAGGTGAGTAAATAGTTGTCTTGGAAAGTAGAAGAGCAAATTTTCTAGAGAAAAGGACTGTCAGGCAGTGATTGAGACCAGAGGCTATGTATTTATATTGAAACCCATCAGCCTGATTGTGCTCTTTGACCATCTTCAGCTACTTGGATGTAGGTTTATATCAATGGGTAGTTATATTTCACCAGGCTTAGGATTTTGTTAGGTAAGTACAACAAAAGGAGGGAGATCAGAGGAGAGAGAGAATTTGCAGGGACATGATAACAATGATAAAAATGCTATTTATCTTTAACATAATTATTATTTTTATGCTAGGATTTTAGAAGTAAAACCATAGTGGATGTATACTACCAATTACCTTACCAATTGGTTCTGATCATCAACTTCCAATGTGTGTCAGGGATGGAGGCTGGGTTGTCATACATATCCTAGCAATTTTCCAACACCAGCAGTGTGTCCTACAATTCAACTAAATTCTGACACTACCTGGAGATGGCATCAGATCTCACAGGTTAAGTGCTCACTCTACAAAATTGCTCTCCACTTTACACCCCAATCCCAAGCCTAGGTTGTTACCTGTGCTTTTGACCAGTGGCTATAAATCAGGGATTCCCACAGTCCCCTTTGTGTTCAATTAATTTGCTAGAGATACTCACAGAAGTCAGAAAACCTGTTTACACATTAGCTTGGTGGTTTATTACAAAGGATATTAAAGGTTACAGATGAACATGACGAAAAGATGCATAGAGCAAGATCCCAAACAAAGGAGCTTCTATCCTTCTGGAGTTGGGAGCCTGGCACAGTGGCACATGGAAGTGTTCTGGTTTCCCAACCCAAAACCTGTCTGAACCCTGTCCTTTTGCATTTTCATGGAGACATCATTACACAGGCGTGACTGATTAAATTCATTGGCCACCCATGCTTGACCCCAATCTCTAAACCCCTCTTCCCTCCCTGGAGACCCAGGGGTTCCATCCCTCTAATCACAGGGTTGGCCTCCCTGGCAGAGCACAAATCCTTAGGAGGGGTCCAAAAATCACCTGAATCACATAACAAAAGACACCTTGAGCACTCCACTCATTTAGGAAATTCCAATAGTTGTAGGAGCTCTGTGTCAGAAATGGGACAAAGGTCAATGTGTATTTCTTGTTATAAATCACAATATCACTCTTACTTTAGAAGATGTCAAGCTGATTCTTACATATAGATTGAGATAGTTTTTATCTCCTTCAGTCACCTCCTTCATAACCAATCTGTATGTAGATATAATTAAAACTCTTGTTTTTGTTCCTAACACAGTATCTTGACGTATTTACTTAAGGCTTTTCATCACCAAACAGTACGTTTTTAGCTCTTAGCTTTTTCCCAACACTCTAATTTTAAATCTGGAATGAAGAGACAGGCCCTAAGGGGAGAATCACAAAGAACATATGTAGGATTAGGGGATGAAGAAAGAAAAATTAATAATATAACATGGTTGGAGAGACTTTATTCATGTCCACGGAAGCCATATGCAAAATTTTGTAAGAAAAACAATTCAAATAGATATTTGGAAAGATATCACAAACAAGTTTCTGAGTTAAGTATTCAGATCCTAAGAATGTATTAATGATAAAAGCATATAAAAAATATTGAAAGAAGTATCTTATTTTAGACCCAACTAAAAATTATCCATAGAAGTCTCTTAAGTATTATTTTTACATATGAAGTGGAAAACTTATTTTATCTAACAAAATGAATAGCATATTTTGCCACAGACATATTCTTTGAACATAATGATATGCATAACTTCTTTCATGTTATCACAAACTTTCTAACATTCCCTATGACATGATGCCACTATGAAAATGCATTACACCATATTAATTTTGGTTTGGAAGATTACTGCATATCAACCACCTCTGGTAATCCCTGAAATATAATATCTAATTTTCTGAATGTAGTTATATTTATTTTTAACAATATAAGTTTACCTTTATTAGTCAAAATCCGTTTGAAATAAAATAGCCCAGAAATAAACTCTCACAAACATGGTCAAATGATTTTTGATAAGGATGCCAAGATCATTCAGTGGGAAAAGGACAGTTTTTTTCAACAAATGGCACTGGGAAAAGCAGATAGCAACAAGGAAAAAAAAATGAAGATGCACCATTACCTTATGTCATATACAAAAACTAACACAAATTGAATCAAAGACTCAAATTTAAGAACTAAATTTATACAACTCTTAGAAGAAAACATAGGGTCAACCTTCATGGCATTAGATTGGGCAATGATTTCTTGGCTATGACACCAAAAGCATAGGTAACAAAAGAACAGATAAACTGGACTTCATCAATATTCAAAGCGTTTGTACATCAAAGGCATTATGAACGAAGTGAAAGGGCAATCCCCCAAAATGGAGAAAAAATCACAAAGCATATTTGTGATAAGGGATTAATATCAAGAACATATAAATAAACTACTAAGACTCAACAACAACAACAAAAAAAAAAACCCAATTCAAAAATGGGCAAAGGACTTAAACATTTCTCCAAAGAATATATACAAATGGCCAATAAATACATGAAAAGATGCTCAACATCATTAGTCACTAGAAAAGTCAAGTCAAAACCACAATGAGACACCACTTCATACCCATCAGGATGGCTTTTATTTTAAAAAGGTGGGAGGGCCACAAACAAATGGAAAGATAGCCCATATTCATGGATTGAAGGAACAAATATTATTAAAATATCCATACTACCCAATCTACAGATTCAATGTAATTCCTATTAAAATACCAACAGCATTCTTAACAGAACTAGAACAATCCCACAATTGTATAGAATCACAAAAGACCACAAATACCCTAAGCAATCTTGAAAACAAAAACAACAAAGCTAGAGGTATCACAATTCTGGATTTCAAGTTAAACCACAAAGCTGTAGTAATCAAACCAATATGGTACTGGCACAAAAACAGACACATAGATCAATGGCACAGAATAGAGAGCCCAAAAATAAATCTACACTTAAATGATCAATTAATCTTTGACAAAGCAGAAAAGAATATGCAATGGGAAAAAGACAGTCTCTTCAACAAATGGTGTTGGGAAAACAACTGCTACATGCAAAACAATGAAACTGGACCATTTTATTACATCATATGTGAAAATGAATTCAAAATGGATTAAGGACCTAAATATGAGACCTGAAGTCATAAAAACACTAGAAAAGAGTACAAGCAGTAATTTCTCTGACATCAGTTGTAACATTTTTCTAGCTATGTCTCCTGAGGCAAAGGAAACAAAAGCAAAAATAAACTACTGAGAGTACATCAAAATAAAAAGCTCCTAAATGGGAGAAGATATATGAAAATTATGTATCTGATAAAGGGTTAGTAACCAAAATATATAAAGAACTGGGTGGCTCGGTTGGATCAGACTCTTGATTTTGGCTCAGGTCACGATCTCACAGTTGTAAGACTGAGCCCCATGTTGTGTTCTACACTGGGTGTGGAGCCTGCTGGAGATTTTCTCTCTCACTCTGAGTCCCCCCAAAGTGTATGTGTGTGTGTGTGTGTGTGTGTGTGTGTGTGTGTGTATAACTTATACAGCTGAACAAAAACACCCAAATAATCCAATTTTAAAAACAGCAGGAGACATGAACAAACATTTCTCCAAAGAAGATACACGGATGGCCAACAGACACATGAAAAGATGCTCAACACCACTCATTGTCAGGAGGAAACAAATAAAAACCACAATGAGATATCACCTCACACCTGTCAGAATTGCTAAAATCAAAAACACAAAAAACAAGCTTTGGGGAGGATGTGGAGAAAAGGGCCTCTCTTACACTGTTGGTTGGAATGCAAACTTGTGCAGTGGAAACCAATCTGGAGGTTTTTCAAAAAGTTAAATATAGAACTATCACTGTTTATTGCAGCATAATTTGTAATAGATAAACTATGGAAGCAGCCCAAATATCCATCCACAAATGAATGGGTGAAGAAGAGGTGGTGTATATATATGTACAATGGAATAGTATTCAGCCATGAAAAGTAATGAAAGCTTGCCATTTGCAACAACATGGATGGAGCAAAAGAGTATAATGCTAAGTGAAATACATCATAGAAATACAAACACCATATTGTTTCACTCATACGTGGGATTTAAGAAACAAAACAAAGAGAAAAAAAGAAACAAAAAAAAACCAGACCCTTTACTATAGAGAACAAACTGATGGTTACCAGAGAGGAGGTGGGAGGGGGAAGAGATGAAGGGGATTAAGAGTGCACTTATCTTGATGGGCACTGAGTAATGTACAGAATTCTTGAAACACTATACTGTACACCTAAAATTAATATAATACTGTATGTTAACTACACTGGAATTTAAAAAAAGAAAAAAAATGTGGGAGGGATAAGTTTGGCAAGGATGTTGAGAAACTGGAACACTTTTGCACTGCTGGTATGAATGTAAATCGATATAGCCACTATGGAAAATAGTTTGGCTGTTCCTCAAAAAACTAAAGAGAATTATCATATGATTCAGTTATTCGACATGTAGAAAAAATTGAAAGCAGCAACACGAACTGATCCCTGCAGACCAATTGGTCACACCAATGGTCACCATTATTCACAATAGCCACAAGGTGGAAAATATCAAAATATCCATGAACAGATGAATGGATAACTAAAATAAAAAACTCAGTCTTTACCTCTGTTGTAGGGAAATACCTAATTCAGTCTATCTCCTGTGTATCTCCTGTACTACACAGGCAAAACATTTATTTCTGACACTTCTGGCCAACAAATGTGTAGCTGTTTTCTCCCCCCGACAACTAGCAAGTCTCTGACACCAGCTGAGTGTCCTACAATTTAACTCAATCCTGATACTACCTACCCAGAGACAGCACTGGATCCCACAGCTTCAGGGTTTCATCCCACAGACTGTTCCTACCCACTGCCCCACACACATACACACATTTCAGAAGCCAGCTGCAGCTCCAGGTTATCACCTGTGCTTCTGACCAATCAGCTATAGATTGGAGGTTCTAATGACCCTGGGTTCAGTTAATTTGCCAAAGTGGCTCGCTGAACTCAGGGAAACACATCTACCAGATTATCGAAAGATATGATAATGAGTAAACAGCCAGATGAAGCGATGTGTAGGGTAAGGTCTCAGATGTTCCTGAATGAAGGAGCTTTTGTCCCCATGGAGTTGGGGTGTATCATCCTCCCAGTATGGTTGTGTTCGCAAACCTGGAAGCTTTCTGAACCCCCTACTTTTGGGATTTTATGGAGGCTTCCTCACATAGGGATGATTAATTATTAATGTCATTTCCAGCCCCTTTTGCCTCTCTAGAGGAGAGAGGTAAGGATGAAAATTCTAAGACTCTAATCATGGCTTAGTCTTTCTGGTGAAGGCCCCTATCCAGGAGCCTACCTAGAGGTACCTCGCTAGAACAAAAGATGCTCCTAGTGCTCTTATCACTGAGGAATTTAGAAGAGTTTTAGGAGCCCTATATCAGGGATGTTGTAAAAAACCAAGTATTAAAACAAGATTGCCCTTTGGGACGCCTGGGTGGCTTAGTCGGTTAAACGTCTGCCTTCGGCTCAGGTCATGATCCCAGGGTCCTGGGATTGAGCCCCACATTGGGCTCTCTGCTCAGCGGGAGCCTGTTTCTCCCTCTCCCTGCCACTCCCCTTGCTTGTACTCTCTCTCTCTCTCTGTCAAATAAATGAATAAAATCTAAACAACAACAACAAGATTGCCCCTAGTGTTCTTATAACTTAGGAAATTACAAGGGTTTTAGGAGCTTTGTGCCCAGGAATTGGGGGCAGAGACCAATATATATATTTTCTACTATCTTACAATAATGGAATGTGCTATATACATATAATGGAATATTACTCAGCCTTAAATAGGAGTGAAATCTGACATATGCTACAACACAGATGAATCCTGAAAATACGCTAGGTGAAATAAGCCAGACGAAAGAACAAATATTGTATGATTCCACTTATGTGAATAACCTAGAAAAGACAGATTCATAATGACAGAAAGAAGATCAGAGGTTGCCAGGAATAAAGGGAAGGAGGTAAAAGAGAGTTATTGTTTAATGGGTACAGACTTTGTTTGAGATGATAAAAAATTCCAGAGATCAATAGTGGTGATGGTTGCATAACATTGTGAATATACTTAATACCAATGAATTGTACACTCATTAGAAAGATAAATTTTATGTTATATATATATTTTATCATATTTTTTAAAAAAGAAGCAATAAAAGCAAAAAAGTGGATTATATCAAACTAAAAAGCTTCTGCACAGCAAAGGAGACCCATCAACAAAACAAAAGGCAACCTACTGAATGGGAGAAAATAAATGCAAATCATATAGCTGATAATGGGCTAACAGTCAAAATATATAAAGAATTCGTACAACTCAATAGTAGAAAAAAAGTGGACAATCTGATTTAAAAATGGGCAGAGAGGGGCGCCTGGGTGGCACAGCAGTTAGGCGTTTGCCTTTGGCTCAGGGCGCGATCCCGGCGTTGTGGGATCGAGCCCCGCATCAGGTTCCTCCGCTATGAGCCTGCTTCTTCCTCTCCCACTCCCCCTGCTTGTGTTCCCTCTCTCGCTGGCTGTCTCTATCTCTGTCGAATAAATAAATAAAATCTTTAAAAAAAAATGGGCAGAGAATCTGAATAGACATTTTCCCAAAGACATTCAAATGGCCAAGACACAGGAAAAGCTGCTCAACACCACCAATCATCAGGGATAGGCAAAACAAAAGGACAAGGAGATATCACCTCACACAAGTCAGAATGGCTATTATCAACAAGACAAGAAATAGAAAGTGCTGGCATAGATGTGGAGAAAAGGGAACCCTCATGCACTGTTGTTAGGAATGTAAACTGGTGCAGCCACTATGGAAATGGTATGGAGATTCCTCAAAAAAAATGGAAAATAGAGCTATCATATAATACAACAATTCCACTCGGGTGTTTATCCAAAAGAAATAAAAACATGAAGTCAAAAAGATATATGCACCCCTCATGTTCACTGCAGCATTATTTACAATAGCCCAGACATGGAAACAACCTACTCTCCATCCATGGGTGAATGGATAAAGAAAACATTGTGTGTACATACATGTGTACACACACACACACACAATACACAACAGAATATTATTCAACCATAAAAAGGAATGAAATCTTGTCATTTGTCACAGCATGGATGGACTTCCAGGGCATTATGTTAAGTGAAATAAGTTGGATAGGAAAAGACAAATACCACATGATCTCACTTATGTATAGAATCTGAAATAGCAAAAACAAAAACCAAAACCCAGCTCACAGATACAGAGAACAGATTGGTGATTGCAAGAGGCAGAAGGGTGGAGAAGGTGGTGTGGAGGGAGAGAAATGGGTGAAGGAGCTCAAAAGGTGAGAACTTCCAGTTATAAAATAAGTAAGTCATGGGGATGTAATGTACAGCATGGTGACTATAGTTAATAATACCGTATTGCATATTTTAATGTTGCTGAGAGATCTTAAAAGTTATCATAATATTTGATTTGTTAGTATCTTGTTGAGAATTTTTGCATCCATGTTCATCAGGGAAAAATTGGCCTGTAATTCTCCTTTTTAGTGGGGTCTTTGCCTGGTTTTGGAATCAAGGTAATGTTGCCCTTATAGAAGGAGTTTGGAAATTTTACTTCCATTTCTATTTTTTGGAACAGTTTGAGAATTATTCACCATGATCAAGTGGAATTTATTCCTGGACAGCAGGAGTGGTTCAACATTTGCAAATCAATCAACATGATACACCATATTAATAAAAGAAGGGATAAGAACCAGATCCTCTCAATAGATTCAGGAAAACCATCTGACAAAATATAGCATCGATTCTTGATAAAAACCCTCAACAAAGTAGAGATAGAGGGAACATACCTCAACATCATAAAGGCCATATTCAAAAGACCCACAGCTAATATCATCCTCAATGGGGAAATACTGAGAGTTTTTCCTCTATGGTCAAGAATATGACAGGGATTTCCACTCTCACCATTGCTACTTAACATAGTACTGGAAGTCCTAGCCTCAGCAATCAGACAACAAAACCAACTAAAAGGCATTCAAACAGGTGAGGAATAAGTCAAACTTTCACTATTTGCAGATGACATGATACTCTGTAGAAAACCAAAAAAACTCCACCAAAAATTACTAGAACTGATACACAAATTCAGCAAAGTCGCAGGCTATAAAATCAATGTACTGAAATCTGTTGCATTTCTATACACCAGTATTGAAGAAAAATCAAGGAATTAATCCCATTTACAAGTGCACCAAAAACCCTAAGATACCTAGGAATAAACCTAGGCAAAGAGGTAAAGATCTGTCCTCTGAAAACTGTAGAACACTAATGAAAGACATTGAAGAGGACACAAAGAAATGGAAAAGCATTCCATGCTCATGGATTGGAAGAACAAATATTGTTTAAATGTCCATACTACCCAAAGCAATCTATACATTTAATGCAATCCCTATCAAAATACCACCAGCATTTGGGGCGCCGGGGTGGCTCAGTCAGTTAAGCATCTGATGTTTTATTTCAGCTCAGGTCATGATCTCAGAGTTGTGAGATTGAGCCCAACGTCAGGTTCCATGCTCACTGTGGAGTCTGCTTGAGATTCTCTCCTTCTGCCCCTCCCCCTGCTCTCTCTAAAATAAATAAATAAAATCTAAGAAAAAAAAAGAAAAAAAAAGAAATGCCACTAGTATTTTTCACAGAGTTAGAACAAACAATCCTAAAATTTGTATGGGACCACAAAAGACCTCAAATAGCCAAAGCAATATTGAAAAAGAAAAGCAAAGCAAGAGGCATCACAATTCCAGACTTCAAGCTCTATTACAAATCTGTAGTTATCAAGACAGTATGGTACTGGCACCAAAACAGACACACAGATCAATGGAACAGAATAGAAAACCCAGAAATGGACTCTCAACTATATGGTCAACTAACCTTCGACAAAGAAAGAGAGAATATCCAATGAATAAAAGACAGTCTCTTCAACAAATGTTGTTGGGAAAACAAGACAGCAACATACAAAAGACTCAGACTATAACACTTTCTTACACCATACACAAAAATAAATTCAGAATAGATGAAAAACCTAAATGTGAGAGAGGAAACTATCAAAAACCTAGAGAAGAACACAGGCAGCAACCTCTCTGACCTTAGCTGGAGCAACTTCTTATTAGACACATCTCCAGAGACAAGGGAAACAAAAGTAAAAAAACTATTGGGACTTTATCAAGATAAAAAGGTTCTGCACAACAAAGGAAACAATCAACAAAACTAAAACACAACCTACAGAATGGGAGAAGATATTTGCAAATGACATATCTGATAAAGGGTTAATATCCAAAATCTGTAAAGAACTTAGCAAACTCAACAACCCAAAAATAAATTATCCAGTTAAGAAATAGGTAGAATATACGAACAGGTATTTTTCCAAAGAAGACACAGAGATGGGTAACAGATACATGAAATGGATGGTGCTCAACATCACCCCCCATCAGGGAAATACAATTCAAAACCACAATGAGATACCACCTCACACCAGTCAGAATGGCTAAAATTAACAGCACAGAAAACAACAGATGTTGGCAAGAATGCGGAGATAACGGAACCCTCATACACTGTTGGTGGGAATGCAAACTGGTGCGGCCACTCTGGAACACAGTATGGAGGTTCCTCAAAAAGTTAAAACTAGAACTACCCTATGGCCTAGCAACTGCACTACTAGGCATTTACCCAAAGGACACAAAAATACTGATTTGGAGGGGACATGCGCCCTGATGTTTATAGCAGCACTATCAACAATAGCCGAAATATAGAAAGAACACAAATATCCACTGACTGATGAATGGATAAAGGTTATATATCTATACATAGATATATAGATATTCCAATATTACTCAGCCATCAAAAAGAATGAAGTCTTGCCATTTGCAATGACGTGGATGGAGCTAGAGTTTATTACGCTAATTGAGATAAGTCAGTCAGAGAAAGACAAATACCATATGATTTCACTCATATGTGGAATATAAAAAACAAAACAGATGAACATAGGGAAGAGGAAAAAAAAAAGAAGGAAGCAAGCCATAAACTCTTAATTATAGAGAACAAACTAAGGGCTGCTGTAGGAGAGGTGGGAAGGCTATGGGCTACTTGGGTGATAGGTATTAAGGAGGGTCACTTGTGTTAAGCACTGGGTGTATTATGTAAGTGATGAATCACTAAGTTCTACACCTGAAACCAATTTTTACCATGTGTTAATTAACTAGAATTTAAAATTTGGAGAAAAAAAGTAAATAAAAGTTCCAAGAAAATAAATTTTTGTAACTACGTAAGATGACAGATGTTAGACTTACTGTGGTGATCATTTCACAATATATACAAATATCAAATCCTTGATGTTGTATGCCTGAAACTAATGTTATATGAAAATCACACTTCAATTTCAATCAATTTTTTTACAGATATATTTTATTTGAGAGAGAGAGAAAGAGAGAACGTACATATGAGTGGGGGGAGGGCAGAGGGAGAGAATCCCCAAGTGGACACTTCCTGCTGAGCACAGAGTCCACGTGTGGGGCACGATCTCACGACCCATGAGATCACGACCTGAGCCAAAACCAAGAATCACTTAACTGACTGAGCCACCCAGGTGCCGCTCAATCAATTAATTTAAAACAAACAACCCCTAAGTAGTAGTATAGTACTATCCCAGTGACTCTGCATTGTTTTCTGTATAAAAATATTTAAAGATTCATTCCTTTTCCCTACATACCATTTTCTACATGATGTTCTGTCCTTTGGTGCCTCAGCATATGTTTCAGTCTCCGCATTTGAACTGAAGCTGCTTGGACTATATAGTCGGAGAAGAGGAGAGGAAGGACTGAAGATTACCTCAGATGGTAGAAGGTCATGTGCAGACCAACCCATGGGTTCTACCTTCCGTATTACCATGCATTGACCTTCTTATCCATGAGTTTTCTGGGCTTGTGCCTGAAATACCTTTCCGTTGCCACCTACAGAACTCTTTTGTCACTCCCTCAATGGAAGTTTTTTTTCATGCCCTTACAATGAACCAGGCATTCTTTTCTATGTGTACCCATAGCAACTGTATTACAATTATTCAAATACTACGTGGCTACTATGTGCCAGGCATTCCTTAAGGCGGTTGGAATAAATAGGTCATTGAACAAAATGTACAAATATCTCTGTCCTCCTGGAAGTTAGATTAGAATCAAGGGAAATGGACAATGGACAATAAACATAATAAATCCACTGATGGTTAGAAAGTGATAAGTGATATAGAAAAGAGAAACGGATGGTAGGGTATCAGTGCAAGGGGTGAGAAAAGATGGGCACGGTGCAGTATTAAACAGAATAGTCCAGGTTAGCCCCATTAAAAGGTGGTATAAGAGCAAAGGTATGTTTTCTGTCTCCCCTGATGGTCTTAAAGTCAATGACCGTGTAATTTATTTTGGGTCTTTCCTTTCTGGTACAATGCCAAACTCTTAGTTGGTTATAAAATGAATTAAATGAAATAGGTCTGTATATTTAAAAGAAACTGACTCTGTGTGTGTCTACATGTTCACACATTTGTGGTAATACATACACAGAAATTCTTTACATTCTAAATTCATTGTTATTTTATATTTCATTTATATATACGCATAATATATATACATACACTGCTTCATTTAAAAAAAATTAAAAGTGACTACAAAGAAGACATAAAGGGGCACCTGGGTGGCTCAGTCAGTTAAGGTCCTGCCTTTGGCTCAGGTCATGATCACAAGGTCCAGGGATTGAGCCCCACATTGGGCTCCATGCTCAACAAGGAGTTTGCTTCTCCCTCTGGCCCTCCCTCCCAACCCCCTGGCTTGTGCTTGTGTGCTCGCACTTTCTCTCTCTTTCTCTCTCCCCCCCCCAAATAAAATCTTTAAAAAAAGGAGACATACAATAAAAATATTCTTTATTAAAGTTACTAATTAAGGGCACCTGAATGGCTCAGATGGTTTTAAGTGTCTGACTCTAGATTTGGGCTCAGGTCATGATCTCAGGGTCCTGAGATCGAGCCCCCTATTGGGGATCCTGCTTAAGATTCTCTCTCTCTCCCTCTCCCCACCCTCCGCTTGTGCTCTATCTATAGAGAGAGAGAGGAAAAGTTACTAATTAAATTGTAGAAAATCAGGACTAACTGAAAGAATAGAGACATGTAGTTGAAGGCCAACATAATGCCTTAAAATTCAGTGCTTGCCTGATGCATCTTTAAACTAGACTGAAAAGATATATGGCTATTTGATTCTTATTATTAGAAAAAAGGAAGGCTTTAAGGGAGGAGAAAAAGTTTTCATAACTGAATTGTAGAAGGAATTTTCACAGAACTTCATTATAAGAGACAACTGGATAAAGCAGCAAATGGAATTCTCTATTATTACAATAAAACAGGTGAATTTCACAAAGCTGTTTTCTTTATGTAAATTTTGATAAAAAGGAAAATTATAGTACTTAAGAATAACTCAATGTAAGAAATTCCACAAAAAGTTCCAGACTAAATAGCAGCTTTCTAGCGTATAACTTGATCCTTGGATAGAATTGAGAATATAAGGGGCGCCTGGGTAGCGCAGTCGTTAGGCGTCTGCCTTTGGCTCAGGGAGTGATCCCGGCATTCCGGGATCGAGTCCCACATCGGGCTCCTCCGCTGGGAGCCTGCTTCTTCCTCTCCCACTCCCCTGCTGTGTTCCCTCTCTTGCTGGCTGTCTGTCACATAAATAAATAAAAAATCTTATGGGGCGCCTGGGTGGCACAGCGCTTAAGCAACTGCCTTTGGCTCAGGGCTTGATCCTGGTGTTGCGGGATCGAGCCCCACATCAGGCTCCTCTGCTATGAGCCTGCTTCTTCCTCTCCCACTCCCCCTGCTTCTGGTTCCCTCTCTCACTGGCTGTCTCTATCTCTGTCGAATAAATAAATAAAATCTTAAAAAAAAAAATCTTTAAAAAAAAAAAGAATTGAGAATATAAGAGTGAAAAGTCCCTCAGACAATGTTCCTCAAATACCATTTCTCTCAGCTAGGCTCTTGGCTAGCAGGAAAAGGTTATAATTGGCCAAGATACTAATGACAAGACTTGGAATGCTGCTAGTTTATATTTCTAACCGATGATAGAACCATATGCTTTGGAAATAGCAGAATTGACATCAAATCATGAAATCTGAGATAACCTGTGTTATGGCTGCCTCCTCTGACCATTTCATTTCAAGCAAAATGAAAATTTTCTTCAGTAAGCTGCTTTTAATTGAATCTACTTTAGCTCTTAAAATCACTTTTTACTGGAATTTCAGATCTCCATGTTGTAAAGTACAGCTGAAATAATTTTGGCTGGAACACTTTCAAAGCAGCTGTTGACATCGTCCACAATAGTGAAAGAATAGCCTCAGTCATGCATCCCTGAAGCATCTGCTTAGAGCTGCATGACTTCTGGGTGTATAATTTAACTACAAAATGTCTTTCTAGAAGACTAAAATTCAATTTGCGGTGTGGCAATGCTAAAACAAATTACCTATTGTGCAAAAGTCACTGATTTAATTTTTCAGTTAATAAATTTCCTAATAACCTTTATGTGTTAGTTACTGTTCAAAATATGTTTGTGTTCATGTTGAGCCATGTTTTTCTACTGATAATTTAAAAATGGGACAATTCATTTTTTTTTAAATCAGGGAGACTTTCATGTTAGATGGCAGAGTAGTAGGATCCTAAGCTCACCTTGTCCCATGGATACAACAACACCCACATCAGTATAAATAACACAGAAAATGACCCAAAGACTGGCAGAACAGACTCTCCACAGTTAAATGTAAACAAGAGGCCACAGCCAAGGAGGTAGGAAGGGCAGAGATACAGTCAGGAACTAAAAGGACCCATGGGTCTCTCTGTGGGAGACAGGGAACAGTGGGTGCAGAGAGGGGAGAGGAGCAGATCCACACACCCAGAATTCCAGGCTTGGGGAAACGAATCCCATAACATTGGGTTCTGAAAACCAGAAGGGCCTAACAATCAGTGGGGCCTAACACCTAGAAATTTAAAAATCAGCAGCCTCAGCTCTAGGAGAGCCAGAAGGGCAGATTCCCCCCCTTAAGGTCACAGCACAGCAGAGATACAGCATAGAAGTAGCAGTTTAAAAAATACCTGGGGTATATGGAAGGAGATTTGTTTACTAATCTCAGAACCTCAGCTGGGAAGGGTAGGGATCACTGAGACACCTCTTCAAGAACACAAAAGCAGGCAGTGCCATTTCCCTCTCCCACCTCCCCAACCTAGAAACATGGAAAGCTGCAGGATCCCATGCAGCACAACACCCTCCACTTAACTGGTTAACAGCATTACACTACTCCATGGCTTCTGCAGATCCACCTCCTCCAACCTGGCTGGCCTCCACAGTTTTCCCAAGTGGCTACAGGTCCCCTGCCACAGAAGACCAGCGTGGAGCTTGGTAGCACTGTGCCCCCACCCCACATTCTCCTACATATCTGCCCCCGCCAATAAACACTTCATTGGAGCACATCCAAAGTGGAGCCACAAGCCTGGAAGTGTGCAAGAGCCCTGACAGGGGCCAGCACTACTCCAAAGTGACTTCTGCCTGGGGGGAGAGAAAGATAACCACACACACCAGCCTGACTGTGGCTTCAGCAGTGAGTTGGGGACAGACATCTAGACTGACTATTGGCCCTACCCACCAATGGAAGCTTTTGAAGGGACAACACAGGGAAAGCACCCTGTAGTACACTGCTACTACATCTCTGGAAAACACTTGGTCTGACTCACACTGACCCACCACCGACACAGGGATCAAACTCTGCCCACAACAGGCAAAGAGAGCCACTGCAGATGACTGAACTGAAGGAAATGTGGCAAAGCCACAATATTAGGACACAAGCAACAGACACAGGAGACACCCCTGGAGCACCAGGTTCTGGTAAACAGGGGACACTGCACTGCAAGGCACTACAGGACCTTTTCTTCATAAGGTCATTACCCTCAAAAGCAAGAGACGTAGCTGACCTCCTAACACAGAGAAACAGACATGGA
Organism: Ailuropoda melanoleuca; assembly: GCF_002007445.2. Lineage (NCBI taxonomy): Eukaryota > Metazoa > Chordata > Mammalia > Carnivora > Ursidae > Ailuropoda > Ailuropoda melanoleuca. Next base: position 67,188,058 of record NC_048227.1, on the reverse strand, counting down.
AAGTTAGACAAAATGAAGAGGCAGAGGGATATGTCCCAAATGAAAGAACAGAACAAAATCACAGTAAGAAAGCTAAGTGAAACAGAAATAAGTAATATGTCTGGTAGAGAATTTAATGCTCATAAAGATAGCACTGGACTTGAGAAAAGAGTGGAGGAGCTCAGTGAGACCCTCAACAAAGATATAGAACACATAAAAAAGAACCAATCAGAGATGAAGAACTCAATAACTGAAACTAAAAACAGACTTTATGGAATAGACTAGAGGAAGCGGAACAGATCAGTGACCTGGAGGACTAAGTAACAGAAAAAATCAAGCTGAAAAAGAGAGGGGGGAAAATGATAATAGAGTTAGGGAACTCAGTGACAGCAAGGACTGGGAGAGCAGCCGTGGGGCACATACAACCAGGACACTGCACATTTTCAGCAGCACAGACAGAAATGGAGTCAGTGTGGTCTGGAGAACTCAGTGAAGAGCAGACTGAGATCTCTCTGTTCTAAGACAGAGGTTTGGATATGGTCACTGCTGCTCTGACTCTCAGAAGAGACACAGAAAGCTGTTAGGGAAAGCTGCCAAGAACAAAAGCCCCCCAAAACTGGTTCTCACAAGCCCATCATTCCCCCGCCGCCAACAGAGGGCAGGGCAACTCTGCCCAAGCAGGGTTGCCTGAGTATCAGAGAGGCAGGCCCCTCCCCCAGAAGGCAGGCTGAAAGAACAAGAAGCCCACATCCCTAAGATCCCTATAAAACAGGTGCACCGTGCTTGGGTCCTGGCCAATAATTTGGACTCTGTATATTCCTACAACCACACCTCATCAGAATGACAAAGAGGAGGAACCCCCAACAAAGGAAAGAAACAGAGACTGTGGCCTCTGCCACAGAACTAATGGATATGGATATAACCAAGATGTCAGAAATGGATTTCAGAGTAACAATTATCAAGATGATGTATAGACTTGAGGAAAATATAAATGAAAATATAGAATCTCTAAGGGCTGAAATAAGAACTAATCTGGTGGAAATTAAAAATGCTATGAATGAAATGCAGTCTAAACTGGATGCTCTGACGGCCAGGGTAAAAGAGGCAGAAGAATGAATTAGTGAGTTAGAGGATGAGATGATAGAAGAGAAGGAAAAAGAGGTGGCATGGGGAAAAAGAACCCAATTTCAAGAAACTAAGCTAAGGAAGATTACTGACACAATGAAACATTCCAATATCAGAATTATCGGGATCCCCGAGGGGGCTGAGAAAGAGAGAGGTCTAGAAGATGTATTTAAGCAAATCGTAGCTGAGAATTTCCCTAATCTGGGGAAGGAAACAAGCATTCATGTCCAAGAGGCAGAAAGGACCCCTCCCAAGATCAATGAGATCAGACCAACACCACGACATAGAATAGTACAATTGGCAAATCTTAGATCCAAGGAAATAATCTCGAAAGCAGTGAGGGGGAAGAGATCTCTTACATACAGAGGGAGAAACATCAGAATAATGTCAGACCTGTCTACAGAGACCTGGCAAGCCAGAAAGGGCTAGCAAGACATATTCAGAGTATTAAATAGGAGGAACATGCAGCCAAAGATACTGTATCCAGCAAAGCTGTCATTCAGAATGGATGGAGAGACAAAGAGCTTCCAAAACCGGCAGAAACTGAAAGAATATGTGACCACCAAGCCAGCCCTGCAAGAAATATTAAGGGGAGTTCTATGGAAGTAAGACCAGATACAGAACAGAAATGTACAGAGACAATCTATAGAAACAAGGACTTCATAGATAACATGAGGACATTAAAATCATCTCTCTCAATTATCACTCTCAATGTGAATGGCCTAAATGCTTCCATAAAACGTCCCAGGGTTGCAGATTGGATAAAAACACATGACCCATCCATATGCTGTCTACAAGAGAATCATTTTGAACCTAAAGATACATCCAGACTGAAAGTGAAGGGATGGTGAACCATTTTTCATGCCAATGGATCTCAAAAGAAAGCTGGGATAGCAATTCTTATATCAGATAGATAGATTTTAAGCTAAAGACTGTAGTTAGAGATACAGAGGATACTGTATTATTCTTAAAGGGTACATACAACAAGAGGATCTAACAATTATAAATATCTATGCCCCCAACAGGGGAGCAGCCAGATACACAAGCCAACTCTTAACCAGAATAAACAGACATATAGATAATAATACGTTTAATAGTAGGGGACCTCAACACTCTGCTCTCAGCAATAGACAGATCATCTAAGCAGAAAATCAACAAAGAAATAAGAGTTTGAATGACACCCTGGACCAGATGGACCTCCTAGATATATAAAACATTCCACCCTAAAACAACAGAATACTCATTCTTTTGGAACACCCATGGAACTTTCTGTAGAATAGACCATATACTGGGTCACAAAACAGGTCTCAACCGATACCAAAAGATTGAGATTATTCCCTGCATATTCTCAGACCACAATGGGAACTGGAACTCGATCACAAGAAAAAATTTGGAAGAAACTCTGGGAAGCTAAGGACCATCCTGCTTAAGAATATTTGGGTAAACCAGAAAATTAAAGAAGAACTTATGCAATTTATGGAACCAATGAGAATGAAAACACATCGATTCAAAACCTATGAGATACTGCAAATGTGGCCCTAAGGAGGAAACACATAGCATTTCAAGCCTCACTCAAAAGAACAGAAAAATCTAAAATACAGACACTATACTCACACCTTAAACAGCTGGAGATGAAACAAAAGAACAGGCCAAACCCACGCACGAGAAGACAATTGATTAAGATTAGAGCAGAGATCAATGAATTACAAACCAGTAGCACAGTAGAGCAGATCAACAAAACTAGAAGCTGGCTCTTTGAAAGAATTAAAAAGATCGATAAGCCACTGGCCACACTTATTCAAAAGAACAGAGAAAGGACCTAAATTAATAAAATTATGAATGAAAGGGGAGATATCACAACCAACACCAAGGAAATAGAAACAATCATTAGAAACTATTATCAGTTTGCTTCCCAGAGTCCACAAACAGGGCTTCAGAGGGGAGGGGGGTAGGGGAATGGGATAGGCTGGTGATGGGTATTAAGGAGGGCACGTATTGCGTGGTGCACTGGGTGTTACACGCAAGTAATGAATCATAGAACTTTACATCAAAAACTAGGGATGTACTGTATGGTGACTAACATAATATAATAAAAAATATTATTATTAAAAAAAGAAACTATTATCAACAACTATATGCCAATAAATTAAACAACCTGGAAGAAAGGGATGCCTTCCTGGAAACTTACAAACTACCAAGCCTGAAAGAGGAAGAGACTGATAACCTAAATAGGCCAATATCAAGTAAAAAGATTGAAGCAGTGATCAAAAACCTGCCAAAAAACAACAGTCCAGGACCTGATGGATTCCCTGGGGAATTCTACCAAACATTCAAAGAAGAAATAATACCTATTCTCCTGAAGCTGTTTCAAAAAATAAGAACAGAAGGAAAACTTTCAAACTCATTCTATGAAGCCAGTATCACCTTGATCCCCAAACCAGGCAAAGACCCCATCAAAAAGGAGAATTACAGATCGATGTCCCTGATGAATACGGATGCCAAAATTCTCAACAAGATCCTAGATAATAGGATCCAACAGTACTTTAAAAGGATTATCCATCACAACCAGGTGGGATTCATCCCTGGGATGCAAGGGTGCTTCAACATTCGCAAATCAATCAGTGTGATAGATCACATTAATAAGAGAAGAGACCCTCTCAACTGATGCACAAAAAGCATTTGACAAAACACAGCATCTTTTCCTGATTAAAACCCTTCAGAGTGTAGGGATAGAGGGTACATTCCCTCAATCTCATAAAAA
>NC_048227.1:67140424-67184093 GCF_002007445.2 Ailuropoda melanoleuca | reverse complement strand
GGGGTGGGGGGATGTGCTAGCCCAGTGATGGGTATTAAGGATGACATGTACTGCATGGAGTACTGGGTGTTATATGCAAACAATGAATCATGGAACACTACATCCAAAACCAATGATGTACTGTAGTGTGACTAACATAACATAATAAAAAATTTAAAAATAAATAAATAAATATGTGACTAAAAGGCAGAGATTGTCAGAGCAGATTAAAAAAAAAACAAGATTCAGCTATATGTTATCTACAATAAATCTACTTTAAATAAAGACATGTAAGATTAAAAGTAAAGAGATGGAGAAAGATATATCATGCTAACAGTAAGCAAAAGAAAACAGGAGTAGCTGTATTAATCTCAGAGTGGACTTCAAAGCAAGGGAAGATATCAGGGATAGAGAGAGGCATTAGATAATGATAAAGGGGTCAACCCTCCAAGAAGACATAACAATCCTTAATGTTTATGGGCCTCAGTATATGTGAAGCAAAAATTGATAGAACTGCAAAGAGGAATAGACGTATCCTATTGCAGACTTCAACACCCCTCTAGAGAAATGGACAGATCCAGCAGGCAAAAAATCATTTAAGGCCAGAGTTGAATTCAACAACACCAACAATCAACTGGATATGATGAACATCTATACACTACTTCATCCAACAGCAGCAGATTACATTCTTCTCAAACTTACATGAAACATTCACTAAGACAGACAACATTCTGAGCCATAAAACAAACTGTAACACATTTAAAAGAATGGATGTCATACAATGTCTGCTCTTAGAGCACAATGGAAATAAACTAGAAATTCATAACAGAACAAAGACTGGAAAATCACAAAACACTTGGACATCAAGCAACATACTTCTAAACAACACATGGGTCAAAGAAGAAATCTTAAGAGAATTTTTAAAAATACTTTGAACTAGAAAAAAGTACTTTGAACTAAATGAAAACACAGCTTATCAAAATTTGTCGGATGCAGCAGAAAAAGTGCTTACAGCAAAATTTATAGCATTGAATGCATATATTGGAAAAGAAGAAAGATTTAATACCAATCATCTAAGCTTCAAACTTAGGTAAACAGGGAAAGAAGAGGAAATTGAATCCAAAGCAAACAAAAGAACATAAATAATAACAATTAGAGCACATATCAATGAAACTAAAAATAGGAAGTCAGTAAAGAAGTCAACAACACCTAATGTCCTTTCTTTAAAAGGATTAATAAAATCAATAAGCCTCTAGCCAGACTAACTAAAGAAAAAAGAGAGGACACAAATTACTAATATAAAAAATGAAAAAGAGGGTATCAATGCTGATCCCCTATACATTAAAAGGATAATAATGAAATATCATGAACAACTTTATGCCCATACATATGATAACCTAGATAAAATGGACCAATTCCTTGAAAGATACAAACTGTCAAAATTCACAGATGAAGAAACAGACAATCTGAATTGGTCTATATCAAAGAAATTGAATCAATAATTAATAACCTTCCAAAACAGAAAGAACCGGGCTTTACTTTAGCTTACCCGTGAATTCTACCAAATATTTAAGAAAGAAACTATACCAATTCTCTACAATCTCTTCTAGAACACAGAAACAGAAGGACTATTTCCTAACTTAGTCTTTCAGGCCAGCATTACACTAGTGCCAAAATCTGACAGAGACATTACAAAAAAAAAAAAAAAATAGAGACCAATATCTCTCATGAACATAGATGCAAAAATCCTCAACAAAATATTAGCAAATTGAATCTGTAATGTATGAAAAGAATTAGACACCACACCCAAGGGGGATTTATCCAAGGTAGGCACGGCTGTTCCAACATTTGAAAATCAGTTACTGTGATGAATCATATCAACAGAATGAAGGAAAATCATGGGATAATATAAAGAGAAGCAGAAAAAGCATTTGACAAAATCTAACACTCATTCCTGATAAAAACTCCCAACAAACTAGAAATAGAAGAGAACTTCCTCAACTTGATAAAGAACACCTACCAAAAATCCCGGCAGCTAACATCATATTTATGAGTGAGAAACTTGCTTTCCCACTAAGATCAGAAACAAGTAGAAGGTATCCCTTTTCATCACTGCTTTTCAACATCACACTAGAAGTCCCAGTTAATGTAATAAAAAGAAAATAAAAATCACAGAGATTGGGAAGGAAGAAATAAAACTATTTGGAGATATGATCATCTATCTAGAAAAATCAGAAAGAATCTACATATAAAACTTCTAGAATTAATAAGTGATTACGGCAAGACTGCAGGATACAAATATGTAGTAGTCAATTGCTTTCTTATATACAAGCAATGAACAAGGGGAACTTGAAATGAAAAACTTATTACCATTTACATTAGCACCCCTCCACACACATGAGGGAATACTTAGGTATAAATCTAAAAAGGTATGTACAGAATTTATATGAGGAAAACTACGAGGCTCTGATGAAATATATCAAAGAACTAAATTAGTGGAGAGATAGATATTCCATATTCCCAGACAGGAAGACTCAATATTGTCAAAACATTAGTTCTTCCCAACTTGACCTATAGTTTCACCTCATCCCAATCAAAATCCCAGCAAGTTATTTTATGGATGTTGATAAAAGGATTCTAAAGTTTATACAGAGGGGCGCCTGGGTGGCACAGTCGTTAAGCGTCTGCCTTCAGCTCAGAGCATGATCCCAGCGTTCCGGGATCGAGCCCCACATGAGGCTCCTCCGCTGGAAGCCTGCTTCTTCCTCTCCCACTCCCCCTGCTTGTGTTCTCTCTCGCTGGCTGTCTGTCTCTGTCAAATAAATAAATAAAAATCTTTTTTAAAAAAATAAAGTTTATACAGAGAAGCAAAAGACCCAGAATAGCCAACTCAATATTGAAAGAGAACAAATTTGGAGGACTCACACTATCTGACTTCACGACTCACTATAAAGGTACAGTAATCAAGACAGTGTGGTATTAGTGAAAGAACAGACTAGGAGATTAATGGAACAGAATAGAGAGCCCACAAATAGACCACATAAATATAGATAGTCAACTGACCTTTGATAAGGGAGCAAAAGGCAATACAGATCTTTGACAAATGGAGCAAAAATAGTCTATTCAACAAATAGTACTGGAACAACTGAACATCCACATATGTGCATACCCATGTGTGCACCCACAGTCTAGACAGAGATCTTAACACCCTTCACAAAAATTAACTCAGAATAGATCACAGAACTAACTGTAAAACACAAAACTACAAAAGTCCTAAAACATAGTAGAAAACCCAGATGACTTTGGGAATGGTAATGACTTTTCAAATACAACACCAAAAACACAATCCATGAAAGAAACAATTGATAAGCTGGATATAACTAAAACTAAAAATCTGCTCAGTGAGAGACAATGTTATAAGAAAGAGAAGATAAGCCACAGGCTGGAAGTATTTCCAAGACACATCTGATAAAGGACTCTTAAAACTAGAAAATAAGAAAACAACCTGATTTAAAGATAAAACAAAAGACCTAAACAGATACCTCACCAAAGAAGATATACAGATGAAAAGTAAGCATATGAAAAAATGTCCACCATCATAGGTTATCAGGGAACTGCAAATTAACATAATAATGAGATACCACTACACACCTATTAGAGTAGCCAAAATCCAAAATACTGACATCATCAAATGCTGGAGAGGACGGGAGGCAACAGAAACTCTCATTGCTGTCAGGAATGCAAAATTGTACTTCTTTGGAAGACATTTTAGTGGTTTCTTAGAAAACTAAACATACCCTTACCATATGATTCATTCAAGAAGTAATCATGCTCCTCGGTATTTACCGAAAGGAGCTGAAAACTTACACCCACACAAAAACCTGTACATGGATAAATATACTGGCTTTACCCATAACTGGCAAAACTTGGAAGCAACCAAGAATCCTTCAGTAGGTAATTGGACAAATAAAGTGTGGCATATCCAGATAATGGATTATTATTCAGCATCAAAAAGAAATGAGCTATCAAGCCATGAAAAGGCATGGAGGAAACTTAAATATATATTACTGAGTGAGAGAAGACAACCTAAAAAAGCTACATACTGTATGAATTCAACTACAGGTGATCCCTGAACAACACAGGGGTTGGGGATGACCCCCTCACACATTAAAAATCCACACATAACTTTTGACTCCTCAAAAGGTTAACTACTAATGGCCTGTTGACAAGAAGCCTTACAGATAACATAAACAATTGATTAATACATATTTATATACATATTATATACTGTATTATTACAGTAAAGTGAGTTAGAGAAAAAAAAATGTTACTTAAAAAATCATAAGGAGGGATGCCTGGCTGGCTCAGTCAGAAGAGCGTGCCATGCTTGACCTCAGGGTCATGAGTTCAAGCCCTATGTGGGGTATAGAGATTACCTAAATAAATCTTTATGGAAAAAAAAAGAAAATCATAAGGAAGAGAAAATATATTTACAGTACTGTAAAAAACTCCTGTTTTGGGCCCATACAGTTCAAACCTGTGTTATTCAAGAGTCAATTATATATGACATCCTGGAAAAGGAAAAACTATGGAGACAGTGAAAAGATTAGTTGTTGCTAGAGATTAAGTGGGAGGGAGGGATGAAGAGAGCACAGACTTTCAAAGCAGTGAACTATTCTGTATATACAACAATAGTGGATACATGTTATTATACTACATCTGTTAAAACCCATAGAATGTACACCACCAAAGCAAACAAGACTGTAAACAATGTACTTTGGGTGATGATGATGTTTCAATGTATGCTCACTGATTGTAACAAATGGCACCACTCTGGTGAGAAATACGTTGACAGTAGCGGAGGTTGTGGGTGTGTGGGGAATACGGCACGTGAGGGGGACGGTTATATGGGAACTCTGTACCTTCATCCTAAAACTTTAAGAAGAAAACACTGCAGAAAATCTTTGTGACCTTGCGTTTACCATAGTTCTTAGTCCAGGAGTGCGAACCACACTGGCCACTTGAGTCACCGCACAGCCCCGCTCTCCACATTCCACCTGGAGCTGGAGGCTCAGCCTGGCCCCGCCCTGGAACTTCTCGGGTCCTGCCCCGGCCCTCCTAGCCCCTCCCACCCCGCCCCGCTCCACCTTCTCGCGGCCCGCGGCACCAGGCGGGGCGCGCGCCCGCCAGCTTCTCCACCCGGAAGAGCCTCCTGAACGGTGAAGTTGAGGCGGTTCGCGGCTCGGCGTCCGTCGAGTGCGCGGGCCCGGCCGAGGAGCCGGCGCAGCGCCTATTTTCCCCAGGCGCGAGGCGGGTCTGTCGGAGCCTGCGCGCCCCCGCGGCCGGCGGCGCCTCGAGCGGCTGGCGCACGCGCCCCGCCCCGCCCCCAGAGGCCTCCTCGAACCCCCGGCGCTAGGCCCGAGCTCTCCGCGTCCCTTGGCCTCGGGAGCAGCGTATCCGTCAGTAAGTGACAGCCGCAGCATCGTTTCACCGTTACTATTATTTTTTTTCTCCCGCAGTTCGTCCTAAGTCTCGCCACAGCTGGTTAGTTCCCAAACTATTCAACTCCAGGATTGGTCGGGCGACCGAACTGCCCGGTTGCCGAGTCCGGGTAGTGTCAGAGTCCTGCTGAGGTATTGTAGGGCAGGGGCTGCGTCCAGAGACGGAAGTGTGGAAAGCAGCCCTCTGAGTACAACCCGACTCCACGTTTGCCGAGCGCCCGCGGGAAGCCTAGCGCGCGGGCGGGGAGGAGGTGCCTGGAAGACGCGGGCAGCCGGCGAGAGGGGCGGGTCCCAGGACGCCGCGCCCCGGGGACCGGCAAGGGGGCGTGGTTCCCAGTGGGTGCGTTGCGGCGCGGCAGCTGGGCGGGGATTCCCTGTGGTCCAGATGGAAGTCGCCGTTTATTAGCCCTTCCTGGCTCTCGTCGGCCCTTCGCGTGATCCAAAGGATGAAGCAGCACATCTTTGTAGTTTGACCTCAGACACTAAATAAGTAAAAAGAAAGGGAACTTGAAAGTTGTAGAACAATAAGGGTGGGCATGTTTATAGGGTTAGCAAACTGCTTAGAAACAGTCGAACAGTTTTGCACAGATTTTGAAAGGGAATGCTATGTTTTTTTTAAAAAGATGAATTCTTTTAAAAAGATGAACCGTGAATTCTGCAGCTACTCCCTTTCTGCCCCATGTGGAGCTGTCTTATAAATTGCTAAACTTGTGGCTCCAAATTTAATATGCATTTACAGAATCTTATAGATTCATTTGTAGGAACTCTTGGGAGTCCAGTTTGTTTGTTTGTCTTAAGCAAAGGTCACATTCTGGAAATACTATATGATTAGTTATTTCCAAGCGCTATTTCTGCTTTACACTTGGCTGAATTTATATTACCAAATCAAAACAAATTACTTATCAATGTAGCGGCCATAATTTGCTCTCACTCATTCTCCTGGATATACACATACCCATCTGTCAACCTCGCAATGGTATCGTGTAATTGTGAGAATTCTTGGCCTATGACACATACCCCCTTTACTCCTTCCACACCTTCTAGAATAGATTCCCAGAAAAGGCAAAATATTGCTAATAAACAGCCTGTGTAACACATAGGATGCTGAAATGTGAACTTCATAAGTCATCTTTTATCATCTATTTGTTGAACCCAATACAGTAAATGGTGGATGAATGAAATGTCAAGTTAAGGTGCATTTGTCTTCCAGTTCTCTGTTTCCAAACCAAATAAGAGTTTCTTAGATGATCGATTTCAACAGTTTATTTGGAACTTCCCATTGCCATGTCTGGGATTGTCACTCCATTTAAATTTAATCCTTCTCTCCTTCATATTGCATTTTTACCACAGTTAGGGCACTGTTTCGTTTGGTCTGTGCCTTGGTTCTCTGAGGGCACTGAGGATCTTTTATTGTGCTGCTTATTTCCCAGCATAGGATCATGAACATGATAGATATCTGTCTGTATACATGAAGATAGAATGGGGGTAGGCTCTTTTAATCTCTAGATACAAATTTTAAAAAAAATATATATTGCCAGGGGTATGAGATAGATGAAGTAATGTAATATAGTATATTTATTTTCAATCCTAGTTATTTATCATTTAAAGACCAATTTTCCTTTCCTCAGTTTAATTATTTAGTTTCTTTATACTCTTGACAGCTATATTTGATGAAACCAATAAGTTTCCTAGTTAGGAAGAGAAAATAAGCAAATTCACCTCAAAATGTAAATTTCTGAAGCAAATCTGTTACTTATTCAAGTCAGAACTGGCTATCCATGTATGTTCCATTTACGTAGCAGAAAACGAATGTGTGTGTAATGAGAGAGAGTGAAAGAGAAAGGAGGATATGTCTTAGAACCAGGACACATGCAAAGAACACTGCCAGAAGTAACTTTAGCCAAAAGACTGGTGTTTAAGATTTTATACCTGAGAGCAAATGTGTATATGGAATGTGGTTAAAGAAAAGGGAAGGGCCTCTAATAGCATATCATAGGGTTAATGAGGAGGCAGTTTGAGGAAAAGATACGGGAAAGCCATTGGACCATGTGGATTTCAGTGATCAGCACAAACAGAATTCTTTAACTTTGGTTTAGCTTCAGTTTCTTAAAAAATACATTTACTAAATGACTGTAACAGGTAATTCAGATCTAATTAAGACTTTAATACGGGTAATATTTTGAGTTGATAGTGTGGCCCATAACAATTTACAACCATTTTGTTGTTGTTGTTAACTTGTGTCTATATCTGCAATATCAAAGGTATAATATGGTCTTTTTCTTTAGTCACCTAGATTCAAGATGAATAGTGAGCAAGTTACACTGGTTGGTCAAGTGTTTGAATCCTATGTTTCGGAATACCATAAGAATGATATTCTTCTAATCTTGAAGGAAAGTGATGAAGATGCCCATTACCCAGTTGTGGTTAATGCCATGACCCTTTTTGAGACCAACATGGAAATTGGGGAATATTTCAACGCATTCCCAAATGAAGTACTAACAGTTTTTGATAGTGCTCTGCGAAGATCAGCCTTGACAATTCTCCAGTCCCTTTCTCAACCTGAGGGTGCCTCTATGAAGCAGAATCTTCATGCCAGGATATCAGGTGAATCACTAAAGGATTTTACTGCCACTTATTATCTAGGAACGTTTTGAGAAATTCTAACACATATTGAATTCAGAGCACTAAGAAATAATTGATATTTATGCTTAAAAATATATCTATTGTGTAGTTGATGATAACTTTTAGAGCAGAATAATGATTTTATACTATTTCCTCTGGACATTTGGAAGGCTGGGGTACTAGCCAGGCCAACTGAGGGGAAGGAGAATGTTTGGAAACAACAGTATGTTAGTGTGCACATACGCACACAGATATGTGTGTATAAAATTGTAATTCAAAGCAGCCTTATGAGCTTTTGTGACTACTAATGAAAGAATTGATAATACCAAGAATTAGAAAAGTGGTAGATTCTACCCTGTGATCTTCAAAACTATTTCAGGAAATTTATTATTTTTATATCTCAACTTTAGCATTATGCTGCCCACCTATTAGGCACTCAGTTTTTATCAAATGAATGGCAGATTAACTATCTTAATTTTTAAGAAGCTGCAGTGGAGCACTCAGCTTGTGGCAAAGCTGTATCTTTGAATTACTGCAGGTTAAGTTGGAGAACACACGTACCATTTTGTTTAGAAATAAATACTTTATAGGGGCGCCTGGGCGGCACAGCGGTTAAGTGTCTGGGTTAAGCGTCTGCCTTCGGCTCAGGGCGTGATCCCGGTGTTCTGGGATCGAGCCCCACATCAGGCTCCTCTGCTATGAAGCCTGCTTCTTCCTCTCCCACTCCCCCTGCTTGTGTTCCCTCTCTTGCTGGCTGTCTCTATCTCTGTCGAATAAATAAATAAAATCTTTAAAAAAAAAAAAAGAAAGAAATACTTTATAGTACATTTCAGAAAGGTGTGGATTTATAATCAACAAAAATGCTTGCTATGATTCCAAAAAGATGAGTCAATATAGTAGAACTCTTTGGAGATAAATTAAGATACCCCCAAAAGACAATACATTTGATTTAATTGAAAAAATAGTATTTTATCTAGAATAAAATTATGAATATTATAAATCTTTAAGCATTAGGACACTAGATAATCTCTTGGTAGGATCAAGAACAAACGTTTCCTTATAATAATGTTGCAAAAAGATGTTTTGTTTTTTGTTGTTGTTTTTTAAAGATTTTATTTATTTGAGAGAGAGAGAGACAAGGAGCATGAGAGGGGAGGGGCAGAGGGAGAGGGAGAAGTAGATTCCCCGAGGGCAGAGAGCCTGACATGGGGCTTGATCCTAGGACCCTGAGATCATGACCTGAGCCTAAGGCAGAGGCTTAACAGACTTAGCCACCCAGGTGCCCCAGAGAAGATTGTTAAAAGGGACTTTAGTTAATGTTACTGAAATGGTATTTAGGAATGGTTTTAGGCTGTCCTTATGTTTAGATATTTTTCCATGCTTCCATGCTTAGTTTAAATACCAAAATTTTGTCTGCCTAGGTGACCCTATTGGTTTCAGGTAAATTTAGGTTATTTTTTTTTTCTAATTCTCTGAAAAAGTAAATTGCAAATTATGTTATTACCATGGTGCATTCATTCTACAAATGTATTAAGTGTAGGCATTTGCTAGTCTCCTGGGAAACCCAAATAATATGGTATAGTCCCTCATCTAAAGAAGCTTAAGGCTGTAGGGGAAATAACTGTATAATCAAATATTTACCAGATGGTGTATATGTGCCCAAAGAGACATGCCCATGTGCATGTTAAACATAATTGTAAAGGAGCTTAGTGGCAGCTTTTATATTATGTGATGCATGCCTCACTCAAGGTAGGTGCGAGATATATTAGCCCACAGAACAGGCAGTGAATTCTAGCAGATTCACTGGAGATGTCAAGAAGAGAAGGTAAGTAAGGGGGGGACGGAGGTGTCCCAAGCAGAATGAACCAGGGATGGAAATAGTCTGGTTTTAGGTGTATTGCAGCTTCATCTTGGACTCCAGGCAAGGCCCCACCCACAGTTTCTAATTGAGACCCCAAAATTTGCTTTTCTAATTGAGACCCCAAAATTCGCTTTTCTAACAGATCCTAGGTGATACTGCTGTTCCAGTAACCACATGCTAAAAACCAGAGGCCTGAAGTAATTGATACGGACATAATCCCAAGCATAGATATGGACAGCTCAGAATCTATTTCCAAAATTTCCTTTTGTTCTTGATCATTGAGTGAATCAGGGAATGATAAAGGTTTTTGTGTTCAGCACTAATCGTGGCTTAGTGCTTGATGTACACCACACACCACCACCACCACTACCCCTTCACTGGTATAGTTGAAGAACATACTTAGTAACATATATAGGAAGACAGAAAGAGTACAATAATTTGACATTTGTATCAAAACACTGCCTCTTAGCATCTTTTTTAATATTAAGATTTTGATTGTATGTGGTCAGTTTTGCTTAACATTATGTTGTATTTATATTTTAAAAATCATAGGGGCGCCTGGGTCAGTTAAGTGTCTGCCTTCAGCTCAGGTCCTGATCCTGGGGTCCTGGGATTGGGCCCCGCATTGGGTTCCCTGCTCAGCAGGGAGTCTGCTTCTCTCTCTCCCTCTGCACCTCCCCCTGCTTGTGGTCTCTTTTTCTCTCGCACGCTCTCTCCAAAATAAATAAAATCTTTAAAAAAATTTTATTTAAAAATCATAATAATCTGAAATGGAAAGAACCTGAAGATCCAGAAATATACTTACCTTTATTATCTTTTTCTTAAAATGATACAGTTACTTTACAAAATAATCAGTCGGTCATATTTTAGACAAATATGCTCAATTCCAAAAAAAACCCAAATTTCTCCTAACAGGTCCCGTATACATGATTCAGTAAAATGTAAACTGCTCTTTTGTTTCCAGTGCAAGAACATTAAAAATGCCATATGTCCAGTATTGTAAAAGTATAGAGGATAATTGAAAGCTAATTTTCTTAGAAAATTTGGTTGTAACTTTTACGTAGTTTTTTCTTCAGAGACATTGTAATTGTGTTAGACATAAGACCCTTGCTGGGGGTGAGCAGCAGGGAATTCACTCATCCTGGCTACACTTCTAGAAGAAGACAGAAAGGGCTGGTGAGCATATGCAGGACTTTTGGAATTGAGCCCTGTCTCCCTCCACCTTCCACCTGCCTTCTTCCCAACTGTGTAATTCTCTCCAGCACAACTTCTTATGCTGACTGAAATAAAACCAGTTTGTGTAGACTTATGACCCAGCATGCATAGGCGTGGGTTATCATTTGCAAGGAATGGAAGGTGTCTCTGGAATCTTCCTTCTCACTCTGGGGAAGATTTCTCTAGACATAAAAGGCGTTGTTTATACAATGGTGCATTCATTTGACCACTTTGCTTACCTATTCCATTTGTTTCACTTGCTGGTGCTAGCCTGGATTTAGGGAAATTTTCTTGCAGAAGGGAAAACTTGAATGCACTCTTCCTAGCTGAGTGAACTGGGGAGAGTGCCATACTAAATAAAATGCCTAAGGAAAGATACAGAGGTGTAAAGCCCCTCTATGCGCAGAAAAACTCAAGCATTTTGTTCTGGACTGGGAAATTTGGGGCCACATTTGGTAAAGGTGAGGCTAGAGAGAGAGGGAAAGCCCATTCCCCCTTCTTTTTTATTCATTAATTTTCTCCTTATGGAAAAGTACTTATTAAAGCGCTGGGCATAAAAAGGATCTCAAGAAATGAGTCTCCCCTCCACATATAAAATGTTTAAGGAACAATGCAAAGCAGTATGTGATTAAGGCCCTAAATGAGTGGTACAGTCAGTAAGTGATTATGAAGGTCACTGTCATGTTGTAATAGCATTTGGAGGAGGCCTTGTAGAATGTGAGCTAAGACCAAGGGCATGAGTAGGAAATACAAGAGGTTAGGGCATTACTATTAAATTAGGGGAGGAGAAGAAGATTTGGTGGCTGTTCCCACAATGTAAGTTCCTTCTAAGAATCATATGCAAGCCAATAGAACTTTGGGACTGAGGATTTAAATAAGTTCTTCAGGGTTGTATGTTGAGAAAGTTATGAACCCTCTCCAGAAAGTGCAGGTATGTGTATATACCTAATATTTTGCCTGAATTCCAAGAGGTTTAGAGCTTTCTTAAAGTCCAGCTATGTCCCCTAGTCAAGAACCTTGATTTAGATGAGACATTAACCTGCATCCTGCGGTCAGTTAGGATGGAGTAAGTGACCAGGGAAGGGAGATGGGTAAACCATGTGCTATAAAGTCAGTCACTCAGTCAGGCCAAACCCCTGAGGAAGCATGGACTCTGTGGGAGTGTGGCACGTTAGACCGTGAATTGTTTTTGGCAATTATATCTGAATTTTCTCTCTCATTCAGGTTTCTCCCATTTTGTAGAAGGAGAAAGACCCCTCTTTGAACTCTGTGTCCCCCTTCATCCTCCATCCACTCTCCTTTTCATAAGTAAATGTTCTGACACCCCTTCTTCAGTATAACCTCCTGTTCATCCTTTCACTTCCACCACACTGAAACCAGCCTTACTAGGGACAGCCTCTCAGCGTCACTTCTCAGTGTTTTTCTTCTTCATTTTCCTGCTGTTTGATACTGTTGACTCTTCCCACCTTATGAAATTCTAGCCTTGGCTCCACTGACAGCACTCTCTTGCTCTCTTCTCCCTCTCTGGCTGGAGCTTCTCTCCCTCCTCGTAGGAGCCACTTCCTTGACCTGACCTGTAGGTGCTGAGTCCTCAGGATTCAGATGTGGCCATATTCTCCTGGATCCTGCACTCTCATAGGGTGGTCTGTATCCCAAATCTGAACATCAGCTGCCTCCTATATAGAAACAAATGCTAACTCTATTTTTATTCTTAATTTTAGCCAGAATCTGTCTCTTAAGCTCTGTATCCAAATGTGACCATGCTTATTAAATGTCTCATAGTAGATATCTTCTTGCAAACTCAGTGTATCAAAAAATGTACTTACGATTTTTCTCCACTCTCTGTGCCCCACTCCAACTGAAAGTGGTATTTCCTTATTCTTTCAATAGATATTTACTGATTGATTACCATGTACCTTGCAGAATTCCCTGTTAATGGAACCAGAGAACTGGGAGTCACTCTAAATTTCACCCTCTTCCTCATCCCCTATCTCTAGTTGATCTCAAAGCTAACACAGGATCCTTATTATTTCTTATATCCATCCCCCCACTTCCCAGCCTTGCCTTTCATCTTTCTTTCAAGTATGTTTTGAATGTTTACTATTTATAAAGCATGGTGCTTGCTCTGGTAATATAATGGTGAATAAAATCTACCTCAATCTTGTTCCTGTAGAATTTATATTCTAGTGTGGAAGCGTAATAACTCTTTTATTTAAATTGCAGTAAGTGGAATGAAAGAGAGGAACAGTGTGTTAAAGCACATAAAAGAACATTAAATCTGGGTTGGGGTAAGGACGATTTTACTAAGAAAATTATATTTAAGGAGGAAAAATAATATTATGTATTAAGAACTAATGTTTAAATAGTGTTTGCTATATGCAAGGTACTGTTCTAAGAAGCTTACATATATGAATTATTTTAATAATTATAATAAATATTATTTTTAATAATAAAAACCCCATGAGGTAGGTTTTGTAGTTATTGCCATTTTACGGAAGGGAAATCTGAGAGGTGGTGATTTGGCCAAGGTCACACATCTAGTAAGTAGTAGAGCTGGGACTCAAACCCAGACGTTCCAGTTCCAGAATCTGTTTCTTTTTTTTTTTTTTNTAAGATTTTATTTATTTATTTGACAGAGATAGAGACAGCCAGCGAGAGAGGGAACACAAGCAGGGGGGGTGGGAGAGGAAGAAGCAGGCTCATAGCAGAAGAGCCTGATGTGGGGCTCAATCCCAGAACGCTGGGATCACGCCCTGAGCCGAAGGCAGACGCTCAACCGCTGTGCCACCCAGGCGCCCCCAGAATCTGTTTCTTAACCTCATGTTGCTGCTTTTTGTGGACATTTTTGAGGAGCAGGTTGGGAGGAGAGTGTCAAGGTAAAGGGGACGCTATATGTAAGTGTCTGAGTGCGTGCTTAGAGGACTTGGTACGAGAGGAAGACCCTGTGGCCCAGTCCAGATTTGGTTCCTTATTCTTAGATCTGTGAGCAGCCATGGAAGGGTTATAAGTGGAGGAGATTTGAACTTAAGTCTTCATTATTTCTTTCTTGGATTATTGTAGAAGGAATGGAGGTATGGTATTTTATTCTTCTAAGATACTATTTACAAAAAGACACCATCAAATTAAAGACTGATTTCTAGGAAAAAGCTATAAGAAAATTATATTTATCACTGTTTTCAAACCAAAATTTTTAAGCCAGAAATAGAAAAGTAACTGAGATTCTCTAAAGAAGTGTTAAGGGTTGCCATAATGTACATTCAAGTTAAGGCCAAATAAGAAGAGAGATCTCCATTTGGTCATTTCTTTCTTATAGGATATAAACTAAAAAAGGACATGGTACCAACATAAGCAATGTTGGACATGAGAACAAGACCTGTTCTTAATGAGAGACTTTGGTTGTTGGTATGGCTTTTACTTGGTTGTAACTAGAAATATCAATATATTCTTTTTTTTTTTTTTAAGATTTTATTTATTTGAGAGAGAGAGCGCGAGAGAGCATGACCAGAGGTGGGGGGGCAGAGCGAAAGGGAGAAGCAGACTCCCTGCTGAGCAGAGAGCCTGATGCGGGGCTCAATCCCAGGACCCTGAGGTCATGACCAGAGCTGAAAGCAGACGCTTAACCGACTGAGCCACCCAGGCGCCCCATAGAAATATCAATATATTCTTGATAACTCAATATTTAGCTACACACAGCTGAATTAACAGATGCCTGAAATCAATGAGAAGTGAATAGAATGAATATTTTTTAATGGCTAAAATACCATTTTAATCCAGCTCCAACCTATCTATTCTTGTGCACGTGATACCACACTTGTTAGCCCTGGGGTCAGCCTTGGATAAGAAAAGAAGTTATAATGGCAAATGTTGGCAGTGCCTACCTGGTTAATATAATACACAGTATACACAGAGTCTCAGCCAGCAACAGAGAAAATTTAAGTCTGTAGACTTGTAACCTGTAACTCCAGATTAATGTAGTCTGGTGCCTTAAGCATGCAGTTCATGTAACTGATTTGCCTTTTTTTAAAAATTTCATAATTCCAAAACTACCTTATTATTATTATTTGGCTTTCAGAGTAGATCTATCAATAGTAAGAAAATGTGCTGACCATAGAAACTTTAAGTATAATCATAATTATTATGATTCTTTCTCAGAGCTTGGCAAATCTAATAGATCCATCTTCAGTGTGCACATTTACCAGATTTCGGAGCTGCTAAATTCTGAGGACAAGACAATGGACCATGGGGCACGAACCAGTGTAATAAAGGCTACCTTGATAAACCTGTTAGAAGGCAGCCTTTGACCATCTCTCTATTCCAGTGGTGCATGGTAGCCAAACATGAGAAAGTAGGCATTTATACGAAGAATTTTCTTTGGCAGGGCACCTGGGTGGCTCAGTCGGTAAGCGTCTGCCTTCGCTCAGGTCATGATATCAGGGTCCTGGGATTGAGCCCCACATTGGGCTCCCCGCTCAGCGGGAGTCTGCTTCTCCCTCTCCGTCTGCCTGCCGCTGCCCCTGCTTGTGCTCTCTCTCTCTCTCTCTCTCAAATAAATAAATAAATAAATAAATAAATAAATAAAATCTTTAAAAAAAACAAAAAAGGATTTTCTTTGGCATTTTCTACCTTTTAAAAAATTGCTAGTTTATTCATGGTGAAAAACACAGGTTTTTTAAGGAATAAAATGGTGCTGCTGTGGGTAAACCTCTAGGTAATTTAAGGCTTGAAAACAGATTTCTGTATTGATGAATTCTGAACATAACTAAAAAAACCAACAGCCTTCTAGCACTGTGGGACTCTGGTCATTATGCTACCCTCCCTTTATCACTCAGCTTTGGTTTACTCAGTCATAAGTTGATTTTATGTGTTGCCTGTGGCAGTATGTTTTTTGTTGAATGAAGTTACAATTACATACTGTATTTAGATTCTACTGTGATAGCCCTCTTATGAAAATCAATCCTTTTTTAAAATCCTGGTTGTTATGTCATCTGGATATATACTTTCTTTTTTTTTAATAATTTTATTTATTTGTTTGAGAGAGGGAGAGCACAGAGGAGAGTGAGAGGGAGAAGCAGACTCCCTGCTGAGCAGAGAGCCTGATGGCAGAGCTCCATCCCAGGGCTCTGGAATCATGACCTGAGCTGAAGGCAGATGCTTAACTGACCAAGCCATCCAGGCACCCCTGGCTATGTACTTTTAGATAGAGTCCACTGATCATTATTATTTAAAATAATCCTTTACTATTCTCTTAATTGAGTTGATCTGATTTTTTTTTTCCTTAAGTAAAACTCAAATGTTTGTTCTGAAATTATACCTTATCCCCCAAGATATATGAGAAGAATATATTCCATGGAGTCAAATCCCAAGATATAAGTTGATGTGTGTTTTGTTATTTCTTTCCATCAGGTTTGCCTGTTTGTCCTGAGCTGGTGAGGGAGCACATCCCTAAGACCAAGGACGTGGGACACTTTTTATCTGTCACTGGGACAGTGATTCGAACAAGTCTGGTAAAGATCCTGGAGTTTGAGCGCGATTACATGTGTAACAAATGCAAACATGTATTTGTGGTCAAGGCTGACTTTGAGCAGTACTATACCTTCTGCCGGCCATCCTCCTGTCCCAGCTTGGAGAGCTGTGATTCTTCAAAATTCACTTGCCTCTCAGGCTTGTCTTCGACTCCAACTAGGTGTAGAGATTATCAGGAAATCAAAATTCAGGAACAGGTAAATGAGAGAAATAATAGCAAATCAAATAAATGAGAGAAATCACAACTTTGAAGAAGGTTTTTTTCAGCTGTGGGCAAATTACCAGGACTAGGGAACACATACAGGATGACAAATGGAGCTTATGTCATCACACAGTATAGTTGCACATGTATCAGAATACGGTCTTTAGAGACCATACAGTAATCATCTCTGTATAGAGAACATTGACAGAGGGTTGTGGAATGACTTAATAATTATGTTAAAATTAAGCAAATATTTAAGAAGTTCGAACAAGCTGTATTTAAGGAATAGAAAATCAAATGGGTTTAAGTAATTGTTAAACATGGAGAGGTCAGGATTTGGGGTTTAGGCCTGATTTTATTTGCTGTGTCCACTAAGACATACATAGACACTCTTTAACATGTCACAGTGTGCCAGGTTTCATTTACTTGCTGCTGAAACACAAAGGCATATTTAGTGTTGAAGACTCAAACTCCTGTCTTTCTTTCTTTCTGCACCATTCTTAATACATGGCCTCAATTCTCTGTCCAGGATGGTAGTTACAGCTCTGTCACTGCTGTATGCTAGTCAGGGAGGAGGGAAAGGGAGGGATAGACAACAGCATCAGCATCTACCCCAAGTCTCCATTCAAGTCCTCTTCCTCTAAGTTTCCCATGGCATATCTACTTCTATTTCATTGGCCAGAGCTTAGTCATGTGACCATGCCCAGGTGCAGGAGAGCTGGGAAATACAGTTTTTTTTACTGGATATATGTCCATGTGGAATAAAACCAGGGTTCTGTCACTAAGGAATAATCAAAGGAACAGTGATTTGTCCCAGGTCTTAGGACTGGAGCTCAGGAAGGCACTGCGTGTCTTTTCTAGGTAAGTTACTTTGTTATGTTTAATAGTTGGAGCATATGTTTATTTTGACCATCCACAAGGCAGATTATATTTGGAAATATTTTCCATAATGGTGTTTTTATTTTACTCTGGTTTTATTGAGTTTGTAAATGGATAGTAGGCACAGTTTTCAAGAAAATTCTATAAATCCCCATCGTAATTAAATTGTATGTTAATACCAGGGAAATAGAAACAGTAATTTCAAGAATTGCTAGGCTTCTGAATACTTAGCATGTGTTTAAGCATACTCAGTATGTGTCTCCTTTTCCTTGCTAGGTGCAAAGGCTATCTGTTGGAAGTATTCCACGATCTATGAAGGTTATCCTGGAAGATGACTTAGTAGACAGTTGCAAATCTGGTGAGGATTAACTTTTGCTAGCTTATATGAGATGTCCTAAAGTACTGATTAGGAAAAAGCCACTTTTCATTTTCCCAAGAGTACTGGGAAGTGAGTGTGAGGGCTTAATTGCTCACTTTGAGAATAGAAACTGGCATGGAGGTGGGAGGTGATACATAACAGGAAAGAAGCTTAGCAGTCCAGTCCAGCCGCTTGTTTTATAAATGAAGAACCCGATGTGCCCAAAGTCACATGGAGAGTTAAGTGGCAGAACTAGAACATGAACCCAGATCCCCTGACTTTTTCGTCCAGTAGTCTCTTCAGTATATCCTTGCTTAACACCAGTAACTTTAAAAGTTATAGCAGATTTAGCATTCAGTTAAATAAAATGCACCAGACAGTATGATTCTGTCAGATGCCACTGTGCTCTTATTGCTATCTAGAAGAAAGGAGGTGATTGTTCCTCTGTCCTCTGTGCTGGTGACACCACCATAGGAGTCACATTGATTTTATCCTTTGAGGGAGCTGAGTGTTTCTATTGGCTGATTGCCTGAATTGGGAAGGAACTCAAAACCATCCTGAAAAGAACTGTGGGTGTTTAGCATAAAGAAGCCTCAGGAAGGACATGACAGCCAACTTTTCATTAATTGGAAGGTTGTCATACAGAAATGGAATTATAGTTACAGAACATACTATTGGCTTTCAGTAGGCTGAAGCTCCAGGAACGTAGATTTTTGACTCAATATCTAATAATATAAATTGTCCACCATGGGACTCAGAGGATGGTGAGTCTCGTTTCTCAGAGACAATCAAACATAGGGTGTATAGCATCTTGTTAGTGACTTAGGCCTCATGATGGCAGTTGGTCTGGATGATCTACAGTGTTCCAGGCTAATCAAAGACTCTGAGCCTCAGAGCTGTTCTGGAAATCTGAGGGCTCCAGAAGGGGTTGTTGTGATGTCATCTTGGTTATATTTTGATCTTGAGGCTAACCAGACCACTCATAAGGTCCTTTTTGTCTATCTCGACTCATCTTGCCCCTCCTATTCTCCTCACCGGGGAGCCAGGGAAGAATCAAACTTTAAAGTGTTTGTGGAAAGGGGCACCTGGGTGGCTTGGTCGGTTGAGTGTCTGGCTCACGTCATGATCTCAGGGTCGTGGGATTGAGCCCCACGTCAGGCTCTGTGCTCAGGACAGAGTCTGCTGGAGATTATCTTCTCCCTCCCCCTCCCCCCTCTGCTCCTCCCACTGCTTGTGCTCTCTCTTTCTCTAAAATAAATAAATGAAATCTTAAAAAGTATTTGTGGAAGGGCAAGGATTAATATCGGCCCACATGTATAGAATAGAAGTATTCTACATTGAATTTTAAAATTATTGTTTTTATAAAGAATAAATGGTAGGGTAGTTTTATTGGAAAAATTAAGATGTTAGCAGGTTTTGTAAATCAGCAGTGTTGCTCAAGAGAGTAAATCCTATTCTTTCTTCTGCAGTAACCACATTTAAATATAAGATATTCATAATAAAATTTGGTATGTTTATGTTTTTAAAACAGATGTATTATTTTACATATGTAATGCAAAAAGAAAGAATAAGAGAATAAAGAGAGCTTTTTTCAGTTGTTGGTAGAAGCTAGGGCTGTAAAATTTACATCGCACTGGTCAGCTAAAGGTGAAGATCTCAGACACCAAGTGGACTGCCTACAAAGGGATAATCTGAAAGTTTTTTTCAGAAACTTTTACCAGACCTGATAGGCACTAAAGACTGTAGTATGGAGTTTAAAAGTCTTTTGTATTTACAGAATTTTGATCCCTAAAAAAGTTATCCTAGAACTGCGAAACTTTTATCAGCTTCTCTGAGGCTACTATTTGCAGCCCTAGAAAAGGCAGGTGGTATCCTGTTCCCCTAAAGCTAGCATCTTCTGCTCCCTATACACATTCCCAGGCCTTGACCAGACCTTTGTCTGTGAAGAAGGTATGAGAGCTTATTCTTTCTCTTTCCTCTTCTTATTCCAAATAACTTTAAAACTGTTGCTTTTACTATTTGCCTAGGAATTTCCACTTGCTTTTTAACATTTACGTTACATTGAAGGTGGGTCAGAAAATGGAAATGGTTGGTAAACTTGAGTTGGGTATCAACAGTTGCTTCTTAATGTACCTCAGCATTCCCTTTTTAAGTATATCCTGTTCTCACCCAAACCTTAATTTCACTCACCCTTAGTCTGTAGAGAAAAGACATAGCACAAATGTGTCCTCTGGTAGAAACAGGTTTATCTAACCTCTTATTCTAAATCCCCGTTCTCCCCTACCAGACAGATCAAAACTGCCTCATTTCTCCAAATTCCATCATTTCTCTCTTTTTTTAACCCTAGATTTCTCTAAATGGTTCATTTATAAAATATTTACCGAGCTGCCATTTCATTAAAACAATGAGGCAAACAACCATGGAAATAAAATAGTTCAGTATCTAGAGTCAAGAGTAATTCTTTGTAAAGAGACTACCCCCATCCACCCAAGAATCACCAATCTATAGTTTGAAATTTGTGTCAAATATATTAACAGTTTATACTTGTCTAAACAGTACTCCATGGAAATAACAGCTTTGATCATGGATTGCCTGCTAAGTGGACCAGGATGTGTCAAAGTACTTTTTTCATATAGGACTCTAGATTTTAACCAAAACCTGTAATATCTGGATCAGCAAAGTAGTGCTTATCTAAGCTTCGCCTAAACATGAAAGTACCCTTTGGTAGAAAATAAGATGTTTTCATGTGTCCATCTAAACTGAATTCTTTCTGCACTGAAAAAATCTAAAGCTATTTTTCTTTCATATGTCACTAATAATAATGGATGGAAGCAGTCCATCAACAGTGCTTTTTTCATTTATCCATAGCTACAAACCTCTTCAGTAATCAGAAAATAAATGGCATAATCCTTGCCCTTCAGGAATTTACAGTCTGGTTGGGAACCCCAATCTGACACATGCAGAATAATAAAGTTGGAGGTTGTGTCCTAATAAGTGCCAGTGCAGCAGGAGATCAGAGATGGGTCCGACTGGGGGTGGCTACAGTGGTAAATAGGCTACAGAAGACAGCGGCACAAGGAGAGAGGATTATATAAAAGTAAGCATGGTAGTTTCCTGCAAATAACACTGTTTACAACTTTTACGACACAAAAGTTTAATAACAAGGTTTAGTATAGTAATAGCTAATACTTAGCTGTTGAACGCTTGTTATAGTCTAGATATTGTATGAAGTAATTTACAAACGTTATCTGACTTAATTTTCACTGTGGTCCTGTGATATAAATACAACTATTCCCATTTTGTAGGTCAAAACATTGGTTCAGCAAAGTTAGGTAATTTGCCCAAGGACATAACCAGTGAGTGATGGAGCTGGGATTTGAACCCAAATCTGACAAAATCAGTGCTCTTGGTCATTCTTCAGGACGCTACGTTTTCCACATTATCACTGCTTATTGAAGTCCGATTACTTGTAGGTGCTGTATCTAAAAGTTAAGTTTCTTATTTGACTGATTTAGAAACAACTTAAGTATAATCCATTAAAATGACAGTAAAGGACTGTTCCAAGTGCTCATATAAAGTTACCGTAGTCATTTTCATCTAAAAATATAGTAAATGATCATTATTCTAGATTTGGTTTGAAAACCATCTAAGCAGTGGCTTCAAAAGATCTTGGAAACACATGCAAAGCACCTATTGAATGTGTTTGTCACCATTTATTATGAAGTTGCCTTTGGCTAGAACTATGCTGTCTATTGTTTAATTGCTATCACCAGTTCCATTCATTTAGCATTTATAGAACACTTTCTTCAGAAAATTAAAACTCTGCAGATTCACACATTACACATTGAAATTTAGAGAGTAAAAGGCATTTTGCATTAGCAGATACCGTATATTTGACAGGCTTGGAATTGAAGACTTGCCAGTTAGTTCAGAGACGCTATTTGTTGTGCAAATTATAAATACCAGGTTGGATTTGAGGTATGTCCAACATCTTATATTTAACAAGATTTTGAGGACTAGGCTCTTCTTTTCTTCTTCTGGCCCCCTTTTCCTCGTACTAAAATACTGAATGCCAACCATTCATTCATATGTACCTATTAATTGATGCATTGAATTGTATGTAATAATAAGCACAGATGGCAGTGTTTAGAGAATGTGCCCATGAATGAATGACCCAAGGCCTCTTAGGAAAACCTGTAGAAGTTTAATATTCTGCTCACCAGGAATAGGAGAGTTTTCTCACGTGGGAAGGAAGCAACCAAGAAGGAACAAGCAGGATTTACCTTGTGCTTTCATAGTTTATGGAAAAGGGCTTTGAAGTAAAACGGCATTCACTTCTTAGTTCATTCATCTGTTTTTTTAAGGCAGTAAGTAAAATATCAATAAAAGTGATACATAAAAATCAATATATAAGAAACTAAAACTAGTGTCAGTTATCACAAGATCGTCTCCTTTCCTGACACCAAATTGATTACAGCTTAACCTTCCTGCTGCAGTTCCCACCTATTCTTTAAATGAGAACTGTATGATTAGGAATTATGACAGGATGAACATTTCACCCCATATAATAATAATGAATAAATCATCTGTTAAGCTGTTTTTCCAGTGAAGGGTAATAATTTGGTGTGATTATCATGTGGCAGATTAAAAAAAATAAAAATGCTGACTTTAGCTTTTAGCTAAAGATATAAGCGTTTGTAAAAAAAAACAAAAACAAAAACGAAACAAAACAGGAGAAAAGAAAGGTAGGAACCTTGTGGTGTTCCTTTGCCTCCATAGTGTTTTCTAGGTGAGTATTTACCATTCTAAACCTGGTGGGAGAGTGGTTTATTTATTTCTGGATCTGTGTCATGCAGGTCTGTGTCCAGCAAGCAGTGTGCTCCTCCTGGACTTCACTGCTACTTGGTGCTCTCTCCTAGGTGATGACCTCACTGTTTACGGAGTTGTAATGCAACGGTGGAAGCCCTTTCAGCAAGGTGTGCGCTGTGAAGTGGAGATAGTCCTGAAAGCCAATTATGTCCAAGTAAATAATGAGCAGTCTGCAGGGATCATCATGGATGAGGAGATCCAAAAGGAATTTGAAGATTTTTGGGAG
This sequence comes from Ailuropoda melanoleuca, assembly GCF_002007445.2. Classification (NCBI taxonomy): domain Eukaryota; kingdom Metazoa; phylum Chordata; class Mammalia; order Carnivora; family Ursidae; genus Ailuropoda; species Ailuropoda melanoleuca. The sequence goes on along the minus strand of NC_048227.1, from coordinate 67,160,858 downwards.
TCCTATAAGAGTGATCCCTTTGCAGGTTTGTGATTAAGGGTATAAATCTGATAATTATTAATGACATTTCATTAAGTAGTTAAATATGAGGTCTGTGATTAGGAGGAGCCTTACATGCTGCAAAACTCAATGGCCGAATTCAAAGGGTGATAGCATTCGTCAGTACTAGCCGTAGTTTCCTTTTGAAGAGCCCTTTTCTGGTGGAATCTTTTTTATTCAGAGATCTTTGTGGAAAATCAGGGGTGGATTAAAAGAAATTTTCCATTTCTATTATTTTAGACATTACTTGTACTACCAGTTTTCTCCCTTCTTTACCAAGCATATATATACAGTTCCTCCTTAAATAGACAAAATGCATCCTACTATGAAACCTCATCCTATGAGAGCCTTATTTCTTTTCTGATGTACCTTAGGTAATAAAGACAACTTCATGCGGTTTCAGCTAAAGATTTTTAAACATGCAGTCAGTAGGAAAGAGATGATGAGAGATAGAAAGATGCAAAAAATAAGCTTTGTCATCAGAGCAAAAACTTTGGACTGTGGCACTAAGATATGTAGACTAAAACGTCACAGCCTTTGGGTTCATAGAGTATTTTTTTTTAAAGATTTTATTTATTCGACAGAGATAGAGACAGCCAGCAAGAGAGGGAACACAAGCAGGGGGAGTGGGAGAGGAAGAAGCAGGCTCACAGCGGAGGAGCCTGACGTGGGGCTCGATCCCATAACACCAGGATCACGCCCTGAGCCGAAGGCAGACGCTTAACCGCTGTACCACCCAGGCGCCCCCATAGAGTTTTTTTTATTTAAAATTCCAAAGGTATAAAACACCAGTTAAATCTTCAAATGCCTGTTTTCATTCTTCCTTGGAGGCATCTTCTGAGAAAAATAAACTGAAGCCAGTGATAGACTGTTTCTAATAAATTTCATCTCAAGCCTTATACATATTGATTACTTTATTCTTAAATACTGAAGGGTGCCTGGGTGGCACAGTCGCTTAAGTGTCTGACTCTTGGTTTCGGCTCAGGTCATGATCTCAGGGTCATGAGATTGAGCCTTGTGTCAGGCTCAACGCTCAGCACACAGTTTGCTTGAGATTCACTCCCTCTCCCTGTGCCCCTCCTGCTTATGAGGTGTCTCTCTCTCTCTAAAATAAACAAAATCTTAAAAAAAAAAAAATCAAATACTGAACTGGACAGAGACCAGTTCACAAAATAAGGTTCTTATTTGCCTAACTGTAGGTACTTTGCTTTTATTTTGTGTGATGATATTTTTCTTATGCTTCTGCATATGGCACATATGTAGTGGTTCCTGATCATTCTTTTATCTAATCAGTACAGAAGGAACTAATGTTCTCCACATTGTAGCTTTATTAAGCAAGCCCTTTAAGAACCATACATATTTTTAAATGAATTTTTGTATTTAAAATTGTTTCTTAGGGTCAGGTCCTCACAAAAATCTATAACTCTTCCTTGGACCACAGTCATTTCTTATTAATTGCAGTGCCAAAGCTTAGCTCTTCCTGTAACAGTGAAGGAAGGGCATCATACAGTGTTCTAAACAGACCATGAGAAGTGCTTTGTGCTGGCAATTAAGAGAGTATTTTAATTAGAAGGTTATGGATGTACAACTCATTTACTGGATAAAAGGAAGATGTAAATATAATGACCTTGTAAGAAACCTAAGTAAGGAAAGAAAGAAAATGAGGCAACATTTTTCTTTTTAGTCTGAAGGGATTCTGCTTTCTTAGTTTCCCAAATACCCAGTACCAGTACATGTACTTTACCAATTCCAAGTGTATGTGTGCTCGTTGGGGGCAATAAGGGAAGGGGTGGTGAAGGTGGGGAGCTGTATCCAGAAGGAGATCTTCATTTTGCTAGTCTAAAGCCAGAGATTACTTTACTACTCAGCTCTTGGAGGCTGATCTGCTCCATTAAGATCTCATACTGTGGGTACTGTCTAGAAGCTGAACCCTTTATTCCAGTCTATAGTAATGTAAGGGATCCTCTGACCCTCATGCTTAGATGCTGAATAGAAACCCAAATGTAGGGATTGGGGTCTTTTGGGCCATCTGAACCCATTCTGGGATGACTCAGTTACCTTAGATCTAGGAAGTCCTCTTCATTGGGGTAACTGAGGTCCATGCCACAAGAGTGGGCTAATAAGCCATAGACACACTATTAACATGGTCTAGAATCAGAAATTTGGGAGGAGATAGGGTTGGGGGAGTATTCACTCTAATGTATTCTCTTCCATGATACAGCCATTGGGAGCATCTATTGCCATGATTCAAGGAACTTTAGACAACAAGTTTAAGGGATGGTTCTTCCCCTTTATTTTTCTCTGGTACTTCAGACCTGACTTTATAGTATATCTTTTGTGTTAACTACATTGTGAGGAAATCTTGAGATCAGAAATAAGCACAAGTAATACAGGTAATATAATAGTTTAACAGTTAAGTGTGTCAGGTATTGTTTATTCTGTGTGCCACACACTTATTATGTCCTTTGTCCTCAACAGTTCTATAAGATACCATTATCATTCCATTTTAAAGATAAAAAAATAGAGGCAGAGAGGTTAAGAAACTTGCCCAAGGTTAGACGGGTAGTAAGTAGTAGCACTGGGATGTGAATCCAGGCCTCTGACCCCAGAGCCTGTGCTCTTTACCACTGGGGTATGTTTCCTGTCAGCACATCAGTCACTGAATCCACCTTCATTCAGCAAAGCTGGTATAGAAGTCTCCCAGGTCAGTTTGCCTACTCCTAAATCTGCTTGTTGGGGCTATTCCTTCTTTGTATGTGTAATTCTGGTCAGAATTCACCTACCTGTTGTAAGGTCTTATTTGCTTAGATCCCAAACCTTCTTTATCTTTTTTCCTCTGGGCTTTTACCTCAGGAAAGGGAGGGATTCCCTCTGGCAGTTAATGAACTGCCTTCTAGGATTTATTATTTCTTTTTTCTGATCCTCATTTTACTAAAAGGTTTTCTTTCTTCACCATTTCTGCCATCCCAGGTCATATCACTCTACAATGCAATTGGATCAATTCTGATTCATTACAAAAAGTAGCCTTTGTGTATAAGGCTGTAAATTCTGGGGGAAGCCCCTTTCCTTTCCCTTAATGGTATGGCAGAAAAGCTTCTGGAACTGGAATAATCAGCTAAATATTTACAAGCTTATTTTCCTCCTCAAAAGAGCTACCTCTGAAACATGAGCACAAACATGGAAGTCCTGAAACATGCAAATTAGTTGCCAGCATGTAGACAGAGTACCATCACAGTAGTGGATTCCATATAAGTTAAGACAAACTCAAGACAGGCTTGTTAGGATGTCATCAGTTCTAAGAGCCTCTGCTGGTTAATTAGGCCAGTGATTGAATGAAATACCTATTTTATTTATATGTGGGATAGACAGATTCTCAGATGTGGTGTTTTGACATTTCTGAAAACAGAAACCCAAACAGTGATATTCTCTTATTTAAAGCACAGGATCAGGGGTGCCTGGGTGGCTCTGTTAAGTGTCTGCCTTTGGCTCAGGTCATGATCCCAGAGTCCTAGGATCCACCCCTGCATTGGGCTCCCTGCTCAGTGGGGAGCCTGCTTCTCCTTCTCTCTCTGCCTGCTGCTCCCCCTACCTGTGCGTGTGCATGTGCTCTGTCAAATAAATAAATGTTAAAAAAAAAAAATAAAGCACATGATCAGAAGTGCCTGGGTGGCACAGTGGGTTAAGCCTCTGACTCTTGTTTTCAGCTCAGGTCATGACTTCAGGGTCCTGGGATCAAGCCCCGAGATGGGCTCTGTGCTCAGCGCAGAGTCTGCTTGAGATTCTTTCTCTCTCTCTCTGCCCCTCCTGCTCCTGCTCTCTCTAAAATAAATAAAATCTTAAGAAGCAACAACACATGATCAGGGGAATCCAAGACTTCTAGCTTCATTGCTAGAATTGTAGTTTATAATGATCTTTTTAATACTCTGATACCCTGGTAACTTAATTCTAGGTAAAACAGATTGTACCAAATTGTTCAGAGCAAATGCTAAATTGACTCACAGGGTAGATTGATTTTACTTCTCTTACACCTCTGGAGCCCCAAGGACCTCTTGTATTTAAAGATTACTGGCTCCTGCAATCTGACTTACTGCTGGAGATCGAACACCTTCATTTTATTTAGGCAGTGGAGCAAAGTACAGTGGTATTTTAAAGGGATAATGTTGGCTTAATGAGGGAATAAAAGTGATTCCTTTCTGTCCCTTATAAAGTATGATAAATTCATGGAAACTTAAGCAGGTATAAAAATAAAAAGCAAGGAATAAAAAGCAGACTTTTCTTATATCATGGCATTAATAAGAGAAGGAATTTTAGGACCAAAACAGTTATTTATTCCTTTTAGGCATTTGGAAATGGTCCTCTTGATCATTTTAGATGGCAGAGTATATTTCTAGGAAGTTAGGATAAGAAAGGAAATTTCAGATAGGATTTCTTGAAAACTGTTGGTAACATCTGACCTTTCTGCCTTTCCTAGGAAGGAATGAAATATTGGCCAGCTTGTGCCCACAAGTTTTTGGGATGTATCTAGTAAAGCTTGCTGTGGCCATGGTGCTGGCTGGTGGGATTCAAAGGACTGATGCTACAGGAACACGGGTCAGAGGTTAGTACCTACCTAAAACTTTTTGAGAAATGTTAATATATACAAGGTGAGAAGCCAGAGTGTTTCTTTCCTGAATAAAAATGACTTGTTGAGCTTTATTTTCTAACCATAATCTTTGCTCCAATCTGTAAGGGTGCCACAAAATAAAGTCTTTACATTTTGATTACTGTTTTTCATTGGATCTCCAGTCTGTCTTCAAGGGAAAAAGATTAGGAATAGTGCTTTTTAAGGTCTCCAAGTCAGCATCTCTCCATCTGTGACTGTCAATGTGTTGCTCTCAGACTGCTGCTCTCAGTCATCTGCCTGCTGATTCCCCTTCTGCTGGTAGGTAGCAAAAGTGCCATCTGCCATGAGGTGCTGCTGTAGGTCACACGTTCAAGCAAAGAGTACTCTATAATTATGTTCAAATGGCAGAAAGCTCTTCTGTGGCTAACACATTTAACTGACCTGAATCTGGCATAGAGTAGGTTTATTATGGCCCTAATATAGGCCACCTGAGGGTCATAATAACCAAAGACTAAAAGGACATTGTTATAAACAAGGCTGTTAGTAAGATTTCTAAAACCATATGGTACAGTATAGAATAGTAAGTATAATAAAGTTTATGTGTATTGTATGTTTTGATTACCTACTCATTTCAAGGCACCTTGCTAAATGTTGAGCTTAAGTAGGAGTTTCCTATTAATGTATTTAGGAAATACTTGAATATTACTGAATAAATTTGATCAGTGAGATAATACATACCACAAGATACTCATGTTCATTTGTTACATTTGAAAATAAGTACTTTAAGGTAGATAGTTCATTAAATTACTAAAATTTTCATAAAATGAAAAGGTCTTCATTTAACTGTTATCATAAGCGATTTGATACTTATAAAGCACTTATAAAGTCCTGAAAACTTAAAAATACTTAAATAAAAATGGAATAAAATATTTGTATGGCTTGTACGGAAAGACTTAAGTAGTTTGGTATTTAAAAATAGATTAAGGGGCACCTGGCTGGCTCAGTCAGTTAAGTATCTGCCTTCAGCTCAGGTCATGATTCCGGGGTCCTGGAATGGAGCCCCACATTGGGCTCCCTGCTCAGTGTGGAGCCTGCTTCTCCCTCTCTCTCTGCCCCTCCCCCTGCTTGTGCACCCTCTCTCTCTTTCTCAAATAAATAAAATCTTTAAGTAAAATAAGAAATAAAAATAGATTTAAATAAAATCAGAAACTTTATAAGCCAAAAAATTTTTAAATGTTAGACATATGCCTGAACATCTGGAAACAGCACAGTCTATTAACTTAGATTTTAAATGTCACATTCAGAAATCGCTTAGATTGTTATTTATGATGATAGTTAGCTTTTCTAAGGCTATCTGGTTAAGTCTGTCCTTAAATGGCCTTAAATATACAGCAAAAGCATAAAATATAAATTGTCTTGGCATTCCAAGTAGACCATTTTCTTCTTGATTAGTTACACTTATTCATGGGTCTTTTTATAAAAATTTAAAACTTTATTAACTTTTTTCTAGGTGAATCTCATCTTTTATTGGTTGGGGATCCTGGCACAGGGAAATCTCAGTTCCTCAAGTATGCAGCAAAGATTACACCACGATCTGTGCTCACCACAGGAATTGGATCTACTAGTGCAGGTATTTTACATGATAATTTCAGTTAATTTAACTGTACTACAGACGCCAACAATGTTTTTCTGATGAAAAACTACCTAACATAGGATAAATTTCAAGCTAATTTTTTAGTTACTGCCAAAAATCAAAGAAAATATATAGCAGTACTTTTGTAGTTCTACGAAAGTATTTTATAAGTTCCACTTTCACTTATTTTCCTTAAACTTATCCCATATATCTATTCGCATCTTAGTTTTGAAAGATCCTATTTAATGTGGAAAAAGCATGCGCCATCTGGCATTTTATGAGGACCTAGTAAACAGAAAGTTGAGATAAATGGGAAAAAATCTCACTTTACCAAAGTGGATCAATGGCATAGGGGCCTGAGGCATTTTTGTGCTTATAGATCTCAGAGGCAATAGTAGCTCCTACTGAAAATTCTTAGGTAGAAATGTCTTTAATATGTGGAAAGCATACTTTTGTTACATTGTGGAGCTTCATTCATACGCTGTGATGATTCTTCAACAAATACATTGAAAAGCCTTTGCGGACAGAATGCAGGATTTGATTATAAAGTAATTTTAGGAAAATTTTTAGAAAACATGTCTTGATTCCATATTACAGTTTTGAATGGGGAAATATTTCTCCTATTCTTCTGTAATAGGCCTTTGGTTTCACACATTTTACAAATGTTCTTTGCTACTTATTAAGGGAAGCCTGTGCTGAAATTTCTTATGAGAAACTTATAATATAAAATTTCTCATAAAGCAGCAAATGCTGCATTAATAGTCCTATATAAGGAAAGCCCCATTCTAAGGAACTCGGATTTTGAAATATAACTGAATAGTACATTAAGCATTGCTGAGAAGGGATTTGTGAATGCAGAGGTGTAGACAAGGTTCAGCATACTGGAAGGGTAGTAGGCAAGAATATATAAAGAACACTTTACGAGCACTTAAAAATTCTTATGACCCCCTGTTCTAGAGTTCTGTATAAAATGATACCAATAACAAACAAGTAAAATTGTTTGCCAAGTAATTATGTGGAATGTTTCCTAAGAATTATATGGAGGGCCAAGAAATGAGTCCAGGCTATCTGGTGGGCTACTAGTAATTTCAGAATAGCTGGACAGTTTTCAAGTGAATGGCTGCTGATTCACTACACTAGCACTTTTCCCTCTTTTTTTAATGTCAAGATCATAATCCAAATAGAAGAGACAGGTACGGGGAATATAAATTTTAGAATGATAGAAAAGTTATTGCTAAGTCTCATCTACTCCAAAGGCCAGACTAGCCTTTCTTCAAACTGTGTATTGCAACCCCTTAGAATCATCTGTGCCAGTTCAGGGGGTCAAAACCAGCACTTTAAAAGTGAAATACAATGAAAGATACCAGAATATACTGCACACATTAAAGATGCACTATATGGGTGCAGTTTCATGAAAATTAACATAAATACTTGTGTTACAGGGTCATACTTTTTTTTCCCCCTTAAATCAGGGATTACCGTAAAAAGTTTTGAAAATTGCTCCCATAGACTTTCTTGGTAAAATTAGAAACCCCACATCTTAAAACCAAATAAGACCACATGGAAGCCTAAGGTTATAAATGAACAAATGCATGCATGGTCCTCAGATTTCCTGAATGTTTTCTTAGCTCAACTGATATCCTCATTCCCTCCAGCCTACTTGCTTCTCTCTTCTGTGGCATAGGTAATTGGTTCGAGTTTATCTTTTCATGACAGAGCTATTTACTGTAATCAAAAAGGAGAAAAACTGTTCCAAATATTTTAGCTATAATTCAGATAGTGTCTATAAATGAAGCTAAACAGGGAAAATAAAATCCCCGTGCTATAGCTTCTTAGCCCCTAATGTCTGAATTCTAAATCTTATAGAATCATAAAAATTTTAAGAGATGACTTAAAAACTAAGTCTTATCCTTTTGTGAAAATTAGCTATCCATTTACAAATTGATGTAAAAACCTAACCCTTGTCTCAGTACAAATCAGTCATTATAATTAGAATAAAAACTCAGCAGTAAATTGCTTTATTTGGTAATTTGGCTTATATATGCTTTATTTCTAATAAGCACATATCTTGTTCTTGTTATATTAACCACTGAGCTCTTTGTTGGAAAATTTTACTTTTATTTTCATTTTAATATTTTAACATTTTCCTTTAATTGCAATTAGACAAAAATGAAATTTTCTTCATATAGTTTTAACAGTTGGATGTATTTTATTTTTAAAATCTATGAACTAGTTAGTGGACAGTATTTTAATAATCTGGTATATTAAATTTCAAAGTTTAACATTTAGCAAAATTTTGCTTCACAAATTCTTTTTTAGAATGACAGGAAATATATACAACTTAGAATCCATATTCAAACAAATGCCCTTTTCCCTTCCTCAAAATAATAGCTTTAAAAAGTGCAGTATAAAAGTTTTAGATATGAAGGCACTGCATAACTGCATCATATGGCTAATGTCTTGCTTAGCAGCAAGAGTAATGAGAATATTCTACACTTAATTTAATGAAGCATAAGAAACTTTGAGGAAGGACCTAGCTGTCATCAAAGAAAAAGAACCTTTTGGCCCACTTAGTTAATGGATTCCTTTCCAAGATTGTTTTTAAAAAACTTATCTGGAAAGACTATCTAAAATATATCAACCACAAATACGCCTAATCGTATTCTGCATGAGTGTCAAGGGATATGGAGAAGAGTACCACATGTGTGAAAATATATATATTTCCAAAATAGTGACTTATCTATTATGATAAAGCTAAATACACCTTCCCAAATCCACTGTTTTTTAATTAATGCTGCCAACAACAGATGATCTACCAAGTCAATTTTGAAGAGTTAAGTTCATAGTATTTTTATAAATCTCACGAATAGGTCTAAGTCATTATAATATCCTATTCTTAAACTTAGCGAGTTTATATCTACTCTTGATGTTGTGAATTCACTGGCTAAAAATGTATGATTCAAAGAGTACTCTTATGTCCTAAACTGTTATAAAACAAAAACCATAGCCAAAGGACCTTAAAAACAATTAACCACATTTGTTATCATCTTAGAAACCAAACTGAATGCTGTCTAACCTTCCATGTGATAGCAGCCATGAGAGGCTTCAAGGTGGCCTAGATAATCAGGTCCTAAAGTTCATGGTAGCATATAGTTGACTTCAAATCCCTTCTTTAAGGACATGACAAAAAAAGAATGGAAATTTGCCCTTCACATTAAACCAAACTATTTATCACAGGAAGAAACATTTTAGTTGAAGTCAGAAGTTTGTTTTTCTGAAGGCCAGTAAAGTAGTGGTCCAAAGATTATTGTCCAAAAGGCTAAGACTGCTTTACAACCTGGTCTAATGATTTATATTTTTCTTTATAAGTGCTTTAATTACATATAGAGGAGAAGAAAATAATATATATGTTTTAATCAGATTAGTTTCAGAACAAATAAAATAACACATTAGAGAAAAAAATTACTTAAAAATAGTTGTATTTATATTCCACAATTTGCTCAAATACTGGTTTTCTTATAAACTTTCTACAGGATGTTTTTAAACAAATTCTTCACATTGTGTCTTGACTATGTACTTACGGAATTTCAGGGAAATAGTTCTGTGTGTTTTTATAGCTTAATTTGTACTAAAGGGATGGCAGGTGGTCACATGCAGTCCATATGGGATTCTAACATGACATTTAGCGAGTTTTCTGACGTGGACCATCCCTTTGATGCTGAAGGTAATGCATCTGTTGAAAGAAGTGATTGTAGATTTGGATTACTGCTCTCTGCATCTTCCAGTTTCTCTGTGTTATCTTCCCAATTAATGTGGAATCTTGTGACTCTGGGATTAGATGCCAAAATGTTCCTTTGAAGCTAAAGGAAGAAGGAAATATATAAAGAGAAAACATTAAGAAAGTTAGATACCATATACAAATAGGAGCTTAATAAAATGGTTCTTTAAATCAGTACTCCTAAAGGGCTAAGTTCATACACAAAGGCATAAAATTAAGTAAAGCACCTTTAACATAACTAATACACAAGAACTAGGGCTACAGCAAAAAAATTATTTTAGCCTAATGGAAACAGGATATGGAAAATCTGAGGGAATTCATCCAGATCATTTACTAACCGACAAAATATCTAACCCCCTTTATACTTCTGTTTCCTAAAAGGAATCTTTTCTTTTTTGAGGGTGAATTCTTCACAGGACATTTTATCTAACTAGTATGCTTTTTAGATTGATGTGGTGTCTCTTCAGTAATATTTTCAAAGAAAATAAAAATCTCCCCAAATATAACTTCTCATTATTAGTTTCCTACCTTTTAATTATTATGGTTCATTCTCAGAAACAGTATTCTAGTTTTTTCTGTTTGTTTTTTGCTTATATATATATACAAGGTGCCATATAGGTAACTAATACATTGAGTCACTGGAAGGTCCCATACTGGGATTAAATATTCCAGCCTAATTATCAGAAAGAACATTCCATTCTACTCCCATGTAATTTTTCTTGCATGATCGGGCAGATGGAGTGTTCAATCTCACATTAAGTCACCAGTTACTAAACTGTTACAGGTCCCAGTGAAAAATCATAAAATAGGAAGTATTTCTGAGAATCTGTATTCCTGAAGCACAGGTTTCAACTTCTCACTCAGAAGCTGTTTTCCATAACCAGAAATACTTAACCTCTAAGACATAATCATGTATGGGAAATGCCATAGGTTAGTTTCCCCAGTTGGCACAAGGACCTCAAATTGATTTTGTCTCCAAACTATTTTCATAATATACTATGAAATGATATCTACTTAAATAAAGTATAGTAAAAGTAATGAAAAAGGAATAGTCAGAACATTACCTTAGAAAAGTCTGGTTTTACTGGCGGATTTTCCCTTAGTTCTGTCTCAGTATATTCATTATTTACATAATAGCCAACTCTAATAAATTCTTGACCTCGATAGGTGCATGTAATTAGTACAACTGTTACACCTACTGCATCTGCATCTGGAATGAGTCCTGGATTAGGTGCATCAGCCTAGAATAATTTAAAAAGAAAAGAAATACATCACAAAAGGCTGTTAACCGCAAGCAAGACTGGAGTTTTGGTTACCTTGAGCACCATTAGTTAAGGACAGAGCAAGAAAAACTTGGAAATCATACTGGGAAGGCAAATGCTCATTTCTGAGATTGACTTAGTCAGAAAATAGAGTTCAGAAATTTCTCCACAGTATATGATTCCCTCTGTGCACCTGAAAATGTCACTACTTTTTATAGGAAGATAAGTCTAGCCAGACTGTGTGGTAGTTCATGAGGGATTATACAATGTTCAATTATAAAACCTTTTATAAAATATAACAAACAATTGAGCCATAGTCTAATTGATTCCAGTCATAATTTCCAGTCATAATTTTCAAACCTAAATTAGTAAGTATTCAATGATCTCCACACAGCCTGTTGGCAGCAAACATTTATTATATTAGTTTCTCTCTTATACTCAGGACACATATTCTCACACCCACTCTCCCACCCTGCACAGATAGTCTAATAGTAAGTTAATACAAGACTGAAAATGGAATAGAAATAGCTCTACAGCAGATTTTCAAAAATATTAATCGTCTATTGTGAATGACTTTGATAGGCACTAGAATATAGTGTACTACTTAAACCACACATACTATGGAAATACAATGAAGCTAAAGATTGGTTTAAGCGGATACACTTAATGACATTGTTTTGAATCAAGCTGCTGAATCTTGAGGAATGCAGAAGGTGAAGCAAGTAAGCTAGAGAAGGCTAACAGCATGAGCAAAGGCTAGGGTCCTGTCCATGGCAGTGCGCGAGGCAGTAAGGAAACTGGTTGGATGGAGTCATGGGCTGAGGGACAGTGACAGTATCTGAGTATGACCTGAGGCAGCCATTCTGAGTGGTGAATGGATGAACTCATTCCCAGCAGATTAGCTTACTCTTGCCAGGGCACTAAAGAACATCCCTGGGCCTGAGTGAATACTTCATCCAGTGCCATAGCTTGGGAACACCCCTCGCTGACATTCTCAATCAGGCCATTATCATCAAAGACTAATGATTATTGTGTACCTATCACATGTAGATGGTACAAAAAGGTACACAATATCCATCTAGTCTAAAACATCAACCTAGGCTAAAAATTTCAGTACCCTCTCTTCCCTACCTCCCATATCCAGCCAGTCTCAACATTTCTCATCTCTGAAGACTCAACTCGTGTCTTCTCTTATCTGGAATACTGCTGAAACTTTCTAACTGGGATCCCCTAGCTCACTTGCTATTTGCACTACTGCCAACATTAGCTGGGCAAAGATCCATTCCTATTCCTTCACCAGTTTTTAAAAACTCCAGATGATTACTCCATTTCTTAGATGAAAATCTGTTCTTTAATTTCATTTATAAGGCCCTTCACAATTTGTCTTCAACCATTCACATTCCCTTTAATTCTACACCTCTTACTCTTATTCTAGGATTAGAGTTCTTTAAAATGTAGTGGTAATCTTTCATGCCTCTGTGCCTTGCATATACCATTCTCTTGGCCTGTATCGTTCTTCCCTAACATCCTAAAAAATTCATATTTCTAAATTTGCATGAAATGTATCCTTAGTGAAGCCCTTTCTTTTTTAAGTAGGCTCCATGCCGTGTGGAGCTTAACACGGGGCTTGAACTCAAAACCCTGAGATCAAGACCTGAGCTGATTTCAAGAGTTGGACACTTAACCAACTGAGCCACAGAGGTGACTCCAGTGAACCCCTTTCTGATTCAGAAGGTAGAATTAATAATACTGTTTTTGCACTTAAAATTATTAACACACATCCTCTACTAATATGTGTCCAATAATATAAATAAATATGTTTACCCTTCAGTCTTCGCTGGGATTCTAAGCTTTTTCCTGGACAGAAGTTCTATCCATTTCATCTCTATAATCTCATGTCTGGCACAGCTCTGGGCACACAGTACATCTGTAGTATTTTGAAATTCATTCATAACTCGTTTCCTGACATGAAATAATTTGAGTAATTGGAGAGAGATCAGCAGGAAGACTGAGGGCCTGAGAGTATGCTGTTTGTCTTATAGATCCTGTGCAACCCCTCCCCCCAGAGGGGTCAGGTTACTTCCAGGTTACTCAGAGAGATTCTAAGGTTCTGGAAATGAGTGGAGAACTGGAAACAGAGGTAGTTCAGTACTGCTATGGAAACCTTCCCCCCTTAGTGCTTCCCATCCCCTCAGTAAATTGGTTCTATCCATGTTTGTGTTTTAAAATTTGTTTGCCAAAGGATTCAACTTGAGCCAATTCACATTCAAGTAGAAAAACTCATAGGCCTCTCACATCACTTAGAATGAAGTGATAGGTAGAGATTTTTAACTTCAACCAGCAGTACTAGGCAGATGTCTGGACATCTTCCTGCTAGCCTTTGACACACTCAGGAGAAAGGCGTGCTTATTCATGGCAGACCAAGAAAATACTATGGCAGTTTGTTTAAAGCACAAAACAAAAACTGTATTTTAGTCCCTTTTTGTTGATAATGGTGAATTTTGTAAAATGTACAGGGTGACTATCTGATTTAAATCGCATGGTGCTTCCTCTGTCCTTTTTGGCAACATGAACACTGATACCAAGGTAAAACTCGGAAATCACTGGAGGGAAATATTTTTGAATAAATTATTCACTCTAAGCCAAAAGCTTAAGAGTGTTCTTAACAACGTAAACATACAGAAAAGACATTTTAAGGATTTGTTTCAAAGTCAAAGGATTTATTTGCAGGTTTTATAGTAGCATAAAAAGGTATATCACTACATGTCAATCCATGTTTCTTACCACATCGTGAATTATCATCAATTAAGTATGTGTTTTCCAAACTTGTGGGTCAAAGCAAATACTGCTTCTTTTTTGTAATAATTTCAAGAACTTAAGGGAATAAAAATTTAGTTCTAATTATAGAAGTAGGGCGCTATTTGTCAGTGATGACACTTAACTGCTTTATTCCTCATTTAATCCTCATAACATTCTGATGAGGTATTATCCACATTTTATAGACGACTAGAGTGACTAAGGGAGGCTAGGGAGCCTGTCTAACGTCACATGTGTCTAATAAGCAACGGAGCCAGGATGTGAATGAAGCAGGTCTTTAACTGCAGTGCTTTCCTCTACACATTCTCTGGTATCCACATCTTTCACCAAGGTTATGCACTCACACAACTCAAGTTAACAGCACTTTTAATGAGTAGATTTGAACTAATATATTTGAGCTTTTCTTAACCATTTGTCTAAACATAGTAAATTATTTGTTGGTTTTTAATAAAAAGCACTAAGACTAGGAGACCAGGATTCTGAAATCTGTGTTTAGGAGAGGGGATGGATGGGTAGCAGCTCTAGAGATACCATATGTTTATAATTCCTGGCCCATATCTGATGGGATTAGCTGACCAACAGTATTCATTTAAATCAGTCCCATCTGTGAAATGAGAAAAAAGGGAGTCGGGGATAGAAGAGGTAATTTTCTTTCCTGATGAAGTCTTTTCAGTAGGTTCTACTTAACTGGACTCTGTTGTATAGAAATACTTGTAACAAAATTAATTGTTTTGTTTTGTTTTAAGCCTATGGCTACTCTTTGGGCTACTTATAAATATCTCCCTATAATAAGCATGGATAATTGAGAAGTGACTGCATAGCTTTATAAAACAATTTAACATGGCTTAAAAGAAGTAACACTTTGAATACAGAAGACAGTGTCTAAAGCCTTGGCACAGACCCAAATACTGTCAGTGATATCCAAGAACATAATTTGTATTAGAATTTCCCCTAACAAATAATAGAGCAGTAGATTTGTAACAGTAATCCTCTATAATATGTGTAGATTAGATGCTTTAGTAAACCACTGGACCTTAGTTCCAATTATTCAAGTTTATACAATAGATCTCTATCTAGCAGCATACTTATTAACCTAGCTCAAATACTGATTATGCTGAAATAAAGTTGTTTGTGTGATCATTACTCCTAATGGCTGAAACGATAAACTGAAGATGCATATTACTAACTATACCAGTTAGTAGTATACACTGACTCCCTGTATTGGGCTGCTGGACAGCCACCCTGAAAGTCTGATACTATAGGACTATTCACAGGAAGAGCCCCAAATTAACCACCATGTGTGCCATGACACTGTAAGCTTTACTGCAGGCTGTGCACACTCTGGAGTAAACATCACGTTAACCTTTCACAGCATACAGCAGAAGCAGAGTGATTTAACCCAAAAGGAAATGGATAAGGACCATGAGATAATAGTTTAGAAACATATTTGGCATACATACTTACCAAGAATAATCTTACCTGAAATACAAACATATGCCTTCCTGCGGGAACAGGGCCCACTAAAACAGAGTCTAAAACTTGGTCGTATTCTTCACTTTCTGCAGAGCCCACATAGATAATTTTCCATTCCAAGTCTAGGGTTAAAAACCAAAACATTATTTCATATTCAGTAATTACATTATGAGATGATATCAAAAACCCTTTTAATGTCCACTTAAGCCATGTAGTGGCTGCTAAAATTGGCTTCTCACGGCAGAAGATCCAGAAAGGCATTGAATTGCTCCTTATAAAATTCTTACATTTCTTACCAGAGTTTCTCAAAATGTTCGTTTGTGAAACCCTAGTCCCTGGGCAGGGCTCCTCACAAACAAAACAACATGGCCAAAAACTTGGGAAATGCTACAACCTTGTCTTGAGGATACATAAGGCACACTGGCAGAGTAAGTGTTCTGAGACTTCTTCAGTAAAGAACACCAGTAACATTAATCCAGCATTTCCCAAGTTTGTTCAGCTGTGAAATCCCTCCCCTTTTTACATGTCATCTTTTAACAAGCTACTAGCACACTTTGGAAGGGCTGCCCCATATTATGATCCAGATTATCAGAGGGCTCCAAAGTGGGGAAAATCATTATTAGCAAACTTCCCTTGTGGCTCACAAGTAAGGGGCTTCAGCTCATCAACTGTCAAAGGGACTACAGTCGGGTTTTTTCCTCATGACATCTCTTCATGTCGTAGGTGAGGAAACAGGATACAGGAGTATAGGTGGTGGGAACAGGCATGAGGAGGAATAAGATACACTAAAGTGCAACCCAAGACATTCTATGCAATTTATTGTTATATGTAATTCAGCTTTTATTAAGCACCTTTTACAGAGCGCTCTGCTACAAGAGCCCAGAGACGAGTAAAACGACTGCTCTTTCAAAGAAGCTGCCACCAATTTAGTAGGGGGAGGAAGACAACTGCAAATACAGATCACCTCTGAGACCTTCTGGTCCTCCTAAGGTGTTTAGGACTGTGCAGCCTGCCTCTTGGATTCACTACACCAGAGGGGTGTTTCTAAGTCATGCGTTGAGAATCTACTTAGTGCTACCGTCGTATTCCCATTTCTGTGTGACTGCGTAGATATTTTTGTTCCCTAAATAGATGAGAAATAGTATAGGTACTACTTATTCATACTGTATGATGAACTGCAATTTACTGAACAGCTTTAGATTTATTCTCTAAGTCAGCAGCCATTTTCTGAGGACCTATTATGTATTTATTTCATGGCTCTGTCCTAGACCACTTCTATTTCCATCTTCTAGCACATTTCCAGATGCAAGTTCCCTGCATCCGACATCTCACGAGATCATCTATTTGTTGATGAAGATTAAAAGAGGAAAGAAAGGAGCAATACTGAATATCTAGTTAGAAGGAATAGCAAGTATCTAGAAGTAGGGCATGCTTAGCTGGCTCAAGAAAAAGCAAGGAGGCAGGGCTGGTGCAAATTGAATAAAGGGGGAAAAGAACTGACCATTAGATTGGGTGTGAGGGGCATGGCCAGATTATGCAAAGTTTTAAAGGCCATCATTGAAGACTTCTGACTTTTATACTGAGTGGCATGGGAAGCCATTGGGAGGGTTCTGATTGGAAGGGTAACATCCAACTTTCATTTTAGAAGGATCATTTTGGATCCTGTGTTCAGTATGGACTGTAAGACAATGAGGGGGAAAAAACAGGTGGATATTTTAAGGCAAGAGGCAAGAACTGATGGTAGCTTGGACCACATGTAGCCATGGGTATGAGAAGCAATCACACTCTGGATAAATCTTGAAGATAAAGGCAGCAAGAGTCACCTTTTTTGCAAGGGGTAGGGGATTAGTTTTGGACATGTTAAGTTTGAGATATCTACTAGATAAATATCAATGACATAGGAAACCCAAAAGCTAAGTGGAGAAACTTTAGACAGGAGTGTAAAACCTACTAAACTAGCCAAATGAGGGTAAGTCTGGTAATTGTCACGTGGAGTTTTCACATTTTGTTCATTTCGTATGTATTTATTTGTACCAATACATATAGTGCTCTTGGCCTCCTAATTGGTATAAGGTAAGGTGGCATTTGTGGTCTGGCGTAGGAACATAGTCAGGAGTTATAAACTTATACCTACTTTGTGCTGGGCATTGGTCTTGCCAATATCACGAACCTGTTACTTAAATCTCAACAGCTTTACCATACGGATTTAATTATACTATTATGCAAACAAGAAAGCTGAGGCTCCAAGAGGCTAAGTAATCTACCCTAATTCACAGAGCTAGCAAACCAAAGAATCGGAACCCAAGCTATGTTTCTGTAACTCCAAAGCCTGGGCTCTTTCCAAAACCGAAACTAGGAAGGTAATTCTTCCGTTTCTGGCTCTCAAATGAATAGTGGAATAAAGGAACTTAGTGGAGGGGGTGGGGGGAGATGGGTGAGGACAGAGGCCATGGAAAGATAATCTACCCTTAAGGAGCACAGGCTGTAACTCAGTGAACACCTGTACCTTAATTTTTATGCTAATGGAATCCTTGCTGTAGCTACTGAGTTTAAAATGCTCAGTAACTTATTGATAATTAGCATCAGTTGTCTTATTTTTTTTTTTTAACGCCGCTTTCATTCCCCTGTCCTCTGTATTCGAAAGAGGAAGCGACAGAATCAGATGCACAGGTTCTCTGTTGGAGTTTATTAATTTATTTAAAAACTTAACTAATTGTTTCATTTAATCATGGTAACCCCAGTCTGCAAGTATCTGCGTTTATGGTCAGGAGTGAGGGAAGTCACCAAGGGAATTTTAAACTAATTACCCTACTTGGGAAGATCTGTGATTAGTGTGTAAAATATGTAATCTTTGGGAATTAGAACAAGCCTGAAGTCTAAAAGCAGAATCACCATGTTCAATTCTGGTACATTGTAAATGTTCAACTGACAGTAGCTTGTAATTATTGATATTGACCAACTTAAAAAAAATGGCTCCATTCTGTTAGAGAAACAAAGAATCAGCAGTCTACAGAGGGCATAAGATTAGCAGGAAGGTCAATCAAAACTTGACAAGCTTGGGAACCATCAGATCAAATACATCCTGGTCTCCTGTCAAGTTTAAGTATGAAAAATGGTGGCCAACCTGTGGCTTGGGATTTAAGACAAAAGTTATGAAGTGAAAATTTCTCTTCAGAATATTCTGTAGTTTCACTTTAAGAATAGATTTTTTAAAAGAACTGTAATATAAAAGTATGGAACTTATAAGAAGCTTTTGCTAAATAAACTCAATTTCCTTAATCCACATAGCCTCTAGGTGGAGTATACAAGCATGGCACCTTTTTGAAAGATTCCTTTGCAGCTTCAGTATGACTCAGCTTAAACTCTTTTGAAAAATGCTAAATAACCAGTATAAGTGCCCTAGGAAGAGGTGTACAAGTGGAAGTAAGTGTATTGTTGATACTGGTATCATAAAAACTCTGACGTGATTCAGGTGAGTTCTGAATAGATTCCAGTTAAAAATGGAACATAATTCTGCTTCCGTGAATGGTGGGTTTCAACAATCCAATGTCAAAGCCCTGTAACATCCTGAATCATCTATCATCCTTGTCCAAAACTGGCTCTTAAAATGGAAGGCCTCACTTGAGAAATACCTATAATTTGAAGAACTTCTAAAGCTTAAGACATACAGTACGTTGGAATGAACTAATCAATGATTTCTCTTGCATTTGCCCATTTTTATATGCAATTGGCAATAAAAAGGAAAACTTACTGTTGGGTATGAAAAATTGGCCTGGTAGCTGAAATGATTATAGTAGTACTCTGGGAAAGTAATCAAATGGTTTCAGAGTAATAAGAAAAATCCTCTTTAATTTTATTATCAGTGACCTATTAGAAATTAGTTTAATAAATGAATGGTCTTTCAAAATGTGAAAGACTACATATTATATATATATATACACACGTATGTATATATGCATGCATATATGCTTTATGTATGCATTAATATTGGAAGAGCGTAGATTAAAGTGTTAATTATAATTAACAGGAGATGGTGGAAGGCATTTGAGTACACAGGACTGTTTATATATGTATGTAGAACTTTTAAAAAGTTTATTCCAATGAGCATGTATCGCTTTTATAATTTGAAAACTTTAACACCCTACGTAAAATACGTTTTGTGGAGATTAAAAACTAATTTTTAAGTGAAATGCTTTATATACCATGATTAGCATAATTTTAAGTGCATTTTTGTTAAATATACTTGTAAGTTCAAATACTTATGTCGCCTTTTAAATTGTAAAATTACCATTGATGAAGTTAAATTTTTTCTACTCAAATTTTGAAAGGGAAGCACTGGATTATTTTAATAAAATCTAACAGCAAAGATAAAAACCTTGGTAAGTTTAAGCTTTCTAAATATGTATTAATGTACATAATAAAAATACCTTTGGAGACCTTAAAACGAACTTAGAAAAAATTGTAATAATTTTTGCATTGCTATCAGAACTTTACCTTTTATTTCCTAGCCCACTTTTGTGTATTATGCTGTGAGTGTTTGGATGTGGAGTTATTTTAATTAGATTTCAACACGTTCCTGAAGTCTTCTCTCAGACTACTGAGAAGCCAGTGATTAAGTCCTCGGAATTATTTCAGTGTTTTACTTATTTCTGCTCTTGGGTTAAATGTAACTTTGTAGCTTAGCAGTATTTTTCTTCCTGAGAGAGAGGACAGGTTTCCGTCATTACGGAACAGGAGTCCACGCCAGTCGGGGCGAGCCTGCGCGCAAGCATCCCTGGGCGCCCCGAGCATCCCGGGCGCCGGCCGGGGAGTGCCGCGGGGGAGCACCC
>NC_048227.1:67064196-67140324 GCF_002007445.2 Ailuropoda melanoleuca | reverse complement strand
CGTTCGCGGCGCGGGGCCAGCCCGGTGCGGCCCCCGGCCGGCGCCGCGGGCGCGAGTGCGGGTCTCGCGAACCGCCCGCCCGCCAGACAAAGCTGACAACATGGCTACCTCCGCTCGAACAAGTTCCTCGCAAGTTGAGCCACGGCAAGCGCCCCGGCTGCGGCCGAACGCCGCGCGCGCCTCGGCGGCCGTCGTCCATCAACTTCAAGTTTCCCTCCGCAGAGCAGAGCCCGCCGCCCGTCCGGCGCCGAGCACCGGCCGCCCGCGCGAGGCTGGGCCCGGGAAACTTTCAACGTCTGCAGCCCGCAACTGACAGCCCGGCGGCGGGCGGGCGCCCGACTCACCTTCAGACAGGTCCTCGATGCACTCGAAGGTGATCTCGAACTGGAACGGGTTGTAGAAAGGAGAAGGGTTATCCAGCACCACTACATTGTTCACCTGAACCTTTGCCATATTTTGAAAAAAACACAAACAATGGGAACGGGGGCTTGTTGCGGCACAATAAAGTCCAGCGCGCGGCCGCTCGGGAGAGCGCAGACCCCCGCCCCGGCGCCTGCCCGACGTCGTGCAGCGGCGACTTGAGAAACTTTTTTTTCCTCTTTTTATTTACACGGGAGCACTCCACAGTGTTTTGCAGCTTTCCTATTTCACTAAACTACAGCCCATTCTGCTCTGATAACTAGCAGCGTTGCCCGCGATTGGCTGCACCCGAGCTCTGACCCTCCTCCTCCAGCGAGGGCCTCGGCGGCGAGCAAGATGGGCTCCCGCTCCCGGAATGGACTCGGAAACTTTAACTGCGGCTCCACCTGCTGGTGTGGATTAGGACAAAGGCGGAGAACAAAGTGAGTGGAATACAGGCTGGGAGGCCCGCGCGGAGGCCGCCGGCGGCGGCGGGGGGGAGGGACAGCGCAGGCCCCGCCCCCGGCCCGGCGGCTCCCGCGCCTCACGTCGNAATTTAGCAGCTGTGATTCGGCTGTCTACGCTGGGTTAGGTTCAGCTGTCTACATACAGGGTAACATTTGGGGTACAGAGAAGGGTTGGTTGCAGTGGAAATAAATTGTATTTTATAGACCTCATGCCCGCTCGAAAGGAGCAAAGCCATTTTGAAAGTCTAGTTCTCGGTCAATATCTGCGTTTGGGCACTACGGCGCCGTTAGACAAAATGAAAGGTGAATAGAGGCTTTTCCACGCACACTTTGCTTGGAAAATCTGAATAGGTAATATTTGGGCTGCACCTGGGTCTCGCGTTCTAATTTGGAAAGCCCTAGAATAAGAAAAAAGATTTCTAGAGATGTGATCAGTTACACCCCAGGTTTCTGCCGTTTGGTGAGCATAACAGGAACATAAAAAGAGAAAATGGAAGTGTCAGGAAACCAAAGGGCAAAAAATATGGTAAGAAAGGGAAAGGAAGAGTAAAGAACACAGCAGCATACCAGGACATGTAATTTTCAAAAAATTTATGACCTAAACTGTTAATAAATAAAAATTTGTGGCACCACAAACAAGTTTTGAGGAGTCTTTGCTTTATTCATCGGCATTCATGTCGATTCATTTATGCTGTTTGGCTACCATTGTGGGGAAAGGGAGAGGTTTTAACACATTTGTGGGGTTGTTGAGCAATTTTTGTTTACCCAGTAAGAGTGCTATAAAGCTTTCGTTTATTACCTGCTGTTCATAAACCATTTTTTTTCTTTGGTGTTTTGAGTGAAACCACTGAGCTTGGTTAATTAAATTCAGAGAAAATATTATTTCTTAAGTATCATCTGTGCTGAAAGAGTTGTTTCTTAGTATAGTGCCCAGGGTTTTGAGTTGTCATTCTTTGGACATTGTTCATACTTAAGTAGGTTGCTATTAATGTGGCTTTTTTATCTGCTGGTCTTTTGAAAGTTAATATGGCATAGGTAATACCAGGTCTCCCCAAATTTAGGAAAACTACTTAGAGCAGGGGTACTCATTTTATTGGCAATGGATGAAACAGTAAACTAGGACCTACCAGAAAAGGTTTCCTCAAGTTCAGTTGTTTATGTGTATTAGATTGAATCTTAGTGTGGTGATAGATAAAGATTACTCTGACTGATAAACTGTATTCTCTGTTCACTCCTAGTAGTGCTGGTCCTAACACTAGCCAAGATAAAGTGTTAATTGCTACATGCTACATGTATCATTAAGATACACTAGATATGTAAGATAAATGGCCATTTGAAGATTAAAACAGGACTCCCTTGAGAATGGTGTATATAGTTTTCTGATCATTGGAGGCACTCTTAAAAGGATATTCTAATTCAGTTGCTTTATAAAAATGACATTATGGGGCGCCTGGGTGGCACAGTCATTAAGCGTCTGCCTTCAGCTCAGGGCGTGATCCCAGTGTTCTGGGATCGAGCCCCACATCAGGCTCTTCCGACGGGAGCCTGCTTCTTCCTCTCCCACTCCCCCTGCTTGTGTTCCCTCTCTCGCTGGCTGTCTCTATCTCTGTCAAATAAATAAATAAAATCTTTAAAAAAAAATGACATTATAAGCTTGGTAAAATAAATTGTATTTTGCAGTCTGACCATGCGTATGTCATAATAAGTTACATGTTCCGTAAAACTTGATGCATCGAGAACTGAAAAGATCTACCTGGATACCACCAATTTGGCTTATTTTCTTTAAAACCTTTTGTTTAACATGTCATATACAGCAGCATTTAAGGGAAAACTGACCCTCCTTAATAGTCCACTGGAAGCCACAAGTACTGGCTCCAGCCTCTCATGTTTCCTGTCCTAACTCTTTATTATTGCTCCTCAAAAGCATTAAAGAGCCTGGAGCACTTTCTCCAGTAGTTTCTTTGTTCACTGTTGTCAATACTTTACAAGAAAGGTCAAAGGGATTCCCAGATGTGCCATGGCATATTTCAAAGTGAGCTGGTGTCTCATAGAGGGAAAAAAATTGTAAAAGCATCACTCTGGTTTCAGAGACAATCTATAAGATCTCTTGCTGGACACCTTTTTGGTGACTCTCAAACAGCTAACCATATTGTAACAGATGGGGCACCATGAGTGACTTCATTTATTAAGTACCCAAGGGGACCCATGTGATGCTTAGAGGGCTACATAGAATATAATCTCCAAAATTGCTTCTCTCTGTGCAGATTACATGGGGGAAGGATGGCTGAAAGAGATCATTTGGGTTCAAAGATGAGCAAAGCCTAAACTAGTGCCTCTCAGAGATAAATGAATCTAGTTAACTATTGTTATAGGCTGAATTGTGTTGCCCCACCCCATTCATTTGTTGAAGCCCTAATTCTCCAGTACTTTAGAATGTGACTGTATTTGGTGATAAAGCCCTTAAAGAAGTGGTTAAGTTAAAATGAGTTCCTTAAAGTGGGTCCTAATCCAATCTAACTGGTGTCCCTATGTGAGGAGGGAATATGGACATAAAAAGAGACACGAAGGGTAGCATACACAGAGAAAAGACCATGTGAGGTCACAGCAAGAAGGCAGCTATTTGCAAGAAACTAACCCTGCTGACGCCTTAATCTTGTACTTCTAGCCTCCAAAACTGTGAGAAAATACATTTGTATTGTTTAAGCTACCCAGGCTGGTATTTTGTTATGGAGGCCCTAGCAAAAGAATACAGCTATAATTATTTTCCCTCAGAGTTAGGCTCATTTGGTAATCTAAGTGTATTTAATCCAGTTATTTGTCTGTTATCAAGTACTTTCTGTGATGTGAAATGAGGTGGTCATTTAGCCATGCCAGTAGGTTGTGGCAGGGTGTGAAGTGGTGTGCAGTAGCTCTTCAGAGAAAGTACCTACTGGTGTTGCCTACAACTTGAAATCGGAAGGGACAAGATGCAGCTTGCTTCCTTGCTCCAAAGCTCCTCTGCAGAGGGCTTCTAAGAATCTTAAACTTGAAGTTAAATTGAGGTCACACACAAAACAAGATGAAAGAGTGAATTAAAATGAACTAGAATTAAATTGAATTAAAATACATTGAATTAAAATGTATTATAACCAAGATTTAAATCAAGTCTCAGCTGCTGCCTGCTGCAGAAGTTATCATAGGAATGGAAGTGCTAACCTCTTTTTTTTTTTTCAAATCCTGAATTTCCACCTGGGGTAATTATAGTAGCCCTACCGAGTAATTCTCTTTAAAGAGACATTTGCATTATTGTCCTCATCTTTTAAAAAAATTCTCTTGTAAGGCTTGTTGTAGTATCTTTAAAGGGCTCCCAATTATTTATCAGTTATAGGATGTCAAAATTTAATGATAGTTTTTATCCTTTTTTTAAAGATTTTATTTATTTATTTGTCAGAGAGAGAGAGCACAAGAAAGGGGAGCAGCAGGCAGAGGGAGAAGCAGGCTCCCTGCTGAGCAAGGAGCCTGATGTGGGACTTTATCCCAGGTCCCTGGGATCATGACCTGAGCTGAAGGCAAACGCTTAACCGCCCAGCCAGGCATCCCTTAATTATAGTTTTAAAGAAGATTTTCTATATAAATGTAGAATGTCAAGATTTGCTGGAGTTTACATTTCTAAAAGGAATAAATCCTACAATAATGATTTTAATAACTCATTATATAGAGAGAGCATTTATTATGTGAAATTGTACAGGTCTCTGTGGAATATTCAAAGACAGAACATACATAGACTTTATTGGGAAGATAACTATATAATCAAGTAAGTATGGTACAGAATAGAATGTGTTAGATGCAACTTTAACCACTTATTGTTAAAGTTCTGTGGGAGGCAAAATAGGGTATCACAATAAAGGCTATGTGTGTATGTGTGTGCATGTGTGTATAGTTTATGCACATATATGGTATATATGCATATATATGGTATTATGCTTTCTTTATCATTTGTAAAGAACTTTTAAATAACCTGTTTTTAAGCCTGGAAACATCCTGTATGGTAGGAGGGTAAGGTGTTATCATTCCCACATTACAAATGAAGACACTGGCGCTCAGAAACCCGTTCCTTTCATTGCTGACCTAGTGCTTCTCTACTCCCTCTCCTCTGTCAGATATTTAAAGTGGTCTTTATGTATAGGAAAAGCAATTGGTATCATTTCCTGGAAAAATCCACAGGCTGGCAGACATGGGAGTAATGTCTTGATTAATGAACTCTTGAGGAACACAGCTCTATGAATGAGGTTAGCGCAGGTATATACTGGGAGTGAGAGCAGGCTCAGCCAAGGCAAAGCTATGGGAGTCTTCCCCTTGAGGCACGACAGAGGTCACGCCTCCTGCTGCAGAAGGGATGTCTGGGGGAGGATGGAGCTACGCATCCTAGAATGCCTTGCTGTACTTTTTAAGAGGTTTCCATACTGTTACATAAAGCATGACTCCCTCCCCCATTCTGTGTTCCACCTCATTAATAACATTTTCACTGTTTTGTGTTTATCGCTACCCATCGTTAGGTTACAAATTTGTTGAAGATAGAAACTGTCTGATCCCTTATCCATGACTGGACTCCACTCTAAAACACCCTTTGGATAGCCGTCAGTGACATCAGTCAGCTTTCTGAAGCACCATAATTATGTTTGTTGTTGACAGTTTGTTGAAGTTAGTATCATCATAGTGTTTCTCACCAAAAGAATATGAATGGAAATGCTTAATAATTATTTTCTATTTCTTGTATCTAGTTTTTTACCGCGTATTCTTACCCCTCTAATAAACGAAGCTCCCTCTAAATTCATTTTCCTCTTGAACTCAGTCTCTACTCATCCATCTTCCTTCATGTTTTACATTCAGTCCTTTTCTCTTTAACCCTCCACCTCTCTCTTCATCAGATGCTCTCTTTTACCAATATCAGGAGAAATGTGTGGTAAGTAGAGAGGGGACTCAAATCTTTAAAGCCTCTCTAGTCTAGAGCATTGCTTGCACAAAGCCACTGCTAAGCATAGCAGCGTTTCTAGTTGGTTACTATAGAGACAATCAGCATTAGATGGAGCCTCGCTTGACGGAAGCTAGGCAAGGAGGCTTCGTGAGATTGGAGGCCTTATATGCTGGGTCATGTGGAAAAGGCCAAAAACTGGAAAGGATAGGAAAGGGGAAAGGTTTCACAAATGAGCTAATAGGTAACTAATTGATAGATTTTAGGTTGGTAGAATCTGTGCCTGCCAAAGCCTTGAATCCAGTGTATAAAGAATCTACTTCTAAGGAACCCAGTATGATTACACAGTAATTTTTTTTAATAACAGCTATGCTGCTATGAACATTTGTGTACAAATTATCGTGCAGGACCTATGTTTCTATTCCTTTGGTTATATGCTTAATTAAGAGTGGAATTGCTGGGTCATATGGTAACTCCTTTTGAGGAACTACAAGGCTGTTTTCCAAAGTGGCTGTGCCATTTTACATTCCCACCAGCAATTTGTGAGCGTTCCAATTTCTCCACATGCTCACCAGTGCGTGTTATTACGTCTTTTTGATGATAGCCATGGGTGATATGTGAAGTGGTATCTCATTGTGTTTTGACTTCTATTTCCCTGAAGGCTTAAGATGTTAGCATTTTTTGCTTATTGGCCATTTGTGTATCTTCTGTGGAGAAATGTCTATTCAGATCTTTTGGTCATTTAAACAATTTGGTTTTTGGTTTTTTCTTATTGAGTAGTAAGAGTTCTTGACATATTCTAGTATATGTGCTGCTAAAGCAAGCACATGTTCTTTATATATTCTAAATATCAGAGACTTGTATATCTCAGGTTCAGAAAAATATTCTCCTATTCTGCGAGGTTTTTTTTTTTTTTTTCGGCAGTGGCCTTTGCTGCCCAAAAGCTTTTAATTTAGATGAAGTCCAGTTTATCTATTTTGGTTTTTTTACTTGTTCTTTCGGTGTCACTTCTTGAAAACGCTGCCATTATAATCAAAGATTATGAAGATTTACACCTGTGTTTTCTTTTAAGCATTTTATACATTTGCTTTATTTTTGTTTTCTTTGAGGGTTTTAATAGTTTCATTTTTTAAAGTTTTTTATTATAATATTCAGTGTATTTAAACTGAAAAACAAAAAAACAAATAACAGTTCACCCATTTCTCCCTCCCTACCAATAGATTGGCAACCACCAATCTATCTTTTGTTTCTATGACCTTGATTATATCTATGAGCTTTTTTAGATTTCACATGTAAGAGAGATCATGCAGTATTTGTCTTTCTCTGTCTGACCTGTTTTGCTTAACATAGTGTCCTCAAGATTTATCCATGTTGTTGCGAATGGAAGATTTCATTCTTTTTTATGGCTAGATAATATTCCATTGTGTATATATACTACAATTTCTTTATTCATCCATCAACACTCAGGTTGTTTTTATGCCTTGGCTATTGTATATAGTGCTGCAGTGAACATAGGAGTGCATGTATCTTTTCTAGTTAATGTTTTGTTTTCTTCAGATAAATACCAAAGTGGAATTGTTGGATGATTTTCCTCTAAGAGTTTTATACTTTTAACAGCTTATATTTAAGTCTTTGATCCAGTTTGAATTATTTTTTGTATATGATGTGAAGTAGGGATCCAAATTCATATTTTTGCATGTGGATGTCCAGTTTCCCAGCAGTGTCATTTGAAAAGACTATTCTTTCCCCCAAGAATGAATTGACCGTAAATGTATGGGTTTATTTCTGGACAATCAAGTCTGTTCTGTTGGTCTGTATCCTTATGCCATTACCATATTGTCTTGATTATTGTAGCTTTGTAGTAAGTTTTGAAATCAGGAAGTATGAGTCTTCCAACTTTGTTCTTTTTCAAGATTATGTTGGCTATTTGGGATTAATTGAATTTCCAAATGAATTTTAGTATCATTTTGTCAATTTCTACAAAGAAGATAGTTGAGATTTTGATATGGATAGCATTGAATCTGTAGAACCCTTTGGCTTATATTGTTATCTTAACAATATTAAGTCTTCCAGTCAGCGAACATTTCGTTTATTTAAGTCATCCTTAATTTTTTTAACAGTGTTTTATAATTTTCAGGGTGTAAATTTTGTTCTTTTTTGTTTGTTAAATTTATTCCTAAGTATTTTATTCTTTTTGATGCTATTGTAAATGGAATTATTTTCTTAATTACATTTTTGTCTTCTTCATTGAAAGTGTAGGGGCACCTGGGTGGCTAAGTCGGTTAAGCCTCTGCCTTCAGTTCAGGTCATGGTCTCAGGATCATGGGATCAAGCCCCAAGTCGGGCTCCCTGCTCAGTGGGGAGTCTGCTTCTCCCTCTCCACCTGCTCATGCTCTCTCATGCTCTCTCTCTTTCTCAAAAAACTTAATAAAATCTTTTAAAAAATTAAGTGTATAGTCATATAACTGATTTTTTAAAGTTGATTTTGTATCCTTCAACCTTGCTGAACTCATTTATTAGTTGTAATAAATTTTTAGTGGATTCCTTAGGATTTTTGTATGCAAGATTATGTTATCTGCAAATAGAGATAGTTTTACTTCTTCATTTCCCCCTCTGGATGCCTATTATTTCATTTTTGGCCTAATTGCCCTTTCCAGAATCTCCAGTACAGTGTTTAATAGAAATACTGAGAGTGGGGTACCTGGGTGGCTCAGGTGGTTGAGTCCTAGGATCAAACCAGGATGGAGCGCTGTGCTTAGCAGAGAGTATGCTTCTCCTCTTCCTCTCCTTGTGCCCCTCGCCCCTGCCATGTGCTCTCTCTCTCTCTCAAATAAATAGATAAATCTTAAAAAAAAAAAAATAGTGAGAGTGAACATCCCTATCTTGTTTCTGATCTTATCAGGAAAACATTTAGTCTTACACCATTAAGAATGATGTTTAGCTGTGGATTTTCTATAGATGCCCTTTATCAGGTTGAGGAATTCCCCTTCTGTTCCTAGTTTGTTGAGTGTTTTTACGTGAAAGAGTAATGAATTTTGTCAAATGCTTTTGCTGCCTCTATTCAGATGGTCGTGTGTTTTTTGTCCTTTATTCTGTTGATATGAGAATGCTTCATCAGTTGGTTTCCAGATGTACATCAATCTTATATTTCTGAGATAAATCCCACTTGGTTGTGGTGTATAATTCTTTTACATATTGTTGGATTTGGTTTCCTAATATTTTGTTGAGGATTTTTGTATTTGTAGTTATAAGAGCTATTGGTCTTTAGTATTCTAGTGATGTCTTTGCTTTAACCAAAGTATATGGGTAATACTGGCCTCATAGAATGAGTTAGGAAGTGTTCCCTCCTCTTCAATTTCTAAAGAAGAGTTGTGAAGAACTGTTATTTGATTTTTTAGAAGTTTGGTAGAATTCACCAGTGAAGCTATCTGTGTGTGGTTTTTCTTTGTGAATAGTTTATTTTTACTACTAATTCGATTGCTTGTTAAAGTTCTATTCAGATTTTCTTTTTTTCTTGAGTCAGTTTTGGTAGTTAGTGTCTTTCTAGGAATTTGTCCGTTTCATCCAGGTGGTTGAAGTAGTTAACATGCAGTTGTTCATTGTATTCCCTCATAATAATCCTTTTTATTTCTCTAATGTCAGTAATAATGTCTCATCTTTGAGTCCTGATTTTGGTAATTTGATTCTTCTCTTTTATTGGCTTGGTCAGGTACCTAAAAGACTGTCAGTTTTGGTTTTATTTTCTCTATCATTTTTATATTGTCTATTTCAGTTTCTGCTCTAATATTTATTATTTCCTTCTTTATGCTTGCTTTGCATTTAGTTTGCTTTTCTTTTTTTCTTTCTTTTCTTTTTCCAGTGTCTTAGGTGGAAGTATAGGTTATTGATTTGAGATTTTTCTTCTTTTTAAATGTTGGCATTTATAGCTATAAGTTATTCTCTAAGAACTGCTTTAGCTGCATCCCATAAGTTATGGTAAGTTGTGTCCTCATTTTCTTTCTTCTCAAAGTATTTCCTAATTCCTTTTTCATATTTTATTAATTTATTAAAAGTAATTTCGACACCCAATGTCCAGTCTAATTACCTTTTTACACAGCTACCCATTCATTGCATGGGTGTCTTTTTATACTATCTCTGACAAATGGCCATTCCACATTTGCTTACATAATTACTTTGATGAAAAGTTACTGCTTTGTAAAATAGCCCATTCCATTTTAAGCACCTTAAGTTTTCCAGTAGTTCCCTATAAAATTCTGCATGATGGTCTCTGTTATTTCTTTTGAAGCTGCCCCCAGTTAGTCTAATTTCTCTTCCAAAGGATTAGTTCTCTAAATATGTAAAAATTATTTTCTCTTCTCTAAATCTTTCTTTCATGCTAATCATACCCTGTACCATAAACTATCCTTTAAATTTCATTATTTCCTTGTCCTTCATTATCTGTTTACCCTTCTCTTTTTTATTAGTATTTCTTTTAAAATTTGATGTCCCAGAAGTAAACATTAATACTCTAAATCAACAGTCGGCAACCTTTTTTCTGTAAAAGGCCAGCAATAAATATTTTAGATTTTTTTTTAAAGATTTTATTTATTTATTTGACAGAGAGAGAGAGACAACAAGAGAGGGAACACAAGCAAGAGGAGTGGGAGAGGGAGAAGCAGGCCTCTCGCTGAGCAGGAAGCCTGATGCGGAGCTTAATCCCAAAACCCTGAGATCATGACCTGAGCCAAAGGCAGACTCTTAAGGACTGAGCCACCCAGGGCCCCATAGATTTTGAGGGCCATACAGTATTTGTCACAACTACTTACCTCTGCCACTGTAGTGTGAAAGTAGCTATTGCCAATAAGTAAATGGTGACCATGACTGTGTTCCAAAAAAACTGTTTTTTACAAAAACAAGTGGTTGGGCCAGATTTTGCCCACAGATCATAGTTTGCTGACTTCTGCTCTAGATGTTATCTAACTAGTGCAGAAGCCAGTGTGATTGTATCTTCACTTGTGAATGCTATTCTCACATTAACATATTTTTGTAATTGTATTAAAATACTTCTCTGATATTAGCATAGCCACTGCAACCCTCTTCTGGTTGCTGTCTAAAGTATGTCTCTTGTAGACAACACATAGTTGGATCATGTCTTTGTATTCATTCAACACACTGCTTTTTGTTAAAGTGTTTGTTTATATTTAATGTACTTAACTGATAAGGTAGAATTTATGAATGCTATTTTCCACTCTGTTTTCTACACGGCTTATGTCTTCTTTGTTGCGATATTCTCCATTACTGCCTTCTTTTGTGCTTGATGTAATTTCTAGTGTATCATTTTAATACCCTTTTGCTTCTTTTACTGTATTATTTTAAGTTATTTTCTTAGTGATTATCTTGGGGCTTATAACATCTTAATGTAAAACCAATCTAATTCAGATTAGTACTAATTTGATAGTATATAAAAATTTTGTTCCAGTATAATTGTTCCCTCCACCTTCTTTTGGGCTTTTATTGTCACACAAATTTCATCTTTATACATTATAAGCTGATCAACACAGTTTTATAATTTTTGCTTTCTGCAGTTTTTTCTTAGAAAAGAGAAGAAAAGAGACACAAAATTACATTGATACCATCTTTAATATTTACCTATGTAGTTAACTTTACTGGTGTTTTTTATTTCTTTATGTGTACTTGAGTTACTGTCTTAGTGTTCTTTCATTTCAGCCTGAAAGAGTCCCCTAGTATTTCTTTTAGGTCAGGTCTATTAGCGCTAATTTGGTTTTGCCTGGTATTTTTACTTGACAGTAATGAAATTGTAGAGTGTGTATTCTTTTGCTCAATATTGTGTTTTAATATTTCACCTATATTGTGTTTAGCTGCACTTCATTTTTTATTGCTGTCTTATTCCACAGTATGAATATACAACAATTTCTCTCTCTGTTCTACTGTTAATGGACTTTTGAGTCTGTTCTGTGGGATTTTTTTCTTCTTTAGTCTGTTGATGTGATACATAACATCAGTTGATCTTTTGCTTGTTGAACCAGCCTTGCATAACTCAGATAAATCCCACTAGGTCATGGTGTATAATTCTTTTTATACATTGTTGGATTTAGTTTGCTAATATTTTAGTGTATGTGCTGCCAAAGTGAGCACAAGTTTGCTAATATTTTACTGAAGATTTTTGCATCTATGTTCACGAGAGATGTAGGCTGTAGTTTTCTTGTAATGTCTTTGTTGGGTTTTGGTATTAAGGTAATGCTGGCATAGAATGAGTTAGGAAGTATTACCTCTACTTATTTCTTCTACAAAAACGGTAGAGGATGGGTATCATTTCTTCCTTAAATATTTAGTAGAATTCACCAGTGAAGCCATCTGGACCTGGTACTTTCTATTTAGAAGGTTATTAATTATTGATTCAGTTTCTTTAATGAATATGGGCCTATTCAGATTGTCTGTTTCTTCTTAGGTGAGTTGCCAGCTTGTGTCTTTCAAGGAATTGGTCTGTTTCATCTGGGTTATCAAATTTGTGGGCATAAAGTTGTTTGTAATAATTCTTTATCTGCTTAATGTCAACAGGATCAGTAGTGATGTCCCCTCTACATTTCTGATATTAGTAATTTGTCTCTTTTCCCATTTTTTCTTAGCTTATCAATTTTATTGATCTTATCAAAGAACACATTTTGGTTTCAGTGATTTTCTTTATTGATTTCCTTCTTTCAATTTCATTGATTTCTGCTGTAATTTTTATTATTTCCTAACTTCTGCTTGTTTTGGATTTAATTTGCTCTTCTTTTTCTAGTTTCCTAAAGTGGAAGCTTATATTATTGATTTTAGATCTTTCTTCTCTTCTAATACATGCACTTAGCGCTATCAGTTTCTAAGCACTGCTTTCACTGCTTCCCACACATTTTGAAAAGCTATGTTTTCATTTTGATTTAGTTCAAAACATTTTTAAATTTCTCTTGATATTTCTTCCTTGTCCCATGTGTTATTTAGAAGTATGTTGTTTAATCTCCACATAATTTGGGATTTTCTAGTTCTCTTTCTGTTATTGCTTTCTAGTTTAATCACACTGTGGTCTGAGAGAAGATTTATGATTTCTTTTCTAAATTTGCTAAAGTGTGTTTTATTGTCCAGCATATGGTCTATCTTGGCGAATATTCCATGGGATCTGGAGAAAAAAATACATTCTGCTGTTGCTGGATAAAGTTGTTTATAGATGCTTGTTATATTCAGTTGATTGATGGTACTTTTGAGTTCATTTATGGCCTTACGGATTTTCTGCCTGCTGGTTATGTCCATTTCCCATAGAGGGTGGTGAAGTCTCCAACTATAATATAAATTCATGTACTTCTCCTTTGACTTCCACTAGTTTTCACCTCACATATTCTGAGGCCCATAAATATTAAGGATTGTTATGTCATCTTGGAGTGTTGACCCCCTTTTATCATTATGTAATACTCCTCTGTCTCCCTGATAATTTTTCTTGCCCTGACATCTGTTCTGTCTGAAATTAATATAGCTACTCCCATATTTTTTTGGATTAGTGTTAGCATAGTATATCTTTCTCTGTCTTTACTTTTAATCTATATGTCTTTATATTTAAAGTGAGTTTAAAAAAAGAGTAAAAGTAAAGTGGGTTTCTTATAGATAATGTATAGTTGGGTCTTTTTTTATCAACTCTGATAATCTGTCTTTTGATTGGTGTATTTAGACTATAAATGTTCAAAGTGATTATTGATATAGCTGGATTAATACTTGCCATATTTGTTAGCTTTTTCTATTTGTTGCCCTTGTTCTTTGTTCCTGTTTTTATCTTCCACTCTTTTTCTGCCTGTTATGGTTTTAACTGAGCATTTTATATGATTCCAGTTTTTCTCCTTTTTTAGTATATCGTTATGCTTCTTTTTAACTTTTATAATGGTTGCTTTAGAGTTTGCCATATACATTTACAATTAATCCAAGTCCACTTTCAAGTAACACTAAAAAACACTTCATGGGTAGCATAGTACCTTATAACTAGCAAGATATTTCTAATTCCTCCCTCTTATCCTTTTTATTATTTCTCTCAATCATTTCACTTGAACATAAACACATATAAGCATACATATTTGAATACATTATTGCTGTTATTTTTAACAAACTACTGTTAGATGAATTAAGAATAACGAAAACAGAAGTTTTTATTTTACCTAGTCTTTCTTCATTCCTCCTTACTTTATGTAGATCTGAGTTTCTTTTTTTTTTTTTAAGTTTGTTTATTTATATAAGTAATCTCTACACCCTATATGGGGCTCAAACTTACAACCGCAAGACCAAGAGTTGTATGCTTTTCCAGCTCAGCCAACCAGGTCCCTTTGTGTTGATCTGAGTTTCTGACCTATATCATTTTCCTTCTCTCTAAAGAACTTTGTTTAACATTTCTTGCAAGGCAGGTCTCCTGGCAACAAATTACCTCAAAAAAAAAATTTTTTTTTTCTTTTTCACTTTTGAAGATAATTTCACAAAAGGTACAGAATTCTAGGCTGGCAAGCTTTTTCTCTCGATACTTTGAATATTTCATTCTACTCTTGTTACTTGCGTGGTTTTTGAGGGGAGGTTGGGTGTAATTCTCATCTTTGCTTCTCTACGGGTAAGTTGCATTTTTCCTTTCATTTCTTTCAAGATTTTTTTCTTTATGTTTGATTTTCGACATTTAAATATGACATGCCTACCTGTAGTTTTTTTTTTAAACATTTTTCCTACTTAGTGTTATCTTGAGTTTTCTGGATCCATGGTTTGGTGTCTGACGTTAATTAATCAATTAATGACTAATTCTCAGTCATTATTGCTTCAGATATTGCTTCTGTTCCTTTCTCTCTTTCTTCTCATTCTGGTTTCCCATTACATTTATGTTGCACCTTTTGTAGTTGTCCCACAGTTCTTGGATACTCTGTTGTGTTATTTTTCACCTTTTCTCCTATTTTCTTTTCAGTTTTGGAAGTTTCCATTGAAACTTACACTATCTTTACATTCAGAGATTCTTTACTCAGCCATGTCCAGTCCACTAATGAGCCCATTAAAGGCATTCTTCCTTTCTTTTACAGTGTTTTTGATCTCTAGAATTTTAATGTTTTTCTTAGACTTTCCATCTCTTTGCTTACAGTATCAGAGAAAAATTGCCAATATTTAATGTGAAAACCTGGGACGGCTCATGGAGGTAAAACTCACGAAAGTATGAGGGTCCCCTATGAATGGAGATTTTAATTCTCAGAGTTGTCCACATTGAGCCTCCAGCAATTCATCAATTACAGCTCAGGTTTTCTCATACCATTACCGGTTTCCATAGAGGTAACAGCTCTGGTAAGTTGTGATTCTCTGTCTATCTTTCTAATTTGGGGAGCATTGGTTTGCCCTGTGACATCGTTTCTCTAATGCACCTTGGGAGAATTATTGATTTTTCAGTTTGTTCAGGTTTTTACTTATTGTTAAACAAGTGGCAACTTGTGGCAACTTCTGAGCTCCTTAAATGCTGCACTGGAAAACAGAAGAACTCACATAGGTTTTCCCTTGTATTTTCTTCTGTGACTTTTCATCTATAAGTTTTACATTTTTCATTTAGATCTTTTCATTCATTGAGTTAATTTTTGTATCAGGCTTGAGGTATGGATCAAGACTGATTTTTTTTTCCTTTTTGCATTAGGCTATCCAGTTATTGTAGCACCATTTATAGAACAGATTATCTTTTCTTCATTGAATTGCTTTTACATTTTTATCAAAAAAAATCACTTGACTAGATATATGTGGGTCTGTTATTGGACTCTATTCTATTCTCTTTGTCTCTTTTTTTTCTAGTACTATACTGAGTTGATTACTGTAGCTTTATAGTAAATGTGGAAATTAAATCATTACCTCCTACTTTGTTTTTTGGTTTGATTCTTCTGTTTCCTTTGCTTCTCCATATAAATTTTGGAATCAGTTTGTCAATTTCTATAAGAAGAAAAATCCCATTAGAATTTTGTTTGGGGGGCGCCTGGGTGGCTCAGTCGGTTAAGTGTCTGACTCTTGGTTTCCGCTCAGGTCGTGACCTCAGGGTGGTGAGATTGAGCCCTCATCAGGCTCTGTGCCTAGTGCACAGTCTGCTTAAGACTCTCCCTCTGCACCCACCCCCCACCCCTGCTTGCTCTCTTTCTTTCTCTCAAATAAATAAGTAAATCTTTTAAAAAATTTGTATTTGGAGTTGCATTGAATCTATAGACCAATTTAGGGAGAATTATAGAGGAATTTGGGAAAACATCTTTAAAATACTGAGTTTTTCAGGAATGCCTGGGTGGCTCAGTCAGTTGAGTGTCTGCCTTCAGCTCAGGTCATGATATCAGGGCCCTGGGATCAAGTCCTGCTTTGGGCTCCTTGCTCAGTGGGGGGCCTGCTTCTCCCTCTGCCTGCCACTCCCCCCAGCTTGTGCTCACTCTCTCTCTGACAAATAAATAAATAAATAAAATCTTAAAAAAAAATACTGAGTTTTTCGATTCATTTCAATGAACATGGAATATCGCTTGATTTCGTTAGTTATCTTTGATTTCCTTCTTTAGTGTTTTATAATTTTTATGTACAGATCTTCCACATTTTTTAAATTTAATTAATTTTTTTTTAGTAAACTCTGCACCCATTGTGGGGCTCGAACTCAGGGCCCAGATCTTGCACATTTTTAAAGATTTATACCCAGGTATGTCATATTTTCAGGTGCTATTATAAATTGTATTATTTTTTAATTTATTTAAAGATTTTATTTGAGAGAACGAAAATGCGAAAGAGAGTGTGAGCGGGAGAGAGGCAGAGGGAGAAGCAGACTTCCTGCTGAGCAGGGGGCCAGACAGCGGTGCTCCACCGGGAGATCATGACCTGAGCCAAAGGCTCAAGATAACACTAAGCAGAAAACACTTAACCACCTGAGCCACCCAGGCCCCCCAAATTGTGTTATTTTTTAATTGCAGTTTTTTTATTTTTTTCTAACATATAGAGATATGACTGATTTTTGTATATTGACTTGCATCCTGCAACCTTGCTATACTCAGTTCTAGTAGCTTTTTTGTACATTATTTGGAATTTTATACATAATCATATTGTCTGAAAATATAAACAGTTTTATTTTTTCCTTTTTGATCTGATGGCTGTTAATTTCTCTTCGTTTATTTTACTGGCTAGAACCTCCACCAAGATTTTGAATGAGAATGATGAGAGCCAATCTTCTTGCCTTGTTCTGATCTTGCGGATGAGGGTGGGGGTGGGGGTAAGCATTCAGTCTTTTATGATTAAATATGTTAACTGCATGATTTTTGTAAATACCCCTTATAAGACTGAAGAAGTTCCCTCTAGGCTTTCTGAGAGACTTTTTTATCGTGAATAATTGTTGAGTTTTGTCAGGTGTTCTGAATATATTGAGTTGGTCGTTTGCTTTTTCTTCCTTAGTTTATTGATATGGTGAATTATGTTGGTTAATTTTTGAGTGTCGAATTAGCCTTGCATTCCCAAGATAAACCCTACTTGGTTATAATCTATTATTTTATGTATTGTTTGATTTGCTTGGTTTTTTTTTTTTGAGGATTTTTGCATCTGTGTTTATAAGAGATACTGGTCTGTAGTTTTCTTTTAATATATCTTTATCTGGCTTTGGTATCTTAATGCTGGCTATAGTAAATGAGTTGGGAAGTGTTCCTTGTTTTTCTGTGTTTTTGAAATTTTTTTTTAGAATTGGTATCATCTTTTTCATAAATGTTTGGTAGAATTCACCATGAAGTCATCTTAGTCTGTAGATTTTGTGTTCCAGGGTTTTTAACTACATAGCCAATTTTCAAAATAGATATAAGAGTATGCAAGCTATCTGTTCCTTTTTAGATAAACTTTCACAGTTTATATATTTCCAAGAATTTGACCATTTCATCTAAGTTATCAAACTTAGGGCATAGAGTTGTTCATTGTATTCCCTTACTATTAGTTAAAAGTTAAGTGTCTGTAGGGTTTGTAGTGATATCCCCCTTTTGTTCCTGATATTTGTAACTTGTTTCTCCTCTTTTTCATGGTCAGTCTAGCTTATCAATTTTTATCAACAGTAGGTGTTATAAGTACTCAGTATGTGTCATACACCTTTTAAAGAATTGTATTATATTCTATTTGAATATCCAAGACTCAGTAAGATACATTCCATTGTTATCCCCTTTTATAAATGAATAAACATATTAGGAAACTTGCCTACAGTATGACAACCAGAATGACAGATCCAGGATTCAGGATCCAAGCCTGTGTGACTCCAAAGCCTTTGCCTTTTTGTTTTCCTTTTTAAGATTTTATTTGTTTATTTATGAGAGAGAGTGTGTGCACATGCGTGCAAGTTGGGGAGGGCTGGAGGGAAAGGGGGAAGGAGATAATCTCAAACAGACTCTGCACTGAGCACAGAGCCCGCTGCGAGGCTCAATCTCATGACCCCAAGATCATGACCTAGGCTGAAACCAAGAGTCAGATGCTTAACTGATAGAGCCAGCCAGGCGCCCCTGATGCCTTTGCTTTTGACCACTGGTATAAAGGATGAATCA
Source organism: Ailuropoda melanoleuca (assembly GCF_002007445.2). Lineage (NCBI taxonomy): Eukaryota > Metazoa > Chordata > Mammalia > Carnivora > Ursidae > Ailuropoda > Ailuropoda melanoleuca. Next base: position 67,121,956 of record NC_048227.1, on the reverse strand, counting down.
AAACCAGAAAAGACATATCAGGGAATCTTCTTTCTCACACTGTGACTAGGAGCAAACTTTTCATTTTCATGGACTCTAATATCTACCATTTTCTGTCTTTGGACCCTTCTCTATAAACAGCATATAATACCAAACCTCTTGTCAGAAGATCTCTGGAGATCTGTTTGCTCCTTCTATTCAGTGAGGATGCCTACCAAGGAAAGAGAATATTTGGGGACTTCTAGTTGCTATAAAATACTCAATGACACATCTTATATTTTCAGAACATAGGATCTTCTGAGACCTTCCAGTGCCTGGACACCAGAAATAGTTGTCCTGATGCCATTCATTTTTTTTTAATTGAAATAGTTGCCATACAATATTATATTCTTTTCAGGTATACAACATAGTGACTCAACATTTATATACATTATGAAATGCTCACCATGATCAGCCTAGTTACCATCTGTCACCATACAAAGTTATTATGATATTATTGACTGTATTTACATCCCTATGACTCATTTATAAGTTTGTGCCTCTTAATTCCCTTCACTTATTTTGCCCATCCTCCCATTCCTCCTCCCCTTAGGAACCACCTCTGTCTGATGCCATTCATTCTCCACAGATTAGAAATAAAAGCGTTGACTCTTTTCCATTTAAAATGTAGGTACTTTCCCCTCATAGGTATAAGATACGCTTTTGAAAATAAAAGCTAACATAGCTTGCTTATTTCCTTAGGTCTGACAGTAACTGCTGTGAAAGACTCAGGAGAATGGAATTTGGAGGCTGGGGCATTAGTACTTGCAGATGTGGGCCTTTGCTGTATCGATGAGTTTAACAGCCTCAAAGAGCATGATAGAACCAGTATCCATGAGGCAATGGAGCAACAAACCATAAGTGTTGCTAAGGCTGGGTAAGAGTTTCTTTTCTTTAAAATCTCTGCGAATAATGAGACTAGTTAATAATGTGATTATGGAAAAATGTGAACCTTATTAAACTGCAGGGTATGTTTGGTCTTAGCAGGGATTATCAGTTACATTCATCAAACACACATTAGCATCCCCATGGAGGTGTATGAGGAAGTAGAAATGAGTTGTTGGGACAAAGAAAGGAAAAACTAAAGTATAAGTGTAAGTTAATTCATGGAGGGGACTTAAGAAGAGCTTTCAGTGCAGGATCCAACTTATTCTCTCATTCAATAATATATATCTACTGTGGGCATATTACTATTTTAGGAATTTTTAAAGATTCAAAAAGAAATAACATAATTTCTGCTTTCAGTGGCATTCTCCTTATCTATCCTAACAGAATGTTGATCACAGCGTGTGGAAAACTAAATAATAAAATATGTTAGCTAAAATGAAGTGCCTGTTGTGACTCAAGGAGGTTTAGGGGTTGAGGTATGTGAGTCACTTGCAAACATGACCACTGAGGAGGAAAAATAGGCAGGTCAGATAGAAATCCATTCACCCAGGCTCTGAGGTGGTTATGAGAAACTTATCTGGCTCGAAAGGCTGACCACCAAATAGTCTGCTGGGTTATCCCAACAAAGGACAGAACGAGAACTATCTCATCCCTAATGCTACTATTATAGGTGTGAGGCCAGCTGATTAGGCAGATAGGGCTGCCAGCAGAGTCTTCAAACAGTAGTGGGCATGAAAAGGGATGTTGGTGTATATAGATTCTCTGAGATCTAATTATGTACACTTGGAAAGGAAAAGGGGGTGGAGTGATAGAGCCCATAGGAAAAAAACACAAGAAAAAGCTAGGCAGAACAATGACCAGATCTATTCATTTCATTCAATATACATTGACTCAGTGTACATTCATTAAGAGCCTGCTATATACCAGGCACTGTGCTAGTTACTGAAAAGAGTGAAGATGAATATAGCACTATTCCTGAGGTGTTGGCTATTTTGTTGGGGAAGATAGACAAAAGAGCACCAAAGTGATAGGTTCATAATAAAAGTGTTATGAGAACATACTTTAAAATAATTATTGCTTCTAACCTATCAGGGGAAATTAGAGGTATAGTTTTTTAAATATCTTCAAGACTACTTTCTCTTCTTATGTCTCCATTTAATTAGCACCTTTGCTGGTTGGTAGAATTTGCAGTTTATTTTGATATGCCTTTTCCAGAGAAAATCTGGGACGTTTTGAAATATTGCTAATAAATTAACCCTTACATCAGGGAAAATTGGGACAAATGCTACGCGTCTATTTTAGAAAGGGAAAAAATTAGCAATGCTATATTATACAATAGGCTACAGAATAAGTTTTTTAAAGTGAAGATATTTGGTTAACCACACCTACTACCTTACTCTCTGCTAGGTGTGAATTAGTATGAACCTTTTTTGATATCTGTAAAAATAAGTTCCAAAAGAAATGTTCTATAGCTAAATAGTTCACTTTTGGCACCCATACATTGGACAATCTTGTCATAACTCTAACTACTTGCACTTGGAATCATGCTTGTTACACTGATGAGGGACCAGTTTTGTTCTCTTTTTCAATCCATCACAAAGCAGTATTTTTATAAAATACAATAAAAATTATTTTAGAAAATGAAATTAAAAAGCAAGGACATACAAAACATAAGCCTAAGTTCTTCTTCCATTTCCAGGGTGTGGAAAGCTATAAGAGCATGTCACTCCCATCCTAACAAGAAAAATCCAAATAGCCCGCAAAAATCATAACTTTCCTTGAATGTATCAGAGAGCTGAGTTTACAAGGAAATCAAGGGAACTTAATTTTAAAGTGTGACAAGCCCATCTGAGGAGAGATAAGACACACAAATTATTCACCTGTGACAGAGCATGAGAGGAAGAGGTGGCTGCTGTAGAAGGAAATAAGAAAAAACAACAAAAAATGTTTAAATTCCTGATGTCTAAGCATGAGCTAGCATGTTAGTTTGAAGTAACTGGGAGCACCAAACCCAAGGGGAGCTCCCACTTGCAAGCCCTTCTCCACAGGTCTCCAGCCCATGGCCTTTTGGCGGAAGGGTAGAGGCAAAAAAAAAACCCCAAAACCTTTCTACTTCAGGAAGAGGTTAGAGCATATTCCTTCTGTCACACAGGAGCTAGGCAAAATGGTCCTTCCGGGAGAAGGGCAGAAGCAAAAGCCTTCTGAGGGAAGGGCTGGAAACATTCTTGAGGTCCAGGATCCTGAACCAAGGCAAAACAGAGATCTGTACCATGGGGAAAGGGATAGAACAACTCCTCCTGCCCAAGGACCACCACAGATACATGGCAGGGTTCTGGGGCTACCAGGGGAGGGACAGAAAGGTTTATAGTTTTCTAGCCCATCCCATCCAAAAGCAGGCTCACAGACCCTGCCTCAGACCCGGAAACCAAAAACCAAACTTGCCCTCAAATAAGTGTAACACCTAGTAACAAGCAGTCTGTTAGTGGGGAAGATGAGAATATGAAAAGAGACCCCCCCTGTGGTGCAGGTGTGCAGTAACTGCTGAAAGCTGAAGGTAGAGTAGAAACACTGAGAATGATCTTCAGTATTGTGCTACAACCCCCATCTAGATGTGCAAAGTAACGGCAGCTCAACAGGGAAAGAATTTGAAATCTCGGGTGCTTTGAGGGTAAAGAAAACAACAATGCCAATATCCAGATCAACTATCATGGCCTTACACACACTAATGGCCTTAATGCTATACATGAAGTGGTATAATATTATTTGAAGGTAGACTGTAAGAAGTTAAAGATGGAAACTCTAGAACAGCTACTAGAAAATAAGAGTGGCGAACTAACAAACCAGTGGTAGAGATAAAAGGGAATCATAAAAAATAACAAAAGAATGCAGGAAGAGAAGGAATGGGGAACAAAGATAGATGGGACAAATAGAATGCAATTAGTAAGATGGTAGATACATATTCAACCATATCAGTAATTATATTAATCATGTAAACAATTAAAAGGCAGTGGTTGTCAGATTGGATAGAAAAGCAAGACCCAATTAAATGCTGCCTTCAAGAAACTGACTTTAAATTCAAACTCATAGTTAAGTTAAAAGGATGGGAGGGGCGCCTGGGTGGCACAGCGGTTAGGCGTCTGCCTTCGGCTCAGGGCGTGATCCCGCGTTATGGGTTCGAGCCCCACGTCAGGCTCCTCTGCCTGTGAGCCTGCTTCTTCCTCTCCTACTCCCCCTGCTTGTGTTCCCTCTCTCGCTGGCTGTCTCTATCCTGTCAAATAAATAAATAAATTTAAAAAAAAAAAAAAAAAAAAAAAAAAGGATGGGAAAAAAATATTCCATGGAAACACCAAAACCTGACCAAGACGTTACAAGAATATAAAACTACAGAATGATATCCCCCATGAACATAAGACATGAAAATTCTTTTCTTTTTCTTTTTTCTTTTCTTTTCTTTTCTTTTTTTAAGTAGATTCTACACCCAGTATGGGGCTTGAACTCACAGCTCTGAGATCATGAGTTCATGCTCTACTGACTGACCAGCCAGGTGCCCCATGACATGAGAATTCTTAATAATATTTTACTAAATTAAATCCAGCAGTATATTAAAAAGATTATACATTATAACCAAGTGGGGATCTTCCAGGAATGCAAAGTTGATGTAATGTTTGAAAATCAATCAATGTAAATTTATAATATTAACAGAATAAAAAAGAAAACATCTCAATAGATGCAGAAAACATATCAGACAAAATTAAATACCCAATAATGATAAACATTCTCAGCAAATAGGAAGAGAAATCCATCTGCCTGTTTAACTGTCATCTATGGAAAACCCAAAAGAAACATTTCATACTTTATGATGAAGTGAAATGTTTTCCATTTAAGATTGGGAGCAAGTCAAGGATGTCCCAATTTTACTACTTCTGGTCGATATTTTAGTGGAAGTCCTAGTCAGTTTAGTAGTGCAAGAAAAAGAAAAGACATTCGGTTTGGAAAGGAAGAAGTTAAAACATGTCTATGTGACATGATTGTCTCCATAGAAGATCTCAAAAGAATCAATGAAAAATGTATTAGAACTAATAAACGAGTTTTAAAAAGTCACAGGATGCAAGATGGATGTATAAAAATTAATTGTACTTCTGTATGCTACCAGTGAACAATTAGAAACATACCTCTTACAAGTAAAACATACCACTTAAATAGTATCCACAAATATGAAATGTTTAGGGATAAATCTAGCAAAATACATTCTAGATTTTTACAGTGAAAACTGTAGAACATTGGTGAAAGAAATTAAAGAAGACCTAAGAAATTGGAGATATATACCAAGTTTCATTCATCAGAAGACAATGTCGTTAAGATATGTTTTCTTCAAAGTGATCTGTAGAATTTGTGCAATTTCAAATAAAATCCCAGCAAGCCTTTTGCAGAAATCAACAAGCTGATTTTAAATTTTATATGGAAGAGACAGGAACTAGAATAGCCAAGATAATTTTGAAAAAGAACAAATCTGGAGGACTTACTTTATTTCAAGATTTACTATAAAGTTACAATAATCAAGATAGCGTAGCATTGGTGTAAAGATTGACGTAGATCAATGGAAGAGAATACGGGTCAAAATAGACTCACAGGTATAAAGTTAGTTGATTTTCTAGAACAATGCCAAGATAGCTCAATAGAAGTAGGATGGTCATTTTTAAAAAATGGTGCTGGAACACTTGGATATTCATTTACAAAAATGACTTGCACATAAATGCTTATAGCAGCTTTATTCATAATCACCCAAGATTGAAAATAACCCAGAAATCCATCAACTGGTGAATGGATAAACATTTTGATAAATTCATACAGTAGAATACTACTGGAAAGATAAAAGAACAACTATTGATACATGCAACAACATGATTAAATCTTAAGAGCTCTGTGTGAAGTAAAAGATGCCTGGCACAATGACTACTTAGTTTATGATTCCATTTATATGAAATTCTAGAAAAGGCAAAATTGTAAGAGAAATCAGATCAATGGTTGCCAAGGATTGGGCAATAGAAGAAGAGATTGACTGCAGAGGGGCACCTAAAAAAGTTGGATTTTACTATATGTAAATTATACTACAATAATCCCTGCTTTAAAAAATACATAAAGCCATGTTTTTAATTTTTATTTTTTCCATATACTTTATTTTTAGATTCAACAGACATGAAATCACTCTGTCAAATTGCTATTGAAATTTCTAAACACTCTTTTTGTACTTATTTCTTCCCTGATTGGTAACAGTGTATGGACAGGTACAAGTTCATGGCCCAAGCTTTGACTGCAGGTGATAGACTTGGATGGTAATCTACCACATAAGGATAGATGAAGGGAATGGAAAGGAACAACAGTGCCAAGGAGAGATGATACATTCATCATCAGTAAAACCCTTTTTTTAACTTTTAGTGAGATCTTCTAAAGGAAATAATTTTAATGAATAATTTTCAAATTGGATTTCTTTGTTGGGAAAGGAGACAATTTACAGCTAGAAGACATGTGCCACTCAAATTTACAGTCAGTTTTAAATTGTTTCTCCTTTAAACCATTTGTTAAATATATAATATGTACGGAAAGGAGTTTTGCATGAGACGCTCTTTGAATGCTTTGCATCTTAGGAACTTTTCTTAAGGGCTTACTTTTTTTTTTTTTTTAAAGATTTTATTTATTTGACAGAGATAGAGACAGCCAGCGAGAGAGGGAACACAAGCAGGGGGGAGTGGGAGAGGAAGAAGCAGGCTCATAGCAGAGGAGCCTGATGTGGGGCTCGATCCCATAACGCCAGGATCACGCCCTGAGCCGAAGGCAGACGCTTAACCGCTGTGCCACCCAGGCGCCCCAAGGGCTTACTTTTTTGACCATTGTACCGCAGTAGATACTGATATTATGGTTATTATTATGGTAAACATTTGTATGATTATCTTTTCAAGATAAAATTCTTCAGATGTTTCTATTTTGTCTTGGCTACTATCCAGACTTTAATACCTCTTTGAACTGTGGCACGGATCAGACTTGATATTTTAGTCTTTCTGCTTCTTTACATTTATGCAAGAATTTTTATTTTTTAAAACTTTTTGGCATATCTATTTCATTTAAAGATTACTATAATTTACCACATTCCAGGAATTATAGGATCTTTATTCTCTTCTAGTTATTATCATTACAACTAGTTCTTGTTCATCCAGTTGTGGATGTTGATGGCATTCTGATTTGTTCCACACCCTACGTAACTATTTCTGGATTCATAAAGACATTCATACTATTTAATTTTTTATCATGCATTTTAAGACAGTTTGTAATGTTGCATAACTGTATTATTATGTAATGGTTTGATTTTTAAATTTTTCCATTGTGGAAGGGTTCCTTGAGCAATTTAGTGAAGATATTTTTTAATTACCTTGTACTAACAGAGCTTAGGTTTCTGTGGTCTCTGAACTTACTGAACAGCCAATTCCCAGGGGTAACAGGGCCACCACATGTGGATGAGCACTTAGCAGTTGCTGTTTTTGGTTCTGAACCTAATGTTTCTAATGCATGCTGGCCTGACCATGCATTTCAACCAGACATCACATTTTTACACTGTTCAAAAATTTAAAATTGTGTTTAAAAACAGATTAGGCAAATAAGTTGGATTTGAATCTCTTCCACCTTGAGTTGTTAGGCTCCATATTTTTCAGGCAGAGGATATGACCTGAAACACTCAGGAAGGGCAGATGTTACTGTCCAAGAGACCAAACACCTTTCCTCTGGAATTATTTCTCTCTTTGTGAATTCTTGGTAAAAGTCCTTAAAACTGCCACTATCACTATTCAGTAACAAGAAATATCCAACAATAACAAAAGCAGTGAATGTCCCTTTATTTAAAATAAAGCGAAAGTATGTGGCACCTGGATGGCTCAATCCGTTGAGTCCGACTCTTGGTTTAGGCTAAGGTCATAATCTCAGGGTTGTGAGATTGAGCCCAAGTCGGTTCCATGCTCAGTACAGAGTGGGCTTGAGATTCTCTCCCTCTTCCTCTCCCTCCTCCTCTGCTCCTCCCCTTCCAGCACATGCATGCACGTCCTCTCTCGCTCTCTCTCTCTCAAATAAATAAATAAATAGATAAATAAATAAAATCTTTTAAAAAATAAAATTAAATTTAAAAATAAAGCAAAACTAAATTGTTAATGTTCTTTTCGAAAAATTGATTGGTTATGGTGGAAAGAGCATAAGCTTTGGGGTCAGAGAAACCCAGAGTCCATTCTAGTCTCTGTTACTACTTTCTAGTCTTATGCGACATAATTGCCGCTTCTGGGCCTCAATTTAGTCATCTGTGAAAGGACAATTACAATACCCTTCTCCCAGGGATAGTCTCAGTTTAGGGTTGATAGATGTCAATATCCTGGTTCTACGCCTACTGCATGGTAAAATTCACAAACATGAAACTTACCATCTTAACCATTTTTAAGCATATAGTTCAGCAATATTAAGTACATTTAAATTATTGTGCAACTATTTATGTACTTTTGAAAAAACTGTGTTTTCTAACTAGTCTTGTTAGGTTAGGGTGAGAAGATACTTAACGACTCTCCAAAATTATTTTATTTCATGTGTATATGAAAGTTCACAGAGCTCCTTATGTTTCTGAACTCAATTGAGTCTGCAAAATAGTTTCAGAATTATTATACCAATGCTATTGCCGGTAACAACAACCACAATAAAAACTAATATTAAGGCTTTCTTTGCAGTTTTTCTTGTGCTTAAAATATATCCCACTAAGGTCATATTTGGTCAGAGTGCATATTCAAAGGTTATTTGAATTAATTATTTTCTTTGTGTGGTTATAGTATTGACTTGATAGTTAGGAAATAGGGTTTTAAATTTATGCTCGTGTTCACTTTTAGGGTTTGTTTTTTTCAGTCTTTTTTAGATTTTATTTTCCGAATTTGTAAAATGTGTTTCAAAAGTCAAAACTATATAAAAAGATATACCAAAGATATCACACTGTTATCCCTACCTCTTCCATTCTATCTTTTCCTGTCCTTTACAGATATCTTTTTCATTGGTTTCTGATTTATCCTTCCTATATTTGTTTTTTTTCCAAAAATAAGCAAAAATACATGGGGGGGTTTGCATGTGTTTGCATCTCTTCTGTTATGCAAAAGATAGTATATATATACTCTTTGGTACTGCTTCAATAATTATTATAGTCATCTTTTCATAGGTTTTTTTTAGAATTCTGTGTTCTGGATTTGTATATCCCCTTTCTCCTAAGAGTTTGCTTTAAAGAGTTTTTTAATGTTCAGGTAGAAGAACCTTTTTAAATTGTGTTTTGACGTTGTTATTAATTTCTAGTTTTATGGTATTGTGGCCAGAAAATCTTGTTTGTATTATTTGTACCTTAAGGAACTTCATAAAGTTGTTTGTTTTGGTTTGGGTTTGTTTTTTTTGTTTTGTTTTGTTTTTGTTTTCGTTTTTTTTGTGGCCTCATATAAAGATACCTTTCATGACTGGCCCATGTATGCTTGAGAAATTCTATTCTCTATAATCAGAATGTAATATACACACACATAAGCTTATAAATGATGTTGTTTAGGTCCCCTAAATAATTTACTTACCTTTTGTATGTTTGACATATCTTAGACTGAGAATGATGTGTTAGTCTCTTATTATTCTTTGTCTGCCGTGTTCTCTTTGCATCTCTCAAAGCTTCTGCTTTCTGAAGGTAGCTGCCCTGGCTTTGGTATTTGTACTTCTCTGTCTTCATGCTTTTTGGTCTGAATGTTGCCTTGCCTGGTATCAAGATCACAACTCTTGATTTCATATTATTTGCATTTGCCTAGTATCTTTTTGCTCCTTCCTTCGTGATTGACCTTTAGATTTCAGTGTGTTCTTTTTTTTTTATTTTTTTATTTTTTTTATTTTTTTTAAGATTTTATTTATTTATTTGACAGAGATAGAGACAGCCAGTGAGAGAGGGAACACAAGCAGGGAGAGTGGGAGAGGAAGAAGCAGGCTCACAGCAGAGGAGCCTGATGTGGGGCTCGAACCCATAACGCCGGGATCACGCCCTGAGCCGAAGGCAGACGCTTAACCGCTGTGCCACCCAGGCGCCCCTCAATGTGTTCTTTTTTAAATTAAAAAAAATTATTTTTATTTTTGAGGTGCTTTTATTATATCATGGGGACAGGACCTGTGAGCAGAAAAGACTGTTTGTTCTCTTATATAGAGCACACAGTTGGTTTTATTTTATTTTGCTTTATGAATGATCTGAAAATCTTTTTCTTGTATGAATTAAGCACATTTACATTTATTGGTATTACCAATATGATTGGTGTTAACTGTTTCATTTTTTAAAAACTTACTATATTTCTTTTTCTATGTGTTTGGCATTTGGGAAGGTTTGTATTTTTGTTATACATTCGGGGTTGGCAAACATTTTATATAAAGGCCCAGATAGTAAATATTTAAGGCTTTGTGAACCATACTGTCTTTTACAACCACTCACCTCTGTTGATTTGGACAGTATGACTACATTAATGGCTATGATGTAGACAGAGCAAAAGAAGTCAGAGACAATATGTAACTGGATGGAATTGGCTGTGATTCACTGAAACTTTATTTACAGAAACAGGCGAACTGGATTTGACCTGCCACCTAAAGTTTGCCAACACCTGTTCTAGGACTTGCCTTTAAAAAAATACCTTTGATAACTATGCCAGCAGCCCCTTTATCCTCACTTGGGAGCTTTAAGTAATACCTTTGACTTTGTTACCCATGTGGTAACCAATGAACTTATTCTACTTTCCCCCTCCTCCCTTCTCTTTACTATTAAAAAAAACAAAAAATATTGTATTATTTATACTTTGATAGGATAGATAATACATACTCTTCTACTTGTATCCCTTCCTATGTTTTGGTCTTTATCTAAAATTAAATGTCTTCAGTGCTCACCGTCAATCCAGAGCATCACTGACATCTCTTAATTAAATGAAGCTCATACTCTTAAGAGAGTCCTTGGAAAGGGCTATACTGAGTTGGTGCAGATTTCAAACTATTTTTCATAGCTTCGATACTTGAAAACAGCCTGGCTGGATATAAAGACCTAGCCTTACACTTTCTTTCCTGTAGGCTTGCTATGTGTGTTGCTGTTGACAAACAAAATGCCATTATGATATCCTTTGCTTTGTAGATAGTTTGATTTTCTGGCCTGAAGCCCCAGAAGGATTTTTTTTCTTTTGTTTTAAATGCAATATTTTTACTAGGCTATGTCTCAGGTGATTATTCTTGGTCGGTTTGTCAAAATGTTAGCGAGCCCTTTGAAATATAGAATTCCTTCTGAAAATTTTCCTTGAATTATAGTTTTATATATATAAGCTCTGTCCTTTGTTTTTACTTTTCAGAAATTCTTTTTTTTTTAAAGATTTTATTTATTTATTTATTCGACAGAGATAGAGACAGCCAGCAAGAGAGGGAACACAAGCAGGGGGAGTGGGAGAGGAAGAAGCAGGCTCATAGCGGAGGAGCCTGATGTGGGGCTCGATCCCATAACTCCAGGATCATGCCCTGAGCCGAAGGCAGACGCTCAACCGCTGTGCCACCCAGGTGCCCCTACTTTTCAGAAATTCTAATCACATATAGTTTAGATCCTCTTTGCCTAGATTCTGTAGCAACCAATTTGTGTCTTAGACTTTTTAACTCTTTTGTGTTTTGTTTTTATTCTCTTGGTGTTTTTATTCCTCTTCATAGCACCCTTTATTATATTTCCAGTCTTGTCTCTTTGGCATCTCAGATTTGAATGTTCATTTCTGAAATTATTTTCTTTCTCCTTTTTCTTCCCTGAGTCATCTCCGGATGTACATCTTCTTTTTTGTACTTCTCTGTTTTGAGTTTTTGAATTTCTGATTTGGAGTGTTTTTTCACATGTGCAAATGTTTGTTTAAGGATATTAAAGTGAGCAGATTATATACAGATTTCTTCTGCTTTGTGGGTTTTATGGCAGGATATCGGATACGGGGTTTTATCACCTGAGGTATTTTGATTCTTATCAAAAATTTTATATGTATGTTGCATGTTATTTCCATTACTTTTAAAATGTCTTATCTTTTTCTAAATCAATAATAGTTATTCTGGGGGCGCCTGGGTGGCTCAGTCGTTAAGCGTCTGCCTTTGGCTCAGGGCGTGATCCCAGGGTCCTGGGATCGAGCCCCACATCAGGTTCCTCTGCTGGGAGCCTGCTTCTTCCTCTCCCACTCCCCCTGCTTGTATTTCCTCTCTCGCTGGCTGTCTCTATCTCTGTCAAATAAATAAATAAAATCTTTAAAAAAAAAAAAAAAGATATCCTGCACTCCCATGTTTACTGCAGCATTCTTCACAATAGCCAAGATATGGAAACAACCCAAGTGCCTACCAACAGATGAATGGATAAAGAAGATATAGTGTGTGTATATACAATGGAATACATTCAGCCATGAGAAAGAAGGAAATCTGCCATTTATGACAAGGATGGACCTTGAGGACATTATTGCTAGTTAAGTAAAATGAGTCAGACAGAAAGGCAAATACTGTATGATATCACTTATATATAGCATTTAAAGAACTCAAACTCATTAAAACAGAGAGTAAAATAGTGGTTGGCAGGACCTGGAGGTGGGGGGAGAAGGAAAGTTGTTTTTTTAAGGGTGCAAACTTGCAACTGGTAGACTAGTCCTGGAGAGCTAATGCACAGTATAGTGAATATAAACAACAGTATTATATTTTAATCATCACACTTGCTAAGAGATTAGGTTTTTTTTTGAGATTGATTTATTTTGGGGAGTGGGGAGAGGGAGGGGGAGAGAAAGCCTTAAGCGGACTCCACACTGAGCACAGAGCCCGACGTGGGGCTCGATCTCATAACCCTGAGATCGTGACCTGAGGCAAAACTAAGAGTCAAAGGCTTAACTGACTGAGCCACTCAGGTGCCCTGAGACTAGATCTTAATCACTCCCACTATAAAAAAGAAATAAATGATAATTAACATAACATGGAAGTGCTAACTTTCACTACAATGGCAACCATATTACAATATATAAGTGTATCAAATCAGTGTGTTGTATACCTTGAGTTTATATAATGTTACATGTCAAATAGAAGTCAATAAAAAAAAAGAAGGTTCGTTTACTCTTACATGTAAATCACACAGCATGGTATCTGACACATGATGAGGTGCTTAGCTATAATAAGTAACACAAGTATCTCTAGCCAAATCTATGTTGTTCCTGAATTTGGGTAGCAAGGAATTTATCAGCAAATTTATCTTACCATATTCAAATTCCTATTTTCAGAAAGGAGGAGTTTGGATAATAAGGGATATCTGTATTTATCTAGTACTTATTAGATGCCAGGCTCTGTTCTAAGTATTGTACATGTAATAACCCAGTTCTTTCTCGTAATAGTTCTATATCAGACTCCTATCATTATAACCCCCTTTTTACAAATGTGGAAACTGAGGAACAGAAAAAAAGAAGCTGCTTCTTTTGGTGACTGGAACATAATTTGGGGAATGGGAGTTTGTGCAAAGTAAATATAAAACAGCAGCCATTCCAGCTCTCCCATTATTGTGACTCAGATACTTTCCTGTGACTGTTTCTCTGTGTGTGTATTTGTGGGTTTTTCAGACTCGTTCAGCTCTCATCAGTAGTTCAGTTCTCCCTCTTGTGTCCATTTCAGGTACCCTCAGAAGAGGGCCAATTAAATTGTCCCTAGTAGATTCATGCCACAGCAGCCCCGAGGCCTCTGGGTGACTTAGGGAGTGACTGCCCTTAGTCAGTTTCCGTCTCTGGCCTAGCCCACTGTTGCTGCATGGCAGTTTGCAAAGAAGGGACTGTGGAATTATAGGCTTGGTGGACATTCCAAAGTGGCTGGCCTGTCCAGAACTTCCGTATACTGAGGACAAAAGAATCAATTAAGGAATATACTGAAGAACATGTCATACAGCAGTTGTCCGTGCTGGTAGGCTTGTCAGTGCTGGGGAGCAAAGTGTAGCCAGAATAGCCTGGTGACTCCATCTAAATAGGAGGTGCTTCTGGATGGGGAGGGTCTTGAGCTCAGTGGGTCTCAAAGAGCTGGATTAAAAAGGGTGGTGGGGTTGGTAAAGACACCACTTAGTCACACCTAGTCGAGCCCTGTAGTAGTTTTTAGTTTGTCCCCAGATCACATCTACCACCAATTATGTGATATTTTTCCTCCAGCTGGAGGAACTATCCTTTGACATAATGTCACTTAGAGAACAGTGCAAGAATAGCACATACTGGTTTTGCTCTTGGGATGGCTGTCAAGTATGCCTTCAGTGTACAGTGTGCATGTATCATCTGCTCGGTGGCGGGAACAATGGAAACATCTTTAAGTTCCCTTGTAGCTCATGCTCATTTTTCTTTTCTTTCTTTCTTTTTTTTTTTTTTTAAGATTTTATTTATTTGAGAGAGAGTGAGAGAGCGAGCACACATACGAGGCAGGGGGAGAGGCAGAGGGAGAAGCAGACTCCCCACAGAGCAGGGAGCCCAACGTGGGGCTCGATCCTGGGACTCCAGGATCACGACCTGAGCTGAAGGCAGACACTTAACCAACTGAGCCACCCAGGTGTCCATCATGTTCATTTTTCATACCACTTAATCCGTGTGTCACTCCACAATTTATGAGACAGTTGGATCTGCCTCCAACGGTAGCTCATCTAACTTTTTGACTAACAGTTTTCAGAATCTTAGTTCATTCTCTCCCTAATTAGAAGCCTGTTAATCTTCCTGATGCAAAGTATACAGTTATTTGCCAAATGCTGAGCTCTTGAGAAAATGTCTCTAGAGACATAAAGCATATCAAGTTGTTAATTAGTAAGCAGATTAGAAGGGTTAAGTGTGAAAAGGGAATACTTAATCATGTATTCTACTGAAGTAAAATAAAGATTCTCTGAATTTCACCCTTAAAAGACCTGACCTACTCCTCACTCAGTTCAAAGACTTCTTCATTTGGCCAGCAATACAAAAGCCATCATCATCTAGATGCCCTTTTTTCTGAGAACACTTCAAGTTTTTCTTTAAGATGTTTCATACCTTAAAACATCATATTTAGGAATTCTTAAATATGGCTGCTTTTGCTTTCTTTCTTTCTCTCATGTTTCAAGTGAATGAAGTCTGATTGTTTTGTGAAGGATTTTTGGATTGGAATTATAATATCCTTTAAGAATATTAGTATGAACCATTGAGTCAGAATATCTGGCTGACCTCCAAGGCTGCAGGGAATTTCTCAGTTTTTTTTTTTAATGTGTCCTTTTGCACACACTGCACAGAGTTAGAATTCCAGGGCGGGGTGTCCGTAGACTCTTAAAATAGAGGGTACCTTTGCTAAGGACATTGTAGGAAAAAAATCTGATATCATAATTATATATTTGGTGCTACTAAATTATACTCACAAGGCTAGGTAGGAAATACAGTCTAAATTTTAAAAACAAGCGTGATGGCAATTTATTGTTTTGCTTGATAAATCTATCTTGAGCACTAAGCAACATCATGCTGTCTGCTAGCTACTCACACCACAAAGATGAAAAGACAAGGCCTTCGTCGTCAAGATGCTCAGAACTTTGTAGCAAGACAGAGAAGTGGACATTTATTGTTCGTGCGAGTCTAGCAGTCACAGAAGAGCCACGGCATCCGTCCCACTCAGCTGGTCTTCAGTTTTCTAGGCCACACCAACCCTACGCATCAGACTCTCAGAGGTGGGACCTGGGAATCTATATCATTAAAACCCACCTTGGTTCTCATTGATGAGCCAGGCTTAGGAACCCCTGCTCCCAGGCAAGATTGCTGTTCACACCAGGCAGCCTGTCTGCCTCTTCCTCCGGATCCCGTGACGCTGCATCTCCAGTGGCAGACTCCTCGCATGAGCCTCCAGTTAAGGTGGGGAGACAGGGAGAGGTGGAAACACGTCTTTCCACCCAACCCCGCTGA
Source organism: Ailuropoda melanoleuca (assembly GCF_002007445.2). NCBI lineage: Eukaryota > Metazoa > Chordata > Mammalia > Carnivora > Ursidae > Ailuropoda > Ailuropoda melanoleuca. The sequence continues at coordinate 67,106,063 of NC_048227.1, read as the reverse complement.
GAGGGCTCTGACTTCTAGGGGACTGAGGAGGCTCTGGAACAGGTCGAGAAGTGTCCCTTAGAGGCATCCAAGTGTGCCACCAGCATGTGAAATGTAAGTTCACATCATGTACTAGAGAGTGTCTGTTCTTTCTAGATGCTGTATATGAGCAGTACTTTGACTCCCGTCCTGGCTTGTGACTTTCTTGTTACCCTTCATTGAATCAATCTAGAGTAAAAGACAGTTTGTTAACTTTATCAACCTTGTGAAAAAGCAGGAGAGGGTACATATATCTAGCATTGAAGATTACGAAATATGAATATAATGGATTGTGAGAATATCATTAACATATTTTTGTTTTGTATATTTTTGTGAGGCTTTTTACCCCATTTTTTGGGTGCTAAGTTTTGTGTTTTTTTTTTAAATTGAGGCCCTATTCTAGAAATGTTGGATGATCTAGAAATATTTGTGACTATGCAGGCTATTTGGGCTGATTCTTTTGGTGAGGGAACCTCTCAAACATTGGAGTAGTGTTTGCTGCAGCCAAAGGATCTGGTGCTCATTAGGGAAATTTGTCATGTATTATTCAGGGTAGGCTAACCGCTGTGGCACTTACAGTGGCTTAACACAATCTAAGTTGTGTCTAGCACATCTGTGTGTGGGAGAGGAGTTGTTCTAGCCCACGAAATCATTCAGGGGCCTTGGTCCCTTCTGTCCTAGAGCTTTTTAGCTTTCGGGACTGGCCCTGAAGAACACTTGCATAATGTTCCCAAGGTTCATCCAAGTCGTCGTGTGGACCAATAGTTTGTTCCTTTTCGTGGCCTAATAGTATTCCATTATATGAATATACGGCAGTTTGTTTATCACTCATCAGTTGATGGAGCTTTGGGCTCCTTCCACTTTTTGGCTATTATGAATAATGCTACTAAGCAGACTTACATACAAGTTTTCTGTGGATATGTTTTCATTGCTCTCGGGTATGTAATAGGAGAGATTGCTGGCTCATATGGTAGCTATATTGAACTTTTTAAGGAACTCTCAAACTGTTTTCCATCACCACTGTACCATTTTACAGTCCCTAGAGCTGTGCAAGAATGTTCTCATTTCTGTACATCCTTGCCAACATTTGTTGTTGTCTTTGTGATGATAACAATCCTGGTGTGTCTGAAGTAGTATCTCACCTGTGGTCCTGATTTGCATTTCCCTAATGACTAAATTACTGAGCATCTTTTCACATGCTTATTGGCCATTTGTGTTTCCTCATTGGAGAAATATCTATTCGAATCCTTTGCCCATTTTTGAACTAGGCTACTTGTCCTTTTATTGTTGAGTTTTATGAGTTATTTGTATGTTCTGGATATAAGTCCTTTCACAGATATATGCAAATAATTTCATTCTGTGGGGTTTTTTCACTTTTGATGGGATTCTTTGAAACACAAAGTTTTTAGTTTTAATGAAGTCCATTTTATCTGTTTTGTCTTTTTTTGCTTGTACTTCTGGTGTCCTATCTGCCCCAGGTTGTTTTACAGCTTAAAAGCAACAAAGGCTTTCTTTAGAGTGAGGTGGTGGTTTCTTGGGCAGCACAGATCCCCTGGAAACAAGCCTCTCATCTCTGCTTCCCATCAGTTGCATGTGCCAGGATCCAGAGTTCTTTTCTTCACATCTTTCTTGAGCCTGGTTTGTTGGGTTTTTGGTTTTTTCCCTTCTTTGCCTATGTCTGTTTGGGCTGCTGTAACAAAATACCATCGACTGGGTGGTTTCAACAGCAGGCATTTATTTCTCACAGTTCTGGAAGCTGGAAGTACAAGGTCAGAGGGCTGGAAGGTTTGGTTCCTAGTGATAACCCTCTTCCTGGCTTGTATACAGCTGCCTTCTCGCAGGGCTCATGTGGTCTTTCCTTGCTGTGTGTGTGTGTGTGTGTGTGTGTGTGTGTGTGTGTGTGTGTGGAGAGAGAGAGACAGAGAGACAGAGAGAGATGTCTGGTCTCTCCTCCACTTCCCACAAGGACAGTAATCCCATTATGGGGGCACTACCCTCCCTAAGGCCCCAACTCAGTGTCATCACATTGGGGATTAGGGCTTCAGCATGTGGATTTGGGGGAGTCACAAACATTCAGTCCATAGTAGCTTCCATTTTTTTTTTATTGTGGTAAAAAAAATACATAACATGAAATTTACCACCCTGATTATTCTAAGTGTACTGTTCAGTGGTGTTAAGTACATTAATATTCACACTGCTGTACAACTAATCTTCAAAACTATTTTCATCTTGTAGAACTGAAACTCTATACCCATTAAACCACAGCTCCCCATTTTCCCCTCTCCCCAGTCCCTGGAAATCACCATTTTACTTTCTGTCGCTATGAATTTGACTACTCTAGAAATCCCATATAAGTGTAATCATTCCATATTTATCTTTTGTGACTGACTTATTTCCCTTATATACTAATGTCCTCAAGTTTCATCCCTGTTGTAGTAAATAGAATTTCCTTTCTTCTTAAAGCTGAATAATATTTCATTGTGTACGTGTGTGTGTGTGTGTATCACATTTTGTTTATGTATTCGTCTACATACTGTGGACACTTGTGTTGCTTCCACCTCTTGGCCATTGTGAATAATATTGCTGTGAACATGGATGTGACCTCCATTCCTCTTTTACTCATCGTAATGGTGGCTGCCTTAAGGCCATCCATCTAAAACTGAAGGCTTCACCCTTACTTAACCTGGGTCATTTTGTACAACTGAGAAAATTTACTGGGGCTTTGTTGTTCAAGATTTTATTTTATTTATTTGACAGAGAGAGACAGCCAGCGAGAGAGGGAACATAGGCAGGGGGAGTGGGAGAGGAAGAAGCAGGCTCCCAGTGGAAGAGCCTGACATGGGGCTCGATCACAGAACTCCAGGATCATGCCCTGAGCCGAAGGCAGACACTTAACAACTGAGCCACCCAGGTGCCCCATGGGGCTTTGTTGTCCGAAGCCTTTTCAGCCTTGCTCGTACTCTCTGGGGTCTAGAAGCAGTTGTGTTTTACAAACTTTCAAAACTTCACATTTCTGAGATGTCTGTTGTCTTTCATTACTGCTTGAGAGCTCGTCAGTTCTTTCCTATGCTCATCTCCTTCCTGCAATATTTTGCCAAAGGACATTGTTCTTGGTTCATGTCACAGTCTGATGTGGGTTGAGGGTGGGGTGCTGTGCTCCGCACAATCATCCAGGGCCCAGGCTTCCTCCCTCAGGTGGCTCTCGGACTCCATGGCCTTATCATTGTCTATACCTTCAGAGAGAGAGAGAGGACAAGGAGGGCTGCGCGGGAAGGCTTTTAGGGACCCACCTGGAAATGGCCTGTGCTCTTCCACGCCATTACATTGGCAACACTCACTCACTGCAATCCTCCTGCTCAACTATAAAAGAGGGTGGGAAACACGGTCAGGCTCTGCTCCTAGGGAGAAAGGGAAACAAAGTTTGGTGAACACATAGCAGCCACTGTAACAAGCGAGAACTGAATTTAGGGGTACCAGCTTATGGATGGTGATTAAAGGCATGAGTGGAGATGGGGATCACCCTGTAATTGATGTACTGAGAGTACTGGGAGAGCATTGCAAAAACAAGAGCACTTTCCAGAGGGCCTGTAATGGTAAAAATAATTTATGTAACCCGACTTTACGATGTTTAGGAAAGTTATTACTATGTTTTTAGGAAAGTGTAAACATGTCAACTAAAAATAAAAAAATTATCATATGATTTCACTCATATGTGGAATTTAAGAAATAAAACAGGATCATGGGGAAGGGAGGAAAAAAGAAAATAAGGTGAAATTAGAGAGGGAGACAAACCATAAGAGACTCTTAACTATAGGAAACAAACAGACTTGCTGGAGGGGAGGTGAGTGGAGGATGGGGTAACTGGGTGATGGGCATTAAGGAGGGCACGTGATGTAATGAGCCCTGGGTGTTATATGCAACTGATGAATCACTGAACTCTACCTCTGAAACTAATAATACACTGTATGTTAATTAATTGAATTTTTTAAAAAGTAGCTTTTCCAGAAACTGGAATGTTTTCATTCTTTGAAGTTAATGTAGAAAAAAATATATATTAGCATGATTATCTTATGACTGTTGAAGCCTGTAAGTATAGGATGGCATTGCATTTTAGAAATACTGAACTAAGTAAAGATTTATTTTTTGTCGTGTATTTAGTGAACATTTATGAGCATTTAATATGTGACAAGCATGTGAAGATAACAATAAGTCACAGTCCTTCAAGGAGAACCGAATTGAGAAGGAAAAAGATAAGGCAAGTCAGTGAATACCTAAAGCATCAGGCGGGTTCTTTCCGACCACAGGAATGGTTTCAGATGGTACACGGGGGGCGGGGGACAGTCTGCAGGTAAAAGGGCACTGCTTGTGGAGCTGGCCGGTCTGGGATTGAATGGCAGCTCTGCTGCTCTCTGTTGCCTGTGGGGGAGTTACTAACATCTTTCCACTTCTACTTTCCATATTTCCAAGTTGGTGATATGTTACCTACCTTTCAGGTGATCATGCATATTAGGGAGAGTATGTATACATAAAGCCTAGCACAATGCTTACTATTACAGATATGATAGTTACCTTTATTATTGTTATGGAAGAAGGTGGAGGTCCTCCTGGGGTTAGAAAAATGACCATTACCTTACACTAATTCGTGAGCTCATTCAGTAGCTATTCAGTGAGCCACCACTACGTACCAAGTACTCAGGATTCCACTGTGTACGTGTGTCTTGCGTTTTCTAAAGCACCATTCATTTGTAAATGCAGTAATGTTTGTTTGTGTCACAGATCTGCAACCACCAGGCCTGTGTACTGCCTTCCCGTCTTTCAGATGACCGCTCCTCTATTTTCATTGCTCACATTTCCACTCACTGCCCATCAGGCCGCCCTTTTCACGTATAAATTGTCCTTAGCCCCCTTCCTTAAGTTTGTTTCATTTTGTCCCAATTAGGAATCATTCACTACCTTCTTTCTGTTCATTTTTCTTCTCATGTCATGGATAGCTTTAAGATGATACACCTTATAGACACGCAGGGGTCTCCGCAGCAGTGTCTCTTTGCCAATGCTGACAGATGCCATCATCCCTTGCTTGGCAGGCGCCGTGTAGAGCCTCTGGTCCTGCAGCAGTTCTGTTGTAAACTGACTGACGGCAGGGGCCTCCATGTACTTTCTCGAATTCTCAGTCCAGTCTTTTGCACACAGGAAATGTCTTAAAATTGTGGATTGATCAGAGAGGAAGAACAGTCCATTTTACCTCACACTAAAAATAATTTCTTAAAAAAATCACTTTATATGCAGTTGTATTGTGTTTCATTGCCAGTATTCCAGCAATATTCCTTTTGTATGATAAATGCAAACAGCCTCACTTGAGTATGGATTAAATATGTTTTGTGGGACTCGTTAGGAACAATTTACTACATTCTTTTTGGCAAACTGGATTCCAAGTTCTAAACAACTGCCTTTACGAAGCCATTTTGGCACATAAATTATAAGATGTAGGCCGTCTGTTCAGAATTTTTCCCTTTCAGTAATTTTTTATAAGGGAATTGGGTTTTAAAGGGGGATTTAGGGCCTTGTTTGTCGTTCTTTGATGAGCATCTTCTTGTGCCATTTACCACAAATAAAGATTCTCAAACTTTTTCAGTCTTAGGGCATGGGCTAATCGCTAGAGCCAACTGGAAATAGATCAGACATTAACAGATGTAGCACATGTTTGCTGATGTCACCGGGCTGTGACTGCTGAGAGGCAGACGTGCCGCTATAACTAAAAACGGCCATTGAATGGAGAGCGTACAAATTTACAGAGAGAAAACAATCTATGTTTGTTATTGTTAATGAATATGCCATGTTATTTTGGGGACTTTTCATCATTAATAAGTTTAAAAACAGTCTCTTAGTTATGGCAGAGCCATACCCATGGCGCCACTGCTCTGTTCAAGCCTCGTGTGCCTCTCCCCCTACCATGGCCCCACCTCCTCTGTGGGTCCTGGCCACAGTGTTCCCCATCTAACCTGCCCATAGCACCCAGGCCTCCTCAGTCTGCCCTTCACTGTCGCTCCTTAAAAGCGTGATGCTTTTCATGTGTTTATTGGCTGTCTGTATGTCTTCTTTGGAAAAATAACTGTTCAGGTCCTCTGCCCATTTTTTTAATTGGATTGTTTTGGTTTTTTGGTGCTGAATTGTTTAAGTTCTTTATATATTTTGGATATTAACCCCTTACTAAAGTTATCATTTACAAACATCTTCTCCCGTTCAGTAAGTTGTCTTTTGTTTTCTTGATGGTTTCCTTTGCTGTGAAGAAGCTTTTTATTTTGATGTAGTCCCAATAGTTTATTTTTGCTTCTATTTCCCTTGTCTTAGAAGATATATCTAGAAAAATGTTGCTGTATGGGGCACCTGGGTGGCTCAGTTGGTTAAGCATCTAAATCTTGGTTTCAGCTCAGGTCATGATCTCAGGGTCCTAAAATTGAGCCCCACTTTGGGAGCTCAGCATGGAATCTGCTTGTCCGACTTCTGTCCCTCCTCCCTGCTTGTGCAAGCGCACACACTCTCTCTCTCTCTTTCAAATAAATAAATAAATAAATAAAATCTATTTTAAAAAGAAGAAGAAAGAAAGAAAGAAAGAAAGAAAGAAAGAAAGAAAGAAAGAAAGAAAGAAAGGAAAGTGTTGCTATGGTTGATGTCAGATGCAAATCAAAACTATAGTGAGATACCACCTGTTAGAATGGCTAAAATAAAAAAGATAAGAAACAACAAATGTTAGTGAGGATGTGGAGAAAAAGGAACACTCATGTGCTGTTAGTGGGAATGTAAATTGGTATAACCATTGTAGAAAGCAATATGGAGGTTCCTCAAAAAATTAAAAATAGAAATACCATATGGTCCAATAATTCCGCTTTGGAAAACAAAAACACTAACTCAAAAAGATATATGCACTTTTATGTTTATTGAAGCATTATTTACAATAGCTAAGACATGGAAGCAACCTAAGTGTCCATCATTAGACATATGGGTAAGGAAAATGTGATGTGTATACACACAAACTCTCTCTCTCTCTCTCACACACACATGCGCACACACACACACACACACACACACACACACACACACGGGGTGGGGGGAGGAATATTACACAGCCATAAAAAGGGATGAGATCATGCTATTTGAGACAACATGGATGGACCTAGAGGATAGTATGCTGAGTAAAATAAGTCAGACTGAGAAAGACAAATACCATATGATTCTACTCATAAATGAAATCTAAAAAAAATGAAGCAGAATCAGAACTATAAATACAAAGAACAAACTGATGGTTGCCAAAGGGAAGGGGGGATGGGAGTTTGGGGGAAATCGGTGAAAGGGAGAGGGAATGAGTTCAGTTTTGAATGAGTAAGTCATGGGAATAAAAAGTAGAGCATAAGGAATACAGTCAGTGATACTGTAGTAGCTGTGTAATGGGACAGGTAATAGCTATACTTGTGGTAAACATAGAATAATGCATAAACTTGTCAAATCACTTAAGTTATACACCTGAAACTAATGTAACATTGTGTGTCAGCTATATTCAAAACAAACAGAAGGCATGATGCTAATCAGTCCTTATTTTTCCTGATTTCCTTTCCCCCTCCCTCTTTTCCTCCCTTTGTTTCTCTCCCTCCCTCCTTCCCTCTCTCTCTCTTTCTCTCTCTGACTCTTGTTTCTTTCACTTTTAGAAAAACCAGAAGTGAGGGGCGCCTGGGTAGCGCAGTCGTTAAAGCGACTGCCTTCGGCTCAGGGCGTGATCCCGGCGTTCCGGGATCGAGTCCCACGTCAGGCTCCTCGGCTGGGAGCCTGCTTCTTCCTCTCCCTCTCCCCTGCTGTGTTCCCTCTCTCACTGGCTGTCTCTCTNAAAAGAAAAAAAAAAAAAAAAAAAAAAAAGAAAAGAAAAACCAGAAGTGAGCACACAGGAAGTTTTTGCTTCAACCACTTACCGTTCTCCAAAGTCACCCCATCCCTCACCTTCACTCTCACAAATATGTGTGTGCATGTAGGTGTGTATATTTGTATGTAGGTGTGTGTGTATATACATACACATATACATCTATCTATCTATATATGTGTGTGTGTATACATATAGATATGTGTATATGCACACACCTATCTCCCTCCACTTAAAAAAAAGTCCAGGTGTTATGAAGAGTCCAGTTCAAAATCTACTTGGTAATGTTTCTCTAATCATCTCTTCCATCCACATAAATGAATATACATTATCTTTACTTCGCCTGGAAGTAAAGTTCCTTCTAGAACTTACCATAGTCTTCCCTCTCTTACCATTATAGCTCGTAGATTACAAGTTCCTTAAGAGCAGTATCCATGTTGAGTTAATTTTGTATACTTCTTAGCACCCAGCAGAGGGGTCTCTCATAGTAAGGGCATAAGAAGTATTAATTCAATAATAACTTTCCTTCAGGATAGACTACTATAAATGTCCTTCTTTCGAGCTTGATGTTTATTATATGTCCTTCTATCATTCCACATCCTCTTTCACACAAGTCTCTCTAGATTTTCAAGGTACAAGAGCAGCCCCTTTCTATTAACAAGTTTAATTTTGCTTTTTATTTGAATCTCAACTGTCAGTGAATTGTACCATCTCTTTTAATAGCCTCGTGTGCAAGCTGAACACAAGGACCACCATCCTGGCAGCCACTAACCCCAAAGGCCAGTATGACCCCCACGAGTCCGTGTCTGTGAACATTGCCCTCGGCAGCCCCCTCTTAAGTCGATTTGATCTGATCCTGGTTTTGCTTGATACCAAGAATGAAGACTGGGATCGTATAATTTCCTCCTTTATCTTAGAAAACAAAGGTACGTGGAGATAAATCATTCAAGTTGACCAAGAAAAAGTAGACATGACCAAATGAAATTCTCTTTGAAGAAACTGAAGTCAATACCCAAGGTACCCTACCTAAGTGGCATTAGAGAGATGCTTGCACAAAAGGCAGTCAGAGGAGCTGGTTAGTCCGCCCAGAATAATGAGCAGAAGGAAAAGGGCCTATGGATGATATTACAGTCGGTAAATATGTTCTTTGTGATGAAAGGGGGCAATCTTATGATATGTAATTACCACTCACCTCTTGTACTGCATGCAAAGAAAACTGGACTGAGTTATGAAACAGAAATCTCTAAATGTAAGCTTCTCTTTAAATTAGATTTAGTCAAAACTATGAATTACTGTAGGACAGACCAGAATTATTATGAATAATTTTAGCCCCTGTAGGAAGTTTACCTTTGTCAAGCTTAGATCCTGCGGCTGCTTATTCTTGAGCTATATGCTGTGCAGAGTCAGATCTAGGCTTCAGTGGCCACAAACCTGAAGGTTATCTTTGTTAAAATGAGTGTAAGAACTTTATCAAAACCCTTGAAGCGAGATGTTTGCCTGTTCTTAGAAATTACTGACCTAGAACCTGATATATACAGGTTATCCAAGCAAATCAGAGAAGCTCTGGAGCATGGAAAAGATGAAAACCTACTTCTGCCTGGTTAGGAATCTACAGCCCACGCTGTCTGACGTGGGTAATCAAGTCCTTCTCCGGTACTACCAGATGCAGAGGCAGAGTGATTCCCGGAACGCTGCCCGGACCACCATCCGCCTGTTGGAAAGCTTGATCCGATTAGCAGAAGGTTTATTTCATTCAACAAATAATACTTCTGTTGGGTGCCCAATCTGTGCAAGGCATGGAGCTTGGCACCATGAATTCAAAGATGAAAAGGAAGACTCTCTACTCTAAGGTGCTCATAGTCACTTAAAAAGTAAAGGCTCTGAGCTGTGAAACCACTTCTTCTGGGGACAGATGATGGGTATGGAGTAGAATGTAGCATCATTAAGGAAGAGGAATCTTGGTGACATCATTCATTTAGAAAGTCTTATTTACTAATGTTTGTTTCTCAATGGCAGTCTGTTAGCATTTGGGGTGGAACACTTTCTTGCTTAGAGTTGTTTCCTATATAGCATCTCTGTTTTTTTCCTCACTAATTACCATTTGCACCCCACCACTGACACAGGAAACTAGTCCATCCCAAAGGCATGAGACTTACATGCATACATACAAGTAACATGCATCTCAAGACTTTTTTCCTAATAGTGACTTTTACACTTAGCTCTTGTTAAAATAACTCTAAAAGAAAGTTCCACTTGAACTGAATGTATCATATGATGACAGGATATCTGCTTAATAAAAAGTCCTGTAAAACCAATGCACTTCACTTTGTCAAGGATTTATAGCTAATATTAAGACAAGAAGTACCCCAAATGCAAGCTGGTGAGTTTGGTAGTTTTGAAAAGCCCACAGATAAAGAGAAGTGCCAGAAATGAGAAATGAGTTTGATATTGTAAATTTCTATAAGGAATAAGAGAATGAGGATTAAAAGTTGTTGAGTATTAGAGATATGCTTCTATAACCCCTTTCCTTTTGGAATCCAGAGTACTTTTTCATATAAATACCCAGAATAATCATGGGCTATGCAAGATTAGCCCCATTATTAGAGAAACAACTTTAAAGCTAGTTGAAATGAGACTTTTGTGCTTGTTTTAGTAAAATGAATTTGTTATTAGTAGCTCATTCATTCAATTTAATTTTTCAGGGGAGTTAAAGTATTACATATATCACCTCAAGTACTCATTAAGAATTTCTGTCTTCATAATTTTCTTAGCTCATGCTCGTCTGATGTTTCGTGACACTGTGACTCTGGAAGATGCTGTTACAGCGGTGTCAGTCATGGAATCCTCAATGCAGGTGAGGGTATTTTGCACCTAATATTTGAACCCTAATTATAAGCATGTAAAAAATAAAAGACAATTTATAGCATATCATGAGTTATAAAAATGATCATTTTCTAGATACAGATCCAAAGGAAACCATTTAAAAGAAGGGGAAAAAATGTCATGGAAATATCCTTTGCATCAGTAGCATTGCTTTTGCCCACTGGTGTACGGTAGTGGGTCTCAACTTTTTTTTTTCCTCCGCATATCTGGTGGATGCTCATGGTCCCACTAGCGGCAGTGTGCTTCTTGGAGCAATGCTTGCTACCGGGAATTGGGGGAGAGAATTGCTGAAATTCGTAAAAGGCCCCCAGGTGACTCTGATACCCAAGATGGGGGTGGAGAAAGCTGATTTGGGAGCAGTGGTCTCTAGTAGGTGCTTCCTCATTGCAGGTTGACTTGGTGACTCCCCCCAATATTTTCCATTTTCTTCGCCCCTGCAGGGAGGTGCCCTGCTAGGAGGTGTGAATGCACTCCACACTTCCTTTCCTGAAAACCCTCTGCAGCAGTACCGGAGGCAGTGTGAGCTTATTCTGGAAAAGCTGGAGCTGCACAACCTCTTGAGGGAAGAGTTAAGTAGACTTGAAAGGTGAGAAAAGAAATCCAAGAAAGGCTTATAATGGAAAATCCTTGTTTGACATTTAGTGAAACAAAGGAAGTGGAAATTAAGTGGAAAAATCTGTCTGTAATATCTGTAGGGGATTGGCTCAGTTATCTGTTGCTGTATAGTCAACTACTGAAAGCTCAGTGGCTTAAAACACAAACAAAAAACACCACCACCACCGTTGTAGTGCTCACTTTTCTGAGAGTCAGAAATTCGGGAGGGCTCAGTGGGAACGCTTATCTCCACTCCACATTGTGTTGGCTGGGATCACTCCTACGTTTAGCTGGGAGTTCCAGGTGGGACTGGAACTTCCAGAATAGCTTGCCTCACATGTATGGTGCCTTAGCTGGGATGGCTTAAATGGCCGGGGGCTGGCTGGGCTCTCAATAGCTTAAGGCTCCAACAGAACAACAGGCCTCTTATGAGCTGGGCTAGAACTGGTACAACATCATTTCTGCCATATTTTATAGGACTGAGCAAGTTACAAGATCAGGCTCCATGCAAGGTAGGGGGACATAGACACACCACCTCTTGATGGGAGGAGTGACATAGATATACAAGAATGGGGAAATTGATGGCTGGCATCTTTGGAGACCACCTTCCATAGCTACATTTCCTTGGTTTGCTGGTTTGGTGAGCCTCATAGAGAACAACGGCTGGTCCTTTCCTGTATATAGCACACTGTATATTAATTTACTGAGCTTATACCCCTGGGCCCCAAATACATGAGAAGCACCAAGGTTGGCGACTCACAGTTTACACTCAAGACACACAGTTTCCATGGAATCACGAAATCTTGGGAAATAGGCTTCTTACTGCCACTACTTCTTCCTCTTCTTCTCTTTGGCTCAATAGAGGTAGAGCAGAGCTATTCAGAGAAATGTCTGGGAATGCTGTTGAGAAAGAAGAAATTGGACTCCAGGAGAGTGGTCTACCCCAGGCCAGACCCAGACACAAAATATTTTAATAATTTGGCTTTATCATTTTTCCTTGCCAGGAAAGGACATGTGCAAGGGAGTTTACATAAAGAATCTTAGTATTTATTAATATTTTAATTTTATTCTTAATGTTTTTAAAGCTTTCTTCCAAGCGTAATGAATATTTGATCTTTACATAACCCTGGTGAAAGAAAATCACAGAAGACTGAGGCCCAGACTGCTTTTAGGCCAGCCGAAGCTAGCATGTGCGGAAAGTTAGGGAAGTCGAGATAACTAGTACTGGCTTTCACCTGGGAAAGGCCCTCTTGGTTCATTAGCAGCAGATCTGACACTCCCTTCAGCGTCATGATTTTCTTTCCCTCCATGCCCAAAGTCATGACTTTTAAAATTTTACATATTTAACAGACTAAAAAAAAAAAAATCCCCAGTGAGAACGATGTATTTTATTAAAGAGGAAAATCTGTTTCTCATCCCATAGTGTAACAACTCAAGAATGACAAAAGCAATGTTGCAAAACTCCACTTTCTAATGAAAGCTATTTCTTTTTTTGTTTGTTTGGTTATGACTACAATGAATATGGATTTTGCTATATTGATGTGTCCAAATCTATGGGTGAGTGAATATAACCCAGTATTTTTACAATAATTTTTGTGGGTTTTTTCCTGATCATAAGAGGTAATACTTTTCTTTATAGAGTATTTTGGAAAGTAACAGTAATAAATTAAGAAAGCAAAAATCACATATAATTTATTTCCCAGAAAGGCCTACCATTAACATTTTAATGTATTTAAATATATTTAAATTCAAAATTCATTTAAATTTAATATCTTTTCTTCTACGCCTTTTTCTATGATTACACATGATTCTTAGAATAATTTACTCATCTGCTTTTTCGTTTAATTCCTTTTCAAATTTAACACATGGAAGCTGGGTCATGTTGCCCCTTATACTGAGGAGCTATTTCTGGGTTGTTAGGAAGGGCTTTCTGAAGGACCTCCTTTTGAGAAACTACCATCTCTGTTACAAATTGGTCCTCTGGCGTTATTTCAGTTTCTAATATCCCCAAAATTAAAAATGATTATCACAGGGGCGCCTGGGTGGCGCAGTCATTAAGCGTCTGCCTTTGGCTCAGGACGTGATCCCAGCGTCTGGGATCGAGCCCCACATCAGGCTCTTCCGCTGGGAGCCTGCTGCTTCCTCTCCCACTCCCCCTGCTTATGTTCCCTCTCTCGCTGGCTGTCTCTGTCAAATAAATAAATAAAATCTTTAAAAAAAAATGATTATCACGATCAGATCCTTCATTCCGGGAGGTCAGTAGGCTTCACCTCGGTGTCAGCCTGATAGAGAGTAGCTGCCCAGAGCACATGTCAGATAATGGGCTGAGCCTTGCAGGAAAGATGTCCCAGTTGCCTGGGGGCGGTGTGCCGTGAGCGTGATGCCCCAGGGGCAGTGTGAGCCACAGCGCAGAGGAATCACGGTCTCTATTCCCAAGGAAGGTGACTTTTAGGTGCACTAACACCAGTACTCAGGTGAAGAGATGTGAGGGGATCATAATTTCTGCTCTTCCACTTTGTTTCTGATCTGCAAACCGTCTGTGAAACAACCACTTGATCCGCAACTGGCCACTGCAAGTAGCGATAAGCCTGTCTTGGAGGGGAACATTTAACAGGAGAGATAAGAATGAGCATTTTACACTGACCTTCCAACAGTCTTAAGTAACTTAAATGGACTTGTAGGGAGAGCTTAAAAGTAGACAAACCTGCTACTTCTTTTCCTTGGTTTCACTAAGTTTTAAAATGATTATCAGAGCACTTAAATTGTATACTGATGAGAAAGGATGATTTCCTCCTGCTGCTCTAAGAGACTATATTTGGTATTAACTTGGAGTTATGTTGGACTCAAGCCCTTTAGATGGTGTTTCGGAGGCTAAAGAAATGGAAACGTTAAAGCAAATTCTCTTCTCTTCGTTTTCCTTATTTATCTCTGCTACAGGTTACAGAATCAGAGTGTGCACCAATCCCAGACGCAGGCAGTGGAGGCCGAGACTAACCCAGGACCCTCAAACAATGATCCAGGAGAAGCATCAAAGTCCAGAATCTGGTCGGCACAGCAGGAAGTGAACTCTAGAATGCTGACGTCCTCTCCTGGAGGCAGTCCCGAGGGAAGCCCACTTCCTGATCCCCCATCCCATCAGGGGCCTAACGGATCGACAAATAGAAAACATTCTGCTGAGCACAAAAATAGCAAAGATGACAGTTTGGACTGGTTTGACTCCATAGCAACTCATCAGCTTGAACCTAAAAACACTGTGCCTGTATCTCCCAAAACAACTGGGGGGAAAATGGCTTTGCAAACCTTCAGGAACAAATCTCAGAGTAAAGAAAAGAGGGAGCCCGGCCAAAGGAGCAAACTGGAAACTGGACAGCTTCCAGCACCAGGAGAGACAGAAGCTCCATGGAGGCCAGACCATGTTGAAGGTAAAGAGGCAAAAAAGGCAGCAGTCGTTTCGGAGACGGCAGTGTCTGCTGCTGAACCAGACTTGGTACTGACTCACTGCGTCTCCAGGAAGCTGCACCAGCTGCGCAAGGCCAGCGCCCAGGAGTTGTGCAGAAACCCCGCCAAGGTGCCTTTACAGCCAGGCCTTTCTCATCCTCGGTCCAGTCCTGTCCGTGGCCCTGAAGAAACATTGCAAACTCCCAAAAGAAAGAGACAGAAACCCCTTGCTCAGGTGGAAGAGCCTGAACTTGGAAGTTTGGAGAGTCCAGTTCCCCCACTGGCCAAACTGGCAAAATTTACTTTCAAACAGAAGTCAAAACTGACCCACTCCCCTGAAGACCACAGTCCTGTGTCTCCTGGCACAACCAGAGTAGCAGTTCCAAGTCCTAGAACTCTCCAGAGAGCAAGAAGAAAAGCAGCTCTGTCTGGGAAGGGTCCACAAAAGTTGGCCTCCCCCTCAGGAAGCAGAAACTCAAGTCAGCCACAGGGTCAGACAAAGGAGGTACCCCAGAAGGCACCGGAGGAAGACAGATCAAGAGAAAAAAGTGAACATGGCCCTGAAGGAAGAGTTACCCGGCCTGAATTTGAGCTTGGGAACCAGACTGGGCATTCTCTTCTTACTTGTCAAACAGACAGAAAGGAAGAGGTCTCATGCAGTAACAAAAGCAGCAAGGTTCATGCTTGCACATTAGCCAGATTGGCAAACTTCTCCTTTACTTCCTCCTCTGAATCCAAATCAGGATCCCCTCCTCCCCCTGAAAGTAAGAACCAGGGGGAGAGAGGCCCCAGCCCTCCTCCCGGGGCCGCAGCTACAGTGCTTGGCAGGAAAAGGAAAACTTTTCAGCTGGAGGGGTCCACTGAGAGATTGCTTCTTTCCAAAAAATCTCTCTTTACTTTATCAGAACTAGATGACGAAGCATTGGATTTTGATTGGGATGAAGAAATGAGAAAGAAGCCATAATCATGAAAAGCTTTCTGGTCAAATTTCAGCCTCCCCCACTCCACACAGCACCTTCGGGATATCGACATGTGTTTATACATGTACAGAACTATTGGCCATATCGAGTACCATGCTGAATACCAGCTCTCCTGACAGGTTTTATCTTGATGACTTGCAAAGGTGTATAATCAATGCCAGGCAGTGTGATACCAGCACTTGAATTAATTGACATTGTGCAATTAATTTTGCAAACGAAATACTTGTATTCCCAAAGATGTTTCTGTTTGTTTGGGTTTGGTTTTTTGTTGGTTTTGTTCTCTCTCTCTCTCATTTTTTTATTAGGGGTTGGGTCTTCCTGAGATTGCTTCTCCCCTTCACCCAGAAACAGATGCCAGAAAGGTAGTCCTCATAAAGCTAGCAAGTTAGATTAACTCCTTTCTGGTTTTTTTCCTGTTTTTTTTCCTTCACCCAAGATGTGCAAAGTGTGGTGAATATTATGATTTACCAAAATCATGTGATTTTTCTAATATTATTTCTGTGTTTGTTCTCATGTGTCAGATCAGATGTGACTAACGCTTTTCCTTCTTTGAGAAGCATCCTTACAATTGCATGGTATTCCTCAAGATCTCGCAGCTGGTCTAACTGTAGCTTTCTCAGGTATTGACCTTTTGAGTTTTCCCTGTTTTCTTGAGCTAACATTTTGTGTTTCAGATTCTTTGTATCGTTGGGGGACCTACCTTCAACACAACTTAAATCCTGTAGTTAGAAGGAGAATGTGCAGTAATCTCAATCGTATATCATGGCATCTACCCAAGTGGTTAATATGGAAATGTGATTCCTACTAAGTTATGATTCATTTGTCCTTCAAAACCAAGCAAATGATGACTGTTTGGTAGAAATAGACAACTTAAGCTTCGTCTTTCTTAAATCCTTTTAAAATCACTTCTTCCTTTGGATTCTAGCAGGGGCTGTTAGGATTCCATAATTATAGACTTCTCTTCTGAATTATGAATTTTTAAAGTAATAATTAATAGAGGCTTTCATTGTCTGAGGCACTTTTAGATGTGAAGAATACCCAAAATTATATGTACTTCATTTAAGGATTCCTTCATTAAATTCATACCAAAAAAAATTAAGGAACCCTAAATTTTCTTGAGCATTTAAACGTTGAATGCAAAATTGACTAATTAAATTTTCTGAAAAATTTTAAACTATGAGTACAAATTTAGTATGGATGAGTCTTATGAAATAACACCTTAAACAGATGGTAAAAGACATATATAAGCAGTGATTAGAAAATGTTTTATTGCACCTTCACTTCAGCCTATTCTAAAACATTAGGACCATGGTTTAGGTAATTTCTCGTTATTTCCATACTTAATAACTTCCCAGTATAATATGATTCTTAATGTGATTTATTCCTAAGGTCTCAGTATTAGTACTTTCCCTGAGTTTCAGTGGTCTGACCAGGAATGAGGGAGAAAGAGAGGATCTGGGTTATTGACCAGGTGAATCTTGGTCTAGACATAGTCTGGCCTGATTGTATAGTAGACTGAGGTAATTCAATCGTGAGTCACCATGCCAAGCTGTTTTTTGTGGGGGTGTTTTTGTGGTAAGCTTTTAATTCGTCTTCTTATAAATGTTTGTCTTTGAAACTTGGTATGTTTTGCAGTTATGATGTACTAAGCTTTGGATGGCTGGTAGTACCTAACCTATCGGCTTGTCATTTGGGTATTTTGATCTGTTCTGTCTTCATTATTTAAAATGGCGATATTCCTTATTGGGAATCTTGATTCCAGAGCTTTGATTTCTTGGTGATGAGGCATTTAGTTTGTGTAGTTAACGTATCTTTTCAGGACATTTAAATTCATGTTTTAAAATATGGTGTTGAATTGTCTCTCTTCCTTAATTATTGTATATGACCACCTGTGCCACCTGCTGCTACCTGGTTATTATTTTTGCTCACCTTACATCCTATTATTTACGCTAATAAATCCACCCTGTTTTTTATTTTAGTACCTTCTTCTACTAGGATCATTTGACCAAATTCCTAGTTCCATATATTTTTTCTTTGATGCATACGTGGTTGGAAATAACTATATATATAAATATTGTAAACAGACAAAATTATTAGAAGGAATAAAATACTCAGTATGGGGGCATCTGGGTGACTCAGTCTGTTAAGCGGCTGCCTTTGGCTTGGGTTATGATCCTGGGGTCCTGGGATCAAGCCTGAGCCCCACATTGCATCGGGCTCCCTGCTCAATGGGGAGTCTGCTTCTCCCTCTCCTTCTGCCCCTCCCCCCAATTGTGCTCTCTCTCTCTCTCAAATAAATAAAATCTTTTAAAAAATAAAATACTCAATATGAACACTCCCCTACTTACTAAACAATTTAAACTTGCATCACAGTCTACATTTTGTTATGACTACCTTGCTGTGCTTGTATTTGATGCTCAAAGTCTCACAGCTTGATCAATACGAAGTCCCTTTATGTTGATGCTAATGTCCTTTCAGGACTCTGACATTTCTAAAAGTAGCCATAGTATCTGAAAACAACAGCATGCTTCAGACACATGTTGATATTTTTCCTGCCTCAAGTCTTAGAATCAGTTACCCCCTAAGACAATCTATTCCCTTTCCGGGCTGTTGGTATTACAGGCCAAACTCACCATCTCAAGGATGCACAGGGGAGTCAGTAGTGGGCAGGAGGACTACCGCTGCTGTTGGCTCCCTATAGTAGTTTCAGATCTGAAAATGTCTAATGTCCTGAGGTCACATTTTATTCAGCTGTGTCCTGATTTTCTTACACTATGTGATTTCACAAGACTTTCTCCTATGTGGTATTTAGCATGTACCAAAGAAGCACATAGGCATCCTGGGGGAAATAAGTACAGTCTCAAAAATCGTATTTCTGGTCAAAAAAGGAAAGTGTAAGAATAACCTTTAATTCTGAATCAACATGTCAGAATATTTTTATTTCAGGCCAGTGAAGTCCTTGAAATCATTTTAATAATACAAAATTATTTTTTTAAAGATTTATTTATTTGAGAGAGAGAAAGGGGAGGGGGTAGAAGGGCAGATGGAGAGAGAGAGATAGAATCTCAAGCAGACCCTATGGTGAGCACAGAGCCCACGCAGGGGTGGATCCCACAACCCTGAGATCATGACCTGAGCTGAAATCAAGAGTCTGACACTTAACCCTAACTGAGCCGCCCAGGTGCCCCAATAATGAAAAATTATTTAAACACAAAAATTATACCTAATTTTCTTTGTGAGACCCCAACCAGAATTTTAACTCTATTATAATTATATAAAAAAAATGAGTTTTCTGACACTGTAAAAGGTAGTGTCTTCAATGTATATGTGATAGTCTAAAATTTATAATAGGGATTTTATTATGTAATTTTTAGTGTTTCTTAGAGATACAGACAGAATAAGCTTATTATTCTGATAACCTTAAACTGTTCAGCTTAATTTAAACTTTAAACTTTTTTTTTTTAATAATAGATATCTACTCTTGGTTGAAGAATTTTAATTCTAACAAACACTGTACTTCTAATACCTTCCTCAAGTGCTAAACCCACCTAGCTGATAGAATGACTGGAAGACCAATTCTAGAGAAAATCTTAGGTCAACCACAAAGAGGAGACCTAGAACTCACTTTTAGCCAGTCCACAACACTTAGGAATTCAGAACCAACCCACACTGAAGTCTAGGTCACTAGGGACTACCTGTGGCCAGGTTAACTTTTCAGATGCAGTTTATCAGACAGCCTAGTTCCAAATTTAACAAACTCAGAGTGTGGCAGGCTAGGCCACTGCATATTCCTCAGTGTTCAGAATTACCTCTTCCGTGTCTGCTTTCCGTATTGTTAACATTCAAGAAGGATAAAAGAAGGCTCCTGGCTCACATATAAGTACTCACTCCAATAGGGGTTTTGCCGTCCATGTCCCATGCGACAAGTGCCCTAGCCCCCCAGGTATATGGGGAGCCATTGCCCACACATCCCCTTCACTGTTCCTCAGAAGACCTATACGGGAAGCTGTGGTAATCACTCCCTATGGCGCACTTTTCTGTTGTTTTCTATCGCTTCCACTCTCTCTCCTCTTAAAGGCTTAAAAATGCATCTAAATGTAATATTTGTATTAAATATTAGTATTAATCATGTATTAAATATTGTACTTAATACTTTAAAGTGAACTTGACAGAAATGTTATGTTAGGCTTAACTAAATTGTTGATGTGTCTATGTAAATATGCCGATTCAGGATACAGTCCCAGAAGGGAAATAGGATATACACACTGGGCCTGATGTCCCCAAGAATTAGGGTATGAGTTATTTAGCTTGTGAGCACAAATGGTTTTTAGGCCACTCTTCTCTGCATTTGGTTAGAACCTTAATTAAGTCTTGGCCAAGTTGAGCCACCGGAAGGCAAACATTTGTACCAGGTGCATTTTTATGTGGGGGCTATCATGGTTTAAGACTGTCATAATAGGGGCGCCTGGGTAGCACAGTCGTTAAGCGTCTGCCTTCGGCTCAGGGCGTGATCCTGGCGTTCCAGGATCGAGTCCCACATCGGGCTCCTGGCTGGGAGCCTGCTTCTTCCTCTCCCTCTCCCCTGCTGTGTTCCCTCTCTCGCTGGCTGTCTCTCTGTCACATAAATAAATAAAATCTTAAAAAAAAAAAAGACTGTCATAATAAAGCAAGCCAGTATTGAAATATTGCTTAATACTTGAGATCTAACTTTTTCAGCGCCTACTGATACATAAAGGAGACCAGATAGCCTAGCAAATTGGGAATCAGGCAAATCCGATTCTAGAACTGAATGATCACTAGCCGGCAATGTGACCGTGCTGTCTTCAAGGATCGTTCCATAGAAGCAGAGGATTAGGCATTTCTGATTTGGCTATTACTGAGTTACAGAAAGGGAAAACTTTAGAGGCTAACTGAAATAAAATGTTCAGTGAGAGGGCGCCTGGGTGGTGCAGTTGGTTGAAGGCCCAACTCCCGGTTTCCATTCAGATGGTGATTTCTTGATCCTGGGATCAACCGGAGTTGGGCTTGTGCTGGGTGTGGAGTCTGCTTGAGATTCTTTCTCCCTCCCCTCTACTCCCCAATTCCTGCCCACTCTCACTCTCTCTTTCTCTCTCTCAAATAAATAAATAAATAAATAATCATAAAAAAAAAAAAGGTTCCCTGTAAGGGTGTAGCGGGGAATCTCATTAAGGGCAGGAAACAAAGTCTAACCAGGCTACGTGATCCTAGAACTGGAAAGTTCTCTCAGCCTCTCTGGGGTCCTCAGGGTCCTGCGTCGCTGCTTCTCTTGGTGAGATTGCTCCCGTTTACTGTCCCTCTCTGCGGCCCTGTTTTCTATGCTAACTCGGGATTACTGTGCTCCAGGTGCCTTATAGATGTCAATCTACCTTGGGGCCTGGCTCCCAGCTGTGCCTTTTTCTGATCTTTCCAGACGATTCACCCATCTTCATCTTACAGATTCGGAGTCAGTGTTCAGTTGGTTCAAGAGAATGTGGAGGGTGTGGGAGTGAGCCACCACCTGGTGCCAACACAGCCCCCAGAGCTGCGGGCGGGGTCAGTCTCCAGCAATGGGCTGGGAGGCCTGGGTGGGCCAGTCTGACACACTTCTGTCTTCACAGGGCTTGGGGTTATAGGTCTATAATTCTATAACCTTCGTTGTTTCTATTACAGTTACTGAGTTGAGATAGCATGTCTCTAAAGGTACTTGGATCGTCTTTCCTAAGGGAGGCATGTAAATTCCTGACCTGACAACAGCCAGGGCTTTTCCAAGGATTGCAAACCAGTCTGGGCGTGATGGAGGTGCAGTTCAGGCTGCTGGCCACAGAGGGGGCTGTTTGTTGTGTCACTGGTTATCAAGCTTCCATTTTCCTGTGCATCAATTTCTCAACATAACTATTATAGGTTTTAGAAACACTTGGACGGAAGCTAAAATAGATGGGAGTATGTGAAAGATGTTACTCTGAAACTATTCTTTAGGAATAATCTCTGTAGTTTAGATATATTTTAACATTTTCCAAATGTTCAACTTGATAATTGCCAACAAGGCAGGGAGTAGATCCACTGTGATGGGAGGAAGATACGTGTGTCTTAGGCCTACTTTAGTCCTTCTAGAATTACAGATAGTCCAAGATAACTTTAAGTTGAGGATTCACATAACATTGCTCTTTAATGATCTTATTTTATTATTGTTGGAAAATCAAACTGCTTTGTAAGAAGGGAAACCCAAAGCTGCGTTGAGGGCTCCGGCACACCAGGCACCTTTGATTTGCTGCCTTTGAGAGGACTCAGTGTGAAAGGGGGATGACACTGTTGCCTGGAGCACAGTAAACCCCTGGAGAGACTCCTTTATTTAAAAGACTTTGCCCCTAAGAACTAGTAAGGATGGAAAAACATAAAGTATCTGTATAACACAATCCATCCTTGAATGGAAAGTCAGCTGCCAGACACTGTCCAGTCGTTTTTCTTCCAATATCATTATGTGTTCATGAAGGTTACAAAAGCTGTGAAATTTTAATCTCACTATAATTGGATATGTGAATGTTATAATAATTTTCCCCAAAAATACTAAAATAAACTGAATTTCAAGGAAACTTCGAGCCAAAATTAAATTCATAGCAATTGAAATTTTTGTAAATTGGTTTTAAGTACTTACTTGCCCTGATGAAATTTTAATTACAACATAACAGTATCAATCATCATAATATTAGTACTTACTTTTCAAAACATTTAATATATGACACTTGATTTTCACATCAATACTATTCATAATTCAGGTGATACCCACTTTTACAAATGGGGTAAAAGCTCAGACATTTAAGTAATTTTTTTAAAGAAGAGATGTTTGTTTCTTTTTTTACAGAATGTTATTTTTCTTTCTTTTTAAGTCTATTTATTTAATCTCTGCATCCAACATGGGGCTTGAACTCACGACCCCAATATCAACGGTTGCATGTTCTCTCAACCAACCTGGCCAGGCACCCCTAAGTAATTTTTTTGAAGAACGTCCTTAACATACCCTATTTGAAAGATTAGGTTCTGGAGCATCTCAACTCCCCTCACTTTTTATTGCTCCATTTAAAATATCTGTTGATACAAGGTTAAAGTTATCTATTTAGATTGCTTACCATGTGCTAGTTATGCCTTAAGCACTTTTCAATATTCAGATGAAAGTATTTATTATTAACTCATTTAATCCTCCCAGCATTCTCTAACATAGTATTGTTCTCGTTTCATAAATTAGGTAACTGTAGCCTAGAGATACTAAATAAGCTGGCCAAAGTTACATTTTTAGTGTCAGCTTCAATAAAAAGGTAAACTGAGGCAATCTTGAATTACCAGAAACCTAGTTTACTTGGGAATAGCAGAGGAATTGCAAGTTGGAAAACGCATGCTATTGCAAGCCCCGGGGAGTCTGGTGAGGGTTTGGGATGGCTATATTTATGGGCAAGGAGTACAAAGAGAGGGACGTCCAGCCAGAGTTCAAAAAGTAAGGTCATTGGCTTGAGGATGGGGAGAGACTTGGCAGATGTTCCCTGGTCAGAAGGTAAGGCTCTGTCTTCTGTAAATCAGGCATTTCCAGGAAGTCAGGCTTTCGGTTCTTAAGTTCGTTCTTCTGAGGCACTTGAATGAGATTCTCCATTTCATATCCTCCTTTCCACTTTAGACTGAAATCCTTTCACAGTAGTTAGTGATGCAATGCCTATATTAGTTCCTAAAATGAGAGAAGAAAGTATCACCCAGAAGAAACTCCTCACTTTGCCATGCTCTTAGTCCACCTGCAGCATCCGTACGCCTTTGCCAGAACACGCACCGCCTTCTCTCTGCTGTGACAGAGGGACTGTCCACACTGCTATGCCCTTCCGCCCGTGTGCCAGATCCCACCCCTCCTGCTTCTTCTGGACACGGCCCCAGCACTCCTCCCCAGGCCCCCTCCCTACTGTATCATTTCCACCATTGGTTCAAAAAAACACAAGAACACCTCACATGACCCTATTTCCTCACTATGTCTGTGTTTCCCCTCTTAAGTAAAAACTTTCTGAGAGAGTTGTTTATTCCCCCAGCTCCAGGTCTCATCCCTTCTGCTGAGCCTGCTCCAGTGAAATTTTTGAACTCATCACCACATCTAAGCCCCCTTATCAAGGTGACGTTCATTGCTCATTCTCTGTCCTGAACTTATTTGATTTGATGGAGCTGATTTCTCTCCCCTCCCTGAAATCCTTTGTCACTTGTCCTCCAGGACAGTACATGTCTGTGGTTTTCCTTACTAACCTCTTCCAGCCTCCTCAGCCTTTTTGCAACTTACCCAGTTCCTCCTCGTCTTGCAGACCTTTAATGTTGAGTGGCCTGGGGCTCTTTTCTATGTGTGTTATTTTCATGGAATCTTAGGGCTCTCAGAACCTACCTATTAGCTGATGATGCTTTTCCTGAGCTCCAGATGCCAGGATCAAACTGCTATTCAGTATATCTCCTTGGTTATCTAAAGGGCATCTGAACCTCAACGTGTTCCAAATTATACTCCTGATCTTATCCCCTAACTTGCTCCTTGCCCAAATTTATCCATCTTGGTAGATTAAATGAATACTCTAGCCTTCCAGTGCTTGGGTCAACCACTTGACAATTTACTTTCTCTTGTATCTCGCACCCCACCTATCAGCAAATCCTATGGACTCTCTATTAAAAATATATCCAGAATCTAGACACTTCTCGCCAAATTTGCTGCTATCCACACCCCCCTCCATCCAAGCCACTATTGTCTCTTGCCTTGCTACCCTCCTTGACTTTCTACAGGTTGTTCTCAGCACCGTAATCAGAGCAGTCCTGTTAATCAATACAGTTAGATCATGATAACTCTTAACCCTAGACTCTCCAGTATCTCCTCATCCCATTCCAGGTAAAAGCCAAAATCATACTTATAATAATGACCTCTAGGGGCGCCTCGATGGCTCAGTCGGTTAAGAGGCTGCCTTCAACTCAGGTCATGATCCCAGGGTCCTGGAATTGAGTCCTGCATTGGGCTCCCTGCTCAGCGGGGAGTCTGCTTCTCCCTCTCCCCTGCCCTGCCCCCCTGCTTGTTCTCTCTCCCTCTTTCAAATAAATAAATAAAATAAAAAATCTTTAAAAAAAATAATGACCTCTAAAGCCCTACACATGTGGCCACATGCTACCACCACCCTTGCTGTTCCTGTAATTCTCCAGACATGAACCAGCCTCCTGGCCTTTTCCCTTACTGCGCTATCTGTGGAGTGCCCATCCCCTGAAGATGATCGATTGCCCTCACCTTCTTCAAGATTTTGTTCAAATGTCACTTCAGTGAAGCCTACCATATCCTATGCAAAACTGCAAAACATTTCTCCCCTTACCCAATTTTCCATAGCATTTTCATCATTAACATACTATATCATTTACTCATTTATTGTATAGCCTGTCACAGGTGCTAACCAAGGGTGAGGGAAATCTAGAACGGATAGTAGAAGAAAGAGACCATGAGTTTCAGGTCTCTAGATCAGCTACGGGTGGGGGGGTGGCGGCTGTAGATCGTACCACAACAGCTACAATCAGCACCGCTCGCTGACGGAGCTTGGGATACTCTGCTGATATCTTCCAGGAGCTCATTTGTGTCAGGGCCAGACTGATGAGTTAAATAGAGATACGATGGGAATTATCCCTCTTCTTCCTTTAAGTCTTTAAGGATGGCACTAATTTCTGCTATTTGCCTTGGGATGTTTGTAATTTTCAGTCTTGCCCACAGGAGGGGTACAGGGGAAGCTTCAGAGCCTCCCACCTGTCCTTCCCCACTATGAGAGCTTTTGTTCACAGGCCAAGAACCAAGGTATGCATGTGGGCATTCTGTTAACTTCCAAGAACTATTTCAATAATCGAGGACCAGGGACACAACCACGGGTTGGTCCCTGGACTGACTAGACCCACTGTGAGGTGAACCTGGGCCGTGAGCCCAGTTATTATCTGGCCCCCATACACATCTCCTCCACCAGAGAACTATGATTTGTATCATACTGGTTCCCACTGTCAACCAAGACCTGTTGTCCAACAGTTCTGAAAATCCTGGGCTATTTCCTTTCCTCAGGGTATGGTTACCCAGGTAAGTATCTGTTGGTCCCTTTGGGGAAGGACTGGGGTAGTCATTGTCATGCAGACATGCCAAGGTGTTGCAGGGTACTTCTTCCTGAGGACAGGGCCTTTCTTCAGTTGGTGGGCTCTGAGTCCAAAAATTAGTTCTGATCCAAAGCTTGTCAAAAAATTTTGACTTCTTGTTGGCATAGCTGCCTTTAGCGTCCTTGTGATCCTTTCTCTTGACTGTACAGATCAGTGCATCACAATCACCTGGACGCCTTGTGACACTGTAGATGGCTGGTCCCCATCCCCAGAGTTTCTCATCAAGGAGGTCTGGACTGGAGCATGAGAATTGATGTTTCTAACAAATTTTCAGGTGATGCTGATGCCGCTGGTCAGGGACCACACTTTGAGAATCACTGGCACAGACAGATCCTGCATCTAGAGACTCCACCCCTTTCTCCAGCTCTCTGTGCATCTGTCTCTCTGCCTGTGGCTCTGTCTTGGGGCTCACTGAAGTATCTGTTCTCACCTTGCTTCTGACGGGTGAGCATTGTCATTTGGCCTCTCTGAGGGGCAGGGATTCAGCTGTGAGGGGTCATTACTCTCAGCAGCTGGGGACATTGCATACAGAGGTCCGGAAGGGGAAATGTGGGTGGTGCCCTTCAGACCCTACCATGCTTCTTACCTGCATCCGTCTCATGGCCAGGGCTGATGAGGGGAGTGAGATTTGCTCAGGGACAACATTTAAGGGACACCAAAAAAATAACCAAGGTAAATATTTTGATTCAGTATTTTAAAAAAATGAAAATGCAAAAAAAAATCCATGATATGAGCAAAATAGCAACATTTTAAAGGCAGGATCAACGTTACTGATTTCTCCTTTGCCCTGGGCTCCGATATGGCTCAGCGTGGCACCGTCCTCCCTCACTAGCACGCACGCTCCATGAGGGAAGCAGGGGTTTTGTCTCTCTTACTCACTGACGTGCCCGCAGTATTTTAGAAGAGTGCCGGGCACGTAGTGGATGTCGAATAAATCCTTATTGAATGAGACACTTAAGACACTTGAGAGAAGAATGACCATTTATTCTACATTTCCACATTTCTGCCGCTCTTTTTTTCCTCCCCAGTGTTTGTTCACTAGTGTTGACGGCACACAGGAGGCTGCCTTCTCCTTTGAGCCAGGACACTTGGGGGTAGTGAGGCACAACTTAGGGAAAGCACCTGACAAAAATAGGATGTATTTCATTACAAAGGTCAATTGTGAGGTGTTTAAAAATATTTTCGTAATTGATTTCATCGTCACATCTAAGGGATATATGTAGTACACGTCATGATACTAACCACACTCTCCGTTGTCATCTTGCATAATTATGAGAAACAGTTTTCAGAAACTGCCCTGTTGATTCTAGGAAATTGCCCTGCCTCCCAAGTACAGATGGATTTAGAATTCCAGGACCAAAAGTTGAACAGAAAAACTTGATGCAGCGGGGCAAGTATAACGGGCAGCAGGCAGCCCACCTCTCCTGTGCTCCATCCCCGGGAGACCTGTCAGGATCCTGAGGTTGGTGTGCATCCGTGGAGAGAACCCTCTGGGTGTGGGCTAGCTGGCAGCTTTGCACAGGATGCTGGAGAGCATCTGGCCAGAGTAGCTGGGCACTGACTCTAGTAGGTCCCCTCCTCACTGCAGGGCCTGCTGTCAGCACTCCCAACCCGTTTTGCACCCACAACCAATTCTAACTTCTTTTTAGCCAGTAAAGGGAACTTGGGAGTCTTTGGGTCAGATAAGAATCTCAGGGTGTTAAGGGCAACTCATATTCGCCACAGAAAAATGAGATTGTTTGTGTCCTACCAAGGCAGGATTACAGAAGAAATCCCAAGCCTCAGATCTCCATTGTCGTTTCAAAAGAAATCAAAACAAAAACAAGCCTGCCAAATACAAATTTAGACCTGATAAAGGGGGTTAGGAGCACACTTACCATGATGAGTACTGAGTAGTATATAGAATTGTTAAATCACCATATTGTATACCTGAAGCTAATATAACACTGCATTTAACTATACTGGAATTAAAAAAAAATAGACCTAAGAAATTTCATAAGAAGGTGAACTGAGTCTGGTTACTTGTCCCTCTGTGGAGCAGGAGCCATATATGCAGACTGCAAGAATGTTGATGGGGTCCCGCCGATGACGTGTATGGACTGCTATCTGCTCTAGCACGGAGAGATCTGAGAAGAGCATATACGATTGTGCAGATGTGTGGGGGATAAAGGGACTGCGTGGCATTGAGCACCTACTAGGTGTTAGGCATAATATTAGACACTTTATATATGTGTGTGAGTCTATATGAGATAGATAGATAGATAGATAGATAGATAGATAGATAGATAGATAGATAGATAGATAATTTAGTTCTCACAGGAATTCGGTGAGAAAGGTATCATTAACCCTGTTACAGGTGACACATGATCAGAGGGACTAAGTTAATTTTTCACGAGCACACAGCTAATCAGTGGTGTCTGGTTGGGGAGGAACTATTCGATTTCAAAGCCATCAACTGTATCAGGGCAGCTCCCACAAGAAACGTGACTGTACCAGGGCCAGGCCAAAGTCATCTCCCACTGAGTCGTGGGCTTTCAGAAAGAAAAGCGTGGCACAGCCCTTTCCTGATGGTCACTGAGCTGTGGCAACAGTGCCAGGCTGAGAGAAGGTCTCCTTTCCTCTCCAAGCCAACCCCGAAGCAGGGGAACCCTCAGCGGCCTGGCCTTGGCTCAGCACCTCGGGAGATGCGGGAACACCGCAAGGGGGCTGTACCGCGCCGGGGCGAGGCCATTCACAGCGTGTGGGACTCCGGGCACCGTCCACATATGGATGGCAAGGCGCAGCCCGGCCAAAGTTGACTTTTTATTGTCATCAAATGTGCGCGAATACTTTTTTTGTCCATGGAGAAATTTCTCTCATTAAAACGTTTTCAATTGCTGGGCCCTGGACAACCGTCCTGGGTGGTAGTGGTGGTGGGGGGGCCGGGGATGGCGGTGGGCGGGAGGGGGGCGCGTTTTGGTTGGTTTCGTGCACTTGCTTGCTCTGCACAATGATGGCTCTAACAAGGGAATCTAGGCCAGCTTGTTCTTCGTGCTACTCACACCACTAGGGGGCATGAAGCTTCTCTGAGAGAGGAACTAAAAAGGCTGGAACATGTAAAATGTCCAGCGAAGACTAAGGCTTGCGTGCGTTCAACTCTCGTGATGAAAACATGCCTTCCAAACCCAGTCTCACTTGGGCGCTTCCAGCAATACAGGCAAAGCGAGGAGTGAGCCAGGAGACTGGCGACGGTGACGCAAGGGGCACGCCATTTGGTCATTACAGAAAACCTGCTCCGTCTTCTGAAGACTCTGAAAATGCCTACCTAAAGAGCCAGGATGGAACTGAGCTTTGAAATCCTGTGAGCCATGAGATCAGAATCCATTTCAAAAAAGCCTATAATCTGAAAGAATATGCACTTAATAATGTTTCTTTGCAAGGTGGGGGGCAAGCAGTCAGATTCCAATTCCACAAGATCCTCAGAAAGATTTCGTTAATGAGAAGCTTAAAAAAATTCCCAGAATTTCACATGAACAATAGCTTGCGTATTTTACTGAGATATAATTGACATATAATGTTGTATAAGTTTAAAACGTATAGCATGTTGGTTGGATAATTGATATATTGCAGTAAGATTGCCACTGTACCTCTAGCTAACACCTCCATCATGTCATATAATTATGATTTCTTTTTTATGATGAGAAAATTAAGATCTAGTCTCTTAGCAACTTTCAAGTATCTAATACAGTGTTATTAACTATAATCATCATGCTGTGCATTAGATCTCCGGAATTTATTCATCTTCCTACTGCAAGTTTGTACCTTTTGACCGGCATCTCTCCAATTCACCCAGCCCCCCAGCCCCTGGTAACCACCATTCAACTCCCTATTTCTACGAGTTCAGATTTTTTAGATTTCACATATAAGGAATATCATTACAATATTTGTCTTTCTCTGTGTGCCTTATCTCAGTGTAATGCCCTCAAAGATCTATCCATGTTGTCACAAACAGCAGGATGTCCTCCTTCCTCATAGCCAAAAAACATTCCACTATATGTATAAACATCTTACATCATTTTATATATACATATAACATCTTACATCTTTATCCATTCCTCTGTTGATGGACATTTTGGTTGTTTCCATATCTTGGCTATTTTGAATAATGCTGCAATGAAGAATGCAGATATCTCTCCAAGATTCTGTTCTCATTTCCTCTGGTGTATACCCAAGTGGAATTGCTGGATCATATGGATTTTAATTTTTTTAATTTTTTGAGGAACCTCCGTACTGTTTTCTATAGTGGCTGAAGCAATTTACATTCCTGCCAATAGTGCACAAATGTTCCTTTTTCTCCACATCCTCGCCAACATTTATTTCTTGCCTTTTTGAGAACAGCCATCTAACAGATGTGAAATGATATCTCATTATGGTTTTGATTTGCATTTCCCTGATGATTAGTGATATTGAACACCTTCTCATGTATTTGTTGGCCAAATATGTGTGTCTTCTTTGGAAAAATATCTATTCTGTTCCTCTGGCCATTTTTTAATCAGATTGGTGTTTTTTCTTTTTTTACATTATGAAATGATCCCCACAATAAGTCTAGTTACCATCTGTCACCAGACAAAGTTATTATAATATTATTGACTATACTCCCTATGCCATGAATTACATCACCATGACTTACTCATTTTATAACTGGAAGTTTATACTTCTAATCCCTTTCACTTATTGTGCCCACTGCCCCAGCCCATCCCAGGCGCTCACTCACTGCTCTCCCTGTCTCCCAAGGGAAGGATCCTTGGCCTCCTCTTTCTTTAAGCTGTGCTGTCTTAGCAGGGAAGGGTAATGTGGGCCAAATTCCTCTTACCCACTCAAATGCATGCAAACTCTTTTTCTTTTCTTGGTTTTTGTTTTTGTTTTGTTTTTGCTCCAACGGAGTGCTGGAACTTCTTCTCTGGACACTTGGACTTCTACACAGCCTCCCTTGTCTGGGGTGGCAGCCCAAGTCAGCATTTTCCAGGTGCTCCTGGACTACAGCAAGCTGAAAGGAGTTGGAGCCAGTTTACAGGCTGCTGGCAGTCCCACCACCCATACTAAGGTCTGTCTGCCGATTGTCCAATGCACAGGTGGGCGAGACTCTCCCGGGTCCCTTGGTGTATGACGCTGGGTCCCACATCCCCCACAGAAGCCCTTCCGTCTGTGGATAGTGCCAAATGTAAGATGCTAAAGGGGACAATAATGAGAGGCATCTTAAGATGACATGTTGCTGATGCCACTCCTCCCAATAGCCTGCATACTGGCTGACCCATAGTTTAGCATCCACTCAGGTGTGATGATGAAAGGAGCATGAGATTGGGTGCTGGACAAGCTGCTACTCTCTGACTTTGTGACTGCCAGAGTACTTAATCTGAACATCCACAAAATGGCAGAGTATCTCCTCTGTAGGCCTGTTCAACACCAACAAATATTTATCAAGACCTACTGTGTGCCAGCATTGTGCTAGGCCCTGAGGATGATAATACAGCCATGGTTGGCCCCTGCCTCTTGCACATCACATTGTAGTGAGGGTCATATCACCAGCAAGAACTTATCTGATGTGACTGCACAGTGCCCAGCACATCCCAGCACTCCACACATGTTACTCATTTTCTCCCATCCTTTCCCTGCTTGTTTTTTCCTCCTCAAAAATATAGACTGTAAAACCAGGTCAAGATTCCCCTTGGCAATGTGGGTTTCTAGAAACACAGAAGAAATTCATTCATACTTTACTTTTTATCTGCCTTTACTTAGCACTTACTATTTGCCAGGTTGTGCTAATCTTGAGGGATCTGTAGTAGATATTTTGTCATTTTTTTTCTGGCCAACATTATCTGATTCACCTTCCTTATTTGAGAAATTTCTCCACCTTCTCTGACCAGGCTGAAAACATCAACAGCTCACCTTCCCAGTTTCTCCTGCATTCAGAGTATTGGTACTTTGAGGCTTAGCCAACCAGAGGCATGTATCGCAGGGTGATCTGGGAGCCGAGAGGGCTCAAAGGAAGCAGGAAGGAAGTAGGGAGGGTGGCTCATCCACTAAGGGGGAGGGCTATGGCAGATGCTGTAACAGTTTCTAGCAACAGGTGGCAATGCCAGTGGGAAAGCAGGGCATTTTGGTGTCAAGTGGCCTATTTTGTAGTGTGGCTTTGGATGTGGCCATAGCTGCTTTTAATGTCTGTTCTTCACACCTGCTTTCAAGCTCAACTTTCTGATCTTCCAACTGGTTCAGCGACCTATCCAATTGCTTTTAGCAAAATCCTTGTCTGCTTAAATCAACACAAATAGATGTTGTCCCACGCAGCTAAGAACCCCAACTGACCCAGGAGGGAAAATGAGTATGATTTTGACCTCTGTCTCTTAGGAGCTCCACATACGAATGATTTCAATACAGTCTGTGGAATGGAGGAAAGATAGGACATTGGGGATATATACTATACTGGACAGTGAGAATCAGTAATGAACACAAGGGGCTGCTTACCACAAGGAATTCGGTCTATTGGGAGAGATGGCTTCATCAATAGATAATGGCACAGCAATGTCATAAAGACAGAGCTAGAGACGTGCACAGAGTGTGGTGGAAGCACCAGGGAGGGACACAGCCCAGCTGAGAGCAGGTAGGAACGCTGATTGAAGGAGGCTTTGGAGAAGAGGATGCCATGTTTGAGCCAAGTCTTCAAAGAAAAATAAATGTAAGTCAGACCAATTCAGAGGAGCCTAGGAGGAAAAAAGGCATTCCCTTGTGCAAGAGCACACGCCCAGAGGAGAGATTCAACGTGGGGTGTGTNTACTGGTTCAGCGACCTATCCAATTGCTTTTAGCAAAATCCTTGTCTACTTAAATCAACACAAATAGATGTTGTCCCACGCAGCTAAGAACCTCAACTGACCCAGGAGGGAAAATGAGTATGATTTTGACCTCTGTCTCTTAGGAGCTCCACATACAAATGATTTCAATACAGTCTGTGGAATGGAGGAAAGATAGGACATTGGGGATATATACTATACTGGACAGTGAGAATCAGTAATGAACACAAGGGGCTGCTTACCACAAGGAATTCGGTCTATTGGGAGAGATGGCTTCATCAATAGATAATGGCACAGCAATGTCATAAAGACAGAGCTAGAGACGTGCACAGAGTGTGGTGGAAGCACCAGGGAGGGACACAGCCCAGCTGAGAGCAGGTAGGAACGCTGACTGAAGGAGGCTTTGGAGAAGAGGATGCCATGTTTGAGCCACGTCTTCAAAGAAAAATAAATGTAAGTCAGACCAATTCAGAGGAGCCTAGGAGGAAAAAAGGCATTCCCTTGTGCAAGAGCACACGCCCAGAGGAGAGATTCAACGTGGGGTGTGTGGAATTACACAGGTTGGTATTGCTAGAACCACTATATTCCCTGTGAAAAATATGAAAGTTGTCATGGTTACAGTACTGAATGTGAGGTAAGAGTGGGGAATAGCTGCATAGAAGGATGGGGGACAGTGTGAAAAAGATTCAGGGGTGCAGAGGGCCCAGGAGAGGCTGGATACCATGATATTTTAGTGGAACCAGCCCACATGGTCATCAAATTTTCTCCAGAAATATTTAGGTACCAGTGTATGGCAGGAAAGAAGGACATTGGTCCAGAACTGGGATTTTGTTATGAAAATGAATGCAGACATCTGAATTTGGAACCCCTGATCTTGGACCAGGTTTGCTCAGGTATAACTAGGCATGCAATTGCAACCTGCCTTTGGTTCAGTGAGGGAGAAGATATAAGGCAGAGGCAAGGAGGGTGGCAGGGTATAGTCTTGACTGAAATCTGTGACATATGGCCCAAGTCCACTTCATGCCCTAATGCAAGGGTCATTATATTTTAAGTATAAAAGAAAATTATGATTATAAAATAAATTAAAAAGATAATCATCTCAATTCACTAACCATGGGGATCAAGATGTTCTTTACATTTTTATGGTATATTGACGCAGCATTTGTTTCCCCATGAGAAAAATGTATAAGCACTTTTCAAACACTGTAAGAAAAAAACTTGAAATAATTATACAAACAAGTTTACAGAGGGCTTTCAAATGTATAAAGCACTTATTTAATCTTTATAAAAGCCCTCTGAGATAGNCAAGTTTACAGAGGGCTTTCAAATGTATAAAGCACTTATTTAATCTTTATAAAAGCCCTCTGAGATAGGCATGATTATTAACCCATTTCATAGATAAAAGAACTGAAGGGCAGAGAACTTAAGTGACTTGCCCAAGGTCACATAGGGGACCGATGGGGAAGCCGAGATCTGAACACAGATGGTCTGATCCAGAAGTGGTGCCCTTACCTTCACACTCTACTCCTTCCCCTTGGAAATGCCACCTCTTCTTCCCTGTTATGAGCTGAATTGTGTTCCCTCAAAATGATATGTTGAATCCCTAACCTCTGTACCTCAGGATATGATTGTATTTGGAGAAAGGGCCTTGAAAGGGGTGATTATGCTAAAATGAGTCCATTTGGGTGGGCTCTAATCCAATCTGACCAGGGGCCTTATGAGAAGAGGAGATTTTCACACCGATAGGCACAGAGGGAAGATGGTGTGAAGATACAGGGAGAGAAGACCCCCTATAAGCCAAGGAGAAAGGCCTCAGAAGAAACCAGCCCTGCCAAACACCTTGATCTTGAACTTCTAGCCTTCAAAACTCTACGAAAACAAATTTCTGTTGTGTAAGCCATGCGGTCTGTAGCATTTTGTTACAGCAGCCTGAGCAAGCCATACCCTCATGGACCGTCAGCTAATAAGTAGCAGCAGAAGGGGGAGGCAAAATAGAAATTAATCTTTTAAGTGAACTCCCATCCTTATTTAAAATACAAAATATGTACATTTCGTTAGTTAAATGAAGCCTAATTGGATCATGCTTTAAGCAAATTAATCTGGAATTCAGTTCTATAATGGGAGTAAAATAAAGCAGGAAGAGTCTTCATTTATATTGAAGTAAGATCATAGACAGGAAAGGACAGCTTAATTAAGGCCAAAGTGTGTTTGTTAATTAGCTGTCATCCTCTCCAGTGAGCCTACCAAGGGATGCCATAAACAATTAGGGAGCATGGATTTATTGCTGGAAAGATGAGGTAGCTGAACATTAAGTGCACTGTGTTTCCTTAGAGGGCACGGTCCTTTCATTAATAATGAATACTGTCTTCCCTCCTGTCTTCTGAGTCTCCCACTACCCTGGAATTATTGGTGTGAAACATGAGGCCTTCAGTAGTTATAGGCACTTGAGAAATTCTTAAAAAGTGCAATAGTGTCATATTCCAGGGGAAAATAATTTCTAGCATATTTACTTTTTCTCTAATGAATTCGAACCCACATGTATTTAGCACCAACTACCTGCAAGGTGATCATGGGGGCTTCACTGTGTTCAGGATTCTGAAAGTACTCAGGGCTAAGGCCCTTTGGACATCTGTTTTCTGAGAAATAGATTAGCAAGCGTCCCAGACACAAGTCTGAATTGTTTTAAGATTGAAAAGCCTTGTTTATAGATTTGAAAAAAAATGCACATTTGCAGTTCCTGTTCCATGCTTTACAGAGCCATGTGTTTTATGTTTGAAAATGTTTTTAAAAGTTTAAAAGCAGCTTAATTAAATGTTCCATTTTTACAGAAATTATTGTCTCATTTCTCTCTATGCCTGAGAGCTCTAGTTCTCCTTTTATCAACTTACGTTTAACTGGCCTTGAAGGGTATCAAGATTCTGTGTAGACTAACAGAGGATTGATATGACATATGTCCCTAGAAAACTCCATCACAGGTCAGGAAAATGGTCAAAACATTTTTTTTCTCCTCAAATGTCACTGACTTTTGAAAATAAGATCAATCGAAGTGCCTGCATGAAAAAGCTACTGGATTCAGAGTTGCAGGGAGGAGGAGTTTTATAATTTCTGGAGACAATATACAGTGGCTGGCAGTCAGTCCAACTTTGAATAAATGAATGGGAAGAAAAGGACAGGAAAGTGTGGGGAAAAGTGGCACAAAACAGAGGAGAGAAATAGAAGGAGACAGATGGTTCACAAGAGAAGTAATACAGAGGGAAAAGCAGAAGATGTGCCCAGGCCCAGAGACCTGTGGACAGAGATACGTATATGAGAAGGAGATACACAGAGCCATCCTGGGGTCACACACCCCAACTTCCATGACATCCCACGCCTCACCTTCAGCATACTATTGCTTTCAAGGCTGTGTCACATTTGTCACAACAACAACAACAAAAAATTAAAATTAAAAAAAATAAGAAATGAACCTTGTTCCACCAACTAAAGTAAAATAACATTGAAGGCCGAATCTGAATGGACTGGATTTCCATTTTCTCCATTTGTGTATGCACACGCACGCTCACACACACCCCCTCGATGTGTTTGGATGATAAGGGACTCTACTGTCCTGCCAATCAAACCATGGGATGGCTCTGCAAAGCCAGTCAGAATGAGATTGGCAGTGATAAAGATTCGCATCAACCCCAAATACGCCGGCAGTTGGCTGGGCTGCCAGGGCTGCCAACTGCAGTGGCTTTGACTTATATGTAGAAGTGGTTGGAGGCTGTTGTAAACTGTATTCAGATCTGTATTCAAATCTTCACTCATTCTCTCTGAAAATCTCCCTGATGTTCTCTTCTTTCCTGTTAGGAACCCGCTTCAGGTGCACCCTCCCTGGCTGGGCCTGCTCCCCTCCTTTGGTCTCACCTTCTCTCTCTAGTGGGCTCCCACACTGTTCAAGAGGCCGTGCTTCATGGTTGGAACAGAATGGAAACAGTCAAGCAAAAAGAAACAGCCAAGCAGGGAGAAGGAGGATTTTCAAGTTTCTTGCCCTTGACTGGCTCTTCTCAATTAGCCTCAGAGATGTGGATCAATCTAGTAAGTTCCATGTACCAATATTTTTCATTCTGTACCAGTTGGAGGAATCTCCATATTCCTCTTATGGAAATTACAGTCTAGTGGTCTTCACATAGTATACTGGTCTTTTTGCTTTTCTGTCTCTCCAAATGGCTTAACTGTATAATTTTCACCAACTCAACTCTGCTGATAGATTAACAGTTAACTACTGAACCCTGATATATTTTAGAGTGTGTTTACCTTGGAATTATTCTGAAGGCAACAACAAATAAAAAATCTGGGAAAATACAGTAGTAATGCAACTGGTGGTGAGAGTGAATTTGTAAACACACTTTTGTTTTCAGATCCTCCATTCCCCAGGACTTCCCCAGAGCTGAGGAGTTTGGTGAATTCTGGGGATGTATGTGTCGGTAGCTCATTTCGTGGCTGTTCCACCACCTACTCACAGACCACGGGGAAATTCACAGCCAGTACATATATGGCGGGGGGAGCCAGGCAGCTGAGAATGGAAGCGAGTTGTAGATTTTGCTATCTTTTCATTCAGCTTTCTTTCAAATGCTTGTCTCGTCTCTTTTCAAGAATCGTCGAAATGCCTTTCTTTTAAATTTAACACTACAAGGAATCGAAGTCTCATTTCCTGGAAATACAGGGCTGGACAGTGGCCATCCCTCAAATGAGCCCCAGTGGAGAAGACTTGGAGACGTAAGCTCCCAACTCAGGTTTCCGGGGGGGATGCGTCTTAAATCCCCCGGACTGGAAGCTGAGGTCATAGATTACTTTCTCACTGCCATCAAGGGTCCGTTCAACTTATACTTCCTGTCATTATTGTCTCAGATCATGCATGACTCAATCCTTCTTAGCCCATTTCCTCACACACAGATTTCTAATCAGCTGTGAAAAAATACTATTAATATCTGTACATTCAAGAAGAGATGTTAATGGGTTAAGGGCTGAGGAGCTGCTCTGAATTGGCAATAGCAGGAGTCAAATAAAATAGGACAGCAAATCAGGAAATGGGGTAATGGTAGTCATTTGAGGAGAGGAAGTTAAGCAGTTAGTGGTCAACACCACCACTAAAATGTTTCTTGCTCTGCTCTGCAAATTCATTTGCATAACTGGGGTAGCATGGGGATACGGCGGGTGGAAATGAGCTTTGCTACCAGATAAATACGTGTAGGAACCCTGCCTCTATCACTGGGCTCTGTGAAAGTGGACAAGTTTCTTTACCCTTCTCAGCCTCTTGCCAGGATAATTCCAAACTTTCAAAACTGTGGGAAGAAACAGATCACATATGAAGAGCAGTTGGTACAGAGAGGCACTCAGTGCATGGTGAAATTAATAATAATAACTGTGCCCAGTGGTGCCCTGGCCTGGTGCTCACTGTGAAGGGGGCAGGGAAAGAGGGAAGCTAACCAGGAAGCTAGCAGGCCCCCGCGAAAGCCGCATTAAACCTTAATTTGCCTTTTGTTGTTCTCATCACATCTTCACCAACATTTCTCTTAACTTCAAGTCAAATGATGACTCAAGAGATAACACAACAAAATAATGTCAAGAATTGTGAAGGGTCTGAAATTTTTACCCTGCTATCAAGCTAGCAAGTCAGTCAGTCACAGCTTCACTGAAGACATGAGGCTCCTGGTCAGAGACAGAGGACTTTATCACAGCACAGAAGGCAGAATGAGCTCTGCGTTCTCTTAAGTTCCCCCCTCGAACCCCCCAGTCCCATAGGGGTGATGCAGAGGTGGGCGTAGGGGATGCTTTGCACATACAGTGGTTTATGCCACAGCTGAGGGACCATGAGTTTAGGAAACACCCAATCTTATAGTGGGATGTTAGTGAGATCGGAAAACTGAAGGACTCCATAAAAATCTGCTTTTCGCTCCTTTTCCTGCTTCTATTCTTGCTAGGACCTGCACCCCCACCTCAATTTACACATGCCTCAGAATGCAAATCATGTATGTCCTTCTTGGAAGGGACAAGGAGTTAATGGTTTCTTTAGAATAAATAACATCTAAGGAAGGACCAGGTGAGAATGACCAGAGGGAGCTATTACATGCATATCCCAGACCACCAGCGCTAGACATCTCAAAGCCAAGGCCTCCTGGTTGCAATAACACCTCGGCCGTTGTCTCTGTTCTAACTGGTTCTTGGATGCCTGAGAAGACATATACACCAGACCACAATCCTCAGGAAAAATCCCCAGATCGTAAACAAAGACAGCACTCACGCTGCTCTCCTTTTCGAGTCTCCCAGGCGCGCCAACTGTATCTGCTCTCTCCGTATCTTCAATAAACTCTGCTCCCACTTCCTGCTGGCTTGCATTTGGTTTCTATCCTGTGAGAAGCCAAGGACCCTCTTGGCGGGTCCTGCTGGATTCCCTTCGGAGCCTTGGATCCGGCCTGTTGGCAATGTTAGCAAACCTACCCAACCTTTGTCCCAGAAGAACATTATCTTTATTATCCTCACCAGGAAACGAATCTGCCCTCTGCCCCAGAGAGAGACTCTATCTCTGTCTTTCGAGATTCTTTTGTATACGAATATCCTTGAAAAGACAGTCTAGAGCAAGAGCTGTCACAAGACATATAAAAGCACTGCGGGGAGTTGTCCCCCACCTCCAACAACTGAGACACACAGCCAGAGCCCGAACTCAAAAGAAGACGCTGTGATTGAGCTATCTTGAAACATTTATTTATTTAATCAATAGAATTGATAATCTCACATAGAATCTTAAATAACATCTCCTGTAGTTGCCTGAGACTGTAAAGTCAATTATCGCCTGATTATGTACTGGTGTGGACGCCCCCAGCTGCACGACATCCTAGCACCTCCGCTGTGTGAACGGAACGGGGCACCTCCTGCTGCCGTTGTCACGAGGGGCCTGCTGGACGTTTTCCTTCACGCCATTTCCAGTCAATGTCAGATGGAACTTTAGCCCATTGAAGGAAAATGCGTTAGGGTTGTTCTGTTCTGTTTATTGTTTTTTACCTAAGCAAAAAAGAAAGAAAGAAGCAGCTTTGTTCCTCTCTTTCTCTGGGCCTTATGACATTGAAATGGTTTGGGGACAAGAATTATTTTAGGGGACACTTGTGAAGATTATGGAATCCTGAGATTTATCCAGGTCAGTCTTCTTATTCCCGTGCCTTTGTGAGGTCAGATTTGGTTCTCCAGACAACTGGGGAGCCTAGAGCACACACCACCGAAGAGCTCCTGGCATTTCAGATCCCACCGTGCGGCACACTCTGGGAGTCCTAAAAGCAGAACCACCTCGAGGACCTTACCCCCTTGTTTGGAGGATAGTTCTGCCCCTGTTCAGACCACACAGGAATCTGTATGCCAAGTTTTAGTTAAAAAAAAAAAAANATCTGTATGCCAAGTTTTAGTTAAAATATATATATATATATATATATATATATATATATATATACTTAATCTGTGGCAAAATGAAGTAATTGTCATAGTAAGGAATTCAGGGACAGTCTTATTTGAGAGTTTGGCAACAGAGCAGCCATGTGTGGTGGCAGGAAGAGGGTAGGTGATTCGGGCAATGTCCTCCTGTCTCCACTTCTAACAGAAGGACACAGGCCCCAGTTGCTAAAGCCACAAATCTGGTTGTAACTCTTCCCTCTCCCTTGCTTTCCACGTCCAGTCAGTCACAAGGTGCCGCTGACACTCCTAAATACTCCTCAGATCTGCCCGCAATCCCTTCGTCTTTGCTAAGTTCTCTTTCTTATTCTTCTGTGGTGATATATATACACACACATATGTTATACACATCTCTCTCTCTCTCTATATATATATATTCCATATGAAATTTTTCATTTTCATTGTTGCAAACTGTGAGGTAAAAATCTAATTGAATTTTTCTCAAGCTCCGAGAAGAGTTGGCAATGTACGACTCTTATAACGCCCGCTCCCTTCCACAGCACACTCCACACACACACACACACACACACACTCCCTCATGCGCGCGTGCACACATAAATGGGAGACAACACTTTCATCTTGTGCATGTTCTTTCCATTTGCCCGGATCTCAGTTTTTCTCAGTCATCTCTAGCTATTGTCCAAGAGGAGCCCCTCAAGGACAGATTGTCAGCACAGAGGCAGGGGGCCTGGCTGGCCCGATGAAACGGGGACGTTGGCGGCCCTGCCCCCGCCACAGCCACAGTGTGATCCCAGCCAGGGTCTAGCCCCAGCTTCAGGTGTCCTCTACCTCCCCCCATGGCCTGAGCCGAGCCCGTGGTCTCGTGGGCTGGAGCTCTGTGAGCTCAACTAAGGGGCAAACCCTACATCTGAACTACAGGTGCAAAAGCACGCATATGAAATCCACTCCTATTTGACTCTTGAGAAATATACTGCAGAAGGTTACCTCCACCATAGTTTCTTGTAGCAGAGCAAATAACATAATGCAAACTTGGAATCAAACTTTCTTTTTTTTTTTATCAAAAAAAACTTTATTGAGATGCTATTGACATACAAAAAGCTAAACATATTGAATGTATACAACTTGATGAGTTTGGACTTAAGTATATATTCATGAGACCACTACCACAATCTATGCCATAAACATATCCATGACCTCCCAAAATTTACTCCTTTCCTCTTTATTTATTATTATTATTTGTGATAAGAACACTTTACATAAGATCTACTCTCTAAGCAAAAATTTAAGTGTATCATACAATATTGTTAACTATAGACTCTTGAGGACTTAGTTATCTTATGTAACTAAAACTTTGTATACTTTGATTAATACCTCCTCATTGCCCCTTCCTCCAGCTCTTGAAAACCACCATTATACTCTCTGATTTTATGAATTTGACTATTTTAGATTCCTCATGTAAGTGGTATTATGTAGAATATATTCTTCTGTTTCTGGTTTATTTCACTTAGTGTAATGTCCTCTAGGTTCATTGTGTTGACAAATGGCAGGATTTTCTCCTCATGGCTGAATAATATTCCAGTGAATGAGTGTGTGAGTGTGTGTGTGTGTGTGT